>NW_004524628.1:8177757-8191814 GCF_000260255.1 Octodon degus
TTTTATTTAAGTTGAAGAATTTATTAGGGAAATATGAGAGGCACAGACAGACCACGTGACAGAAAGAAAATTCTGAAAATGTCCCTTCAAGCCAAGTGGGGGACTAACCTGGATGTCTCCAAAAGAAAGTGGAGGGTCAGCAACATTCTTTGGCAGCCATTGAGCGGGTCTGAGTGGCTCGGCCAGGACACCCCACTCTACCCTCACTGAGGCCAGAAACAGATGAAGGCAGAGTGAGTGGAGCTTAAGGAAAGTCTGAGAGCAGGAGGGGTGCCCTCACAGAGGCCAGGCTCTGGACTCTGAACACCTGAGGTACACTGACTGACTCCATCCCCTCCTGGAAGGTAAGTGCCTAAGCGGTTTCCAGGAGACTCCTGGATGTTTCCCTGCACCACACCACACCACACTCTCAGGTGTACATGGCAGGGCACAAAGGCTGGACATTTGGAAAAAGAAAAATGAGAAAGAGCTCTGTTGCTCTTGAAGGAGCACAGGAGGAGCTGGGACTGCTGGGCCTTCTCCAGGTGGCCTGTGTTCTGTAAAGCTCATCCCAGCAGCAGGTGGCACAGCTGTGGGCGAGAGTCTCATCTTTTGTCACCACACTTCACTGTACTCTATTCTCCCTCCAGCACTGTCAGCTTCTCGTTCAGGATTATGAATCTTGAACAGCAGGACATATCAAATGAGTTGAGAAAGTCCGCAATTTTCTTGATGCTGCTGAGCTCAGTGTACTCCCGGTTCACCCAGTCCTGGTGAATCTCCTCCTGTGCAGGATCCTCTTGTCCAGCCAAGGTGACTGCCTGAAAAGGAGTAACTCTATTGCTAGTATCTTACTGAAGATATTTGCATCTATGTTATTAGGGAGATTAACATGTAGTTCTCTTTTTTTGATTGCATCCTTCTCTGATTTTGGTATCAGGGTAATACTGCCAGGACTGAGTGTGGGAATATTTCTGTCCTTTCAATTTCATTAAAGAGCTTAGTAGTGGCATTAGATTTTCTCTAAATGTCCTAAAGAATTCAGTAGTGAAGCCATTGGGACCTGGTCCTTCTTCATTGGTAGGTTTTTAATTATATCTTCAATTTCATTGCCTGATATTGGGTTATTTTATATTTCTTGATTCAGCTTTGGTAATTCATATGTATCTAGAAATTTGTCTATTTCTTCTGTGTCTTCCATTTATTAGAATACAGGTTCTCAAAGTAGGTACTGATGATCTGAATTTCTGGAACAGTCCTATGAAGGAAGCTTAGAGCATTGATCTCTCATACGAGGAACAGAGTGAGCTCAAATAGAGAGCCCAATGCTGAGCCTCAAGCTTTCATAAAAAGTAACACAAGTGAAGCCCAGCGCTCCTACGAGGGAGGAAATTATAAAGATCAGAGCAGAAATTAATGCAATTGAAACTAACAAAATAATAAAGAATCAATGATCAAAAGTTGGTTCTCTAAATGATTACATAGAATGATAAACCCTTAGCCAATCTAATCAAAAAAAGGAAAGACTCATACCCATTCAATTAAAAATGAAAAGCATGAAATCACAACAAATCCTCCCTCAGCTTCGCCTCACTGCTCTCACATTCTGGGCAGGGCAGGGAGAGTGCTGCCTCCCACTTGCTGTCCCTCCATGGCCTTAGGCTGCTTAAATCCCACATCCCTCTCTTATGCCACGGGGAGCAAGGCAGGAAGGTGCTGTGGCTCTGCTCACTGCCTTCACCACTGCTACTGAGGTCCGTGACCTGTTGTCACTTGAGGTTCCTGTTAGTTACTATGGTGCATGAAAAGAAAAGAAAAGAAAAGAAAAAAATAAAGAAACTGGTGGGCCTCCTGGCCACTCACTACTCTGTGAGGCAGCGAAATCTGCTGCCAACTCAGTGTTCTCTGTTCGGAGGAAGGCAAAGGAAGTGAGAGGCCTTATATCTCAAATCTCTTCCATGCCGCTTGAATTTGCCCTGCTACTGCGCTGCACTGCACAGGCTTTGGGAACTTCCCAGCATGGTGGGTCCGTCTTTGTGTGCAGGCAGAGTTCCCGCAGGCAGCCCCGTCCTTCAGGCATCAGGGCAGGACCTGTTAGATAATGTGCCCTCCATGTTACACAAGTGTTCCGGCGAGTGAGTTGTTGTTCTGGAAAGATACGCCATGAACCTGCGAAGCTGACTGCACAAGAGCTGGATGAGATCCTGGAGCAAAGCATCTTTGAGTGGTCGACTGACTTGGCTGCCTGAACTGCACGTGTGTGTTCTCTCTGAGATTGAGTTTTCCTCTTCCATCACCCTCTTTCCATCCTAAGTCTACATTGTCTTGGACCGCTGCAAGATACCTGTATTTGTCCTCAGCGGGTAATCTCTTACGTGTGCTTACAGGACTGGAAAGCGTCAGCAAATGAAGGCCATCTTTCGAGTTTTACTTGCCCTAGAGAGGATTTTCTAGAGTTCTAGATTTTAGACAACTTAGCACCACGAGGTTAGATGTTGATCTTTTTCTTTGTTTTCATTTTCACTCATACATGTCTGCGATGCGTAATGATTACATTTGGAGGGAGCGTTGGACATGCACAGGACACAGCTTCACTCTCCGTGTCACCTTCTCTCTCCTCTCCACGTCCTAGGCTGCTTACCGTCACAAAAGAGTGAGTTCCCTGTTCCTTATTACCTGTCTTTTATTTTGCTCTTAATTCTCTTTACTTTGGGCTTCTCACGTAAGAGAAACCATGTCATTTTGAAGCTGTGTGTCTAATTGATTTCAATGTAACTTATGGTCCCCAGGTGCTTCTGTTTCCTACAGGTGACTCAGCCAGAGCAGCGTTCCACTGTGTAAAGGCCATCTTTTCTTTATCCACTCATGTGTGATGGGCTCTATTTAGAGAGGCAGTCAGAGTACCAACATGGTTACAGATCAGCTTTGTTCACAGGTCGTGGCTCTGAGACCCTGCAGGATGGAGCTGTCCCACAGGGGAGACACTTAGAACAGACACTGGAGGTTCCTGTCCTCTCAGGCTGTGTGTCTGTGGGGGACCACCATGCGCGGGGCTCCCAGAGCAGGAGGTCATCCCCATGCAGGAGTGTCTCTGGGCCACAGTCCGTTGCCTCTGCAGATCGGACCAGACCTAGAAGTCTCCTGTGTAAGCTCCTCCCATGACCACAGCTGTGGTAGGAGTGTGCAACCCTGGACCAGGGTCAGGAGCCCTGGACCAAGCCCTGGCCCCCTCGCTGTCCTCACCTGACTCTTGTACCTCTGTGTCCACCCGTTGTCTCCTGGTCGTCACGTCCCATAAGACCTCTCTGACCTCAGGCTGTGAGGTCAGGGTGGCACCACGCTGGTTTTTGTGGTGGAGTGAATTTGTTTCCTTCTGATCTAGGGCCACAGAACTGCTGAGTGTGGGGGACGACCAGGAGAGGGGAAAATACTCTATCTGATTCAGTGAGGCAAGAGGTTCTTTCTGGGTTCGGGGAAAATACTTTATCTGATTCAATGAAGCAAGTTCTTTAAGCAGTTTCATTGCTCTTGAACAATGTCTAAGAGCAGCAGTTATCTCTGATAATGGAAGTCCCAGGAGGGTAGGATGGCTTCCTGAGAGCACAGACACCCGCGGGCTTTCTGAGAAAGACCGGAAGCTAGAGTGTAACCGCTTTATAAGGGGAATAGAATGCAAAGCAGGCAACAACCACAACAGATCCCCGAAACGCATTCCGATCCAGTCGTCCCTTTGCAGCCCCTAGCCCTTACAGAGAGCCCTTCCCAGTCCTCATTGCGGCCCAGGAAGTCTGTATTTGTAATCTCATGGAAAAGTTATTGAAATTCTAGTGCCATCATTCCAGTCTGCCACTGTCAGTGCAACCCTCAGCGAGAATAAGGATATGAGGACACACGTGTAGTTACGGGGAACCAGTAACAAGGGGCCCTACGGCCAGTTACAAAGAAGGCTGCCTGGAACAAAGGCCTCAACCCAGGGACAAACCTGTGTTTTAATGATTTGTGACAGGAGTGGCTTGAGGATGAGCGACCGTGAGGATGGTGGGAAGCAGGTGAGTGCCGTATGCTGGGCCGGGCAGGAGGCCTGAGATCCCCTCTGCCGTGAGCAGAGAGGATGCGCAGAAGGAGTTATCTGCCCGGCGCAGCTGAGGGAGCACGCAATGTGTGGGGGTCAGCGCTTCAGCTTTGATGTGCAGCCTTTCATGCCCTGGGTAGTCGTAGCCTCTTATCTCGAGCCTCTCTATTCCGCCTCGGCTCAGCTCATGCATGTTGTATGTAGTTGCTATGCAGGGTCAGGGAAACGCCGCTCCGTCTCTGCCTCCTTACTTCAAAGCCGACATCAGCGCCCGGGCTGGGCCAATTTGCATTGCTTTAAGTCAGTTGGAGGGTTGAGGAAAGGTCCCAGCCAGCGCTGCGCCATTAGGGCCAGGTTAGCTAAAATGAGATAACTGCTCCTCCTCAAGGAGAGTCGCCCAGGCGGTCCTCCACGTCCCCCTTTCTTTGCCTTGCAGACACTGCAGCTGGGTCAGTATGGCCTCTGGTCGTTGCCAGGTGTGGAATCCTCCAGACACACTTTAATGAGAAGAATCATAAACAAGAGAATGGGCACAGCCATTCTAATGCAAAACTGAAAGTGAGCCTTGAGATCCGCAAATAGATTCAATTGCTCTGTAGGGTCAGCAAACCTTCCCCAGTCTTTAATTTGTATCAAGTGTGGCTGTCTGGTGTGACGTCAGTAGGTTCTGGCCCAAGTGCAAGCTGCTAAATTATCACGGCCCTGATCCAACACGGCTGAATCCCCCAAACAGCAGCTTGTCTCCCCGCTGACCACGTCCTCCTCCTTCCCCACTCCAGGCCTGGACACGACTTCCTCTTACCTTTCCCGCCCCCGGCAAAGGTCCACAAGGTCTCAGGCTCCCTGCCTCAGGTCAGAGGGTCTGCCACCTCTCTGCCCGAGATCCGCTCCTTGTCTTCAGAGTTAATAAAGGCTCCCCGCCCTTATTTCTGCTTCTCGCTGCGCCGCCGCCGCTACCGCTGCCATCGCCGCTGCCGCTAAACAGCATTTTTTTTTCTGAAGAGCAGTTATATCGATAGCATATTTTGGTGGACTGCTCTTTGTGTATGTTTTTTGTTCATTCCCCAAAGCTGTGGATGATACAAAGCGAGCCATAGCATAGTGACACTTCAGTCTTTTTATAGGTTTTTTTCTTCTTTCTTTCTTTCTTTCTTTTCTTTTCTTTTTTTTTTTTTTTAAGACCCTTGCTCTTGCCCAGGAAGCACTTATTCCACTGAGCCATCCACCTGGTCCCCATTTCTTTTTTCTTTGGTGGAACTGGGGATTGAACTCAGACCCTTGCGCTTGCCAGACAAGTGCTTATTCTACTGAGCTATCTCCCCGGCCCACACTTCAGTCTTTTTAATCTTTTATTTATTTATGTATTTGGTACAGGGTCTCACTATGCAGTTCAAACTTGTAGTGATCCTCCTATCTCAGTCTCCCCAGTGCTGGGATTACAGGCTTGTCACTACCCCAAGTTTCACTGCCCGGCATGGTGGGGGGCCGGCATGGCATGCATTACTGGGGATTGAACCCCAGTCCTTGCATTTGCCAGGCAGGCACTTAGACTGCTGAGCTATCTCCCTGGCCCATAGTGATACTTTAAAACTTGTTGCAATTGCAAACTTCCAGTTTGATTTTTTCATCCAAAAGATGAAGGTTTTTAATATGCTCACTTGGGTTTGCAACTCTATATAAATTTCTTGCTGGACTTTTCAGTTGTCATCAGCAGTTCTTGTCTAATTGTTTACAAAGTGAGCAGTTGGTACTGAATGAGCTAATGGTGCAGAGCCAATAGCTGCGCTGGCTATCAAAAGCAAGTAGGGAGGCTACCCCCACTGTAATCAATCTAAGAATCCTCTTGGTCCACTTGCTAAATCTTTTGATTAAGGTCTCTACCAAGAGGGAAATAGGTGAATGATACCAAGGCTCCATTAGGTTGGTCAGAAGCCAAACTCCAGGCATCCTGCCCGTGGTTGCTACTGTGAAGTCAAGACGAAGATGTTCGGGCATGATGCAATGGCTTAGATAATAATTAGTACACAGGAACATATTTTGCTGCCACTCTATCTCCCCTATGAGCAGTATACAAGGATCATAAATACTCATGTTTACTTTTATATATATGTATCTCCTTGTAGTGTTACTTTGACTTTTCCTCTAGTTTGGTTTAAAATCTCTCACAAGGTTACCATCTTAGGGCATAGAATTTAGGGTCAACAAGGCAAAGTGTCCTTTAGACAGTTGTACTTTCAATCTCTGATCTACCGCAAATATGCAAGGGCTGGAATCTTGCTGTAGATCAGTTACACACAAAAGTGGAAATACAAAATGAGATGCCACATTTATAGTATGTTATAAAATGGAAAATCTCTGGGGCCCTGTCCATCCATGTAAGGCGTCCAAGCAAGGGTGGACAAGGTATGTAGGCCCCATACTATTCTCCCCAAACCCCAAGAATATATACTGTAGCTGTTATGGGAACAGGCATTGGAAGGAAAAGATTTTCAGGTGACAGAACCAAACCCTGGCTGTCATCTAGGTGGAAGCCTGTGAACGCTGCCCTGCAGGCCTTCCCAGCATGCCGTGCAATGCGCTGCTGTGCTCGTTGCTTGAGGTGTCTGCAGCGGCTTGGCGTGTTGTGCGGGTGTGTTGGATTCTGTCCACAGAGTGGCTCTGGTGGTCACAATCCTTCTTGGTTTTCTATGGAAGCACAGGCACATCCTCGCCCCAGTATAAAAGTGATGCTGGACCACTCCAGATACCTGCTTGGAGGTCCTGCAGGCGGGATTCAGAAGAGTGAGAACATGTAGCGAAGCTTTGGCCCCGTGTTCTCTCTTTCTTTTGCTTAGCTGGTTGATATTTTTTTGTTTAGGATAAATGTATTCAATCATCATCTGACCTTGGGGACTATGGGAGACTCCTGTGGCATGCTTTAGATTCCATTTATCAAGAAAACTCCTGGGGAGATGGCTCAGTAGAATAAGCACTTGCCTGGCAAGCGCAAGGGTCTGAGTTCAATCCCTGGTTCCACCAAAAAAAAAAAAAAAAGAAAAAGAAAGAAAGAAAAGAAAACTCTGAGAATGTCTGTTTACGAACCTGAGCAGGACCAACATCAGGTTTTGTTGTTTGTGACACGCTAAGTTAGCAAAGGCTGCTACAGAATGTTGTATGACACGCTGACTTTATTTACCTGAATGACAGGTAGCATGCATGACTCGTATGTGACAAAGCGTCTATGGTATATATACATTACACATATGAATATAATATGTATATAGCATAATATATTGAACATAGAATATATGAATGTATATAAATACATATGACTGCATTTAAGTTTGCTAATGACAGGTAGCATGGATCATATGTGAGAAAATATCTATAGTAGATATGAACATATTACATATATGAATATAACATAGCATATATAGTATCTAGCTTACATAGTATACTATATTGAATATAGTATATATGAATATAGTATATATGAATATATATATATAAGTATGTATTCATGTAAATGTATTTGTTTGTTGAAAGAGGATGTGTGAGTAATATTCACTTGCCATAACTGGTTAGTTCTAGGACCTCCAGGGCTGTACCTCTGTGGAGGAGTCAGCCTAGAACAAGTGGGTGGGAAGGACATGACGTCATGATTTATCTAGCTCGTGTTCTGATAATGTTAAGTTCCTTTTGCATAGATTTAGAATTTAGATGAAAAGTTTTATGGGATTGTTTTACTTTATGCAAAATGGAAACCAGATTTGCAAGAGCACCTGTATTGTCATTACCTGATGACAACAGACAGGGAAAGATTAGAATGGGATCTAATAGGTTCAACAAAGAATAGAGCAGGTCTACTTAAGATAGCTCCTTGCAGTGTTAAAAATCGCAATAATACAGTAGGCTTGAGATGACCCAGTTGTAGTTCTTCCACCCACGGTGATAAAAGCCTTACCTTTTCCTGCAGGGAAGTACTGATGACCTTCATTACAAATCTAATTTTAGATCTATTTTGCTTCATTAGAAGCACAATTGTAGGAGTACAGCCCTGCCAGTTTTTAGCCAAACCTTTGCTTTCTTGACATCCCACCTTAGCCACCATCCTGCCCACTGGTGACTCACACCTGAAGGGGCAGAGGTGACCAAGAGCGCGCCACTCTCTCCTGAGGCCAACGCCCCACAGGTGGTTGACAGGAGGGTGCAATAGCTGGTGTTATAGTGCTTATGGGCAGGAGTGGAAACATCACAGGGAGTTAAATTTGGCTTTTCTCCCCCAAACAAATCAATGGAGAAGCTGCTGGTGAATCTAATTCTGCGCTCTGATTTGTCTGCTGGACCAGGGAATCAAAGCAAGTGAGCTTCTGCTCTGCACCCATCCCAGCATAGGGACTGTCGTTTGTCTGGTTTGCGCTGGGGATAACTGACTTGGCTGGGTCCAAATCACTGCAGTACTGACTGATCGGTCTTTTATTGTCATCTCTGGGCCCTTGGTTTGGGGGCATGGTTTCTTTCTGTGTAAGAGTGTGCCATTTTAAAGAAATGTAGCTTTGCAATGTCTTTGCTAATGCAAGCCTCTCATGTAATGCAGACACAGAACAGGTGATGGCAAGTCAGCCGAGGGGCGGGCACCTTCCCAGGCCTGCGCAGGACCTGCCAGTATGTCTCCGCTTGCCACAATTAAAGCATCTAGTCACATCAAACTTATCGGCAAGGTGTTGGGATACAGCCCATTCCGCGAGTGCAGATGCATGTGTAGATGTCAGACTAGACCCCGAGGAGCGACTGAGGCCACCAGGACAGGCCGGAGGGAGGTAAGCAGCGGGATCTGCGTTTCAGGCTGGGTTCAGCACTGTCAAGGGTGGGAAGGCTGATGACCCAGAGCAAGGAAGACGCTCTATACACTAGCAGGTCCTGGAGGTTCCTCAGGAGTCATGGTGGGCCTGGCACATGTGTGGGGAGGGAAGTACAGGATGACAGTGGCACCTGTTGACTTACAGGGTGTCATTCTGTAGACTTCCAGGTTTTCCCTTAAGCTTGAGAACCAGGCCTGGGAGACATCCTGATAAGCAGACTTCTTTTCCTCTCTCAGGCTGAGTGAGTGGGCTTTCCTGCTTGAATAGACTGGTCTGTTGGAGTTTTCTCCTCAGGTTGGGAGGGGCCTAACTCTGAGGACCTAATGGGGTAGATCCACTCTTTGGCAGGCACAAATATAAATAATATTGGGACTTGTTGGTCTCTCTGGTATCCTGGGGAAAAGTAGTGGCAGGAATGAGGAAAAGATAGACAAGAAGACAAGAGCTGGGTTAGGGGACGGGCAATTGCTTGACTGGCCAATGACCCCCCTAATAACAGCAGGGGGGTTATTTTATACCTTTGTAGAGTTAGTATCACATGACATATTAGTAGTTAGCATCATTGCCTAGTTCCTAATAGCTGACGTTAGCCAGGCAGGATGCATTTCTCAGGATGAGGCAGCTTGACTGCTTTAGGCAATGAGGCCTTGTGCTGTTCTCACACATTGACCGATTTCCAGCTTCAGTGGCCCCAGCAAGGTAAATCTTTCATATGAAATACAGGGACTAAGGCTCTCCTACACTCACTGGCATTCTCATGTGCTGATTGCTGAACAAGCAGTTTGGCCTCACGATTGTGAAGAGTCTTCAGGGCCTCTCGCAAGCTGTGCTGTAAACTGGGAGTAAGTTTTGTGGGACCGTGGAGTATCTGAGTAAAGTATTCGTTCAGTGTACCTCCCTTTGGGGCAGAAACCCACCCCTGGTATAGAAGCTCTTCACACTGCGTGAAAAGAAGGGGTGGGGCCCGGGCCTGAACATTTAAGCGCGCATATTGGCCCGAGCCTGACAATATTTCATGTGTGGTAGTTTTAAGGCTGTCATCCTGCTCTCTTGAGTACTCTGTGTCTGTTCTTATATGAGTATTTGCAACTGTGATTGAAAACATAGGAATTGTGCAGGGGACCGACACACGTGAGCAAGATGCAGCACATTTGAAAACCTTGAATTATGTTATCCGAACAAGAAAGCGTGCAAGGGGCTTGAAGTCGAGTACGCTCTGCCTCAGTTCTTCCAGGAGCAGAAGTGAGAAGCTGTGTGGCACTGCGTCTATGAGTAGGGTGTCCTGGGCCTGTCTCCTTAGTGACAGCAAAGTCGATGGGCCGCGTGGTTTTCCTGTTGCTGTACTCTGGCCTTTTGCGGGTTGGGAAGCAGGGGGGTTGTTACAGAGCCTCCTCTGTGGTACCAGGGAGGCAGGGGCTGTGGGAAGCACAGCACTGGAGGTGTTATCTTCCCTACTGGATGTGGAGAAGGAAACTGAATGTGTGAACAAATTGGAAAGGTTTTGCATTTCTTTACAGATATCTTGCCGAAGTGAAATCATTTGATTATTTGCACTTTAAGACAAGCTTCCTTTTTTTCTCCAGCAGCCCATTAGTAGGCATGTTGCCATGGTGATCGGATTATTTTATTATCGTTGTGTCATCGACCTTTTCTCTTGCAGTGATCTTGTTTGCAGGCATTTTGTCAGCACAGCTAGAGGGCTTCGCAGTGGTCACCTGTGGCTGGTCGGCTTTTTTTTTGTTTTTTTCTTTTCTGTTATGTTGGCAGGAGGAGAGGGCCACCTTTATTAGAGTGTATGTGGCTAGTTTGCGGGTGGATTGTTTTATTCTGGGTGTTAACTACATGAAGGCTCTCGCCGATTGGATCCCAAACTCGGAGATCAAGCGTTCTGGTTTTGAGGAAAGCGGGAAAACAGGGATGACTGGTGGAGTAACAGAAAAGCTTGCTTAACGGCGCACTGAGGTCTGCGTCACTTTGCAGCTTCACAATCAACAGACCACATTCTTTCTCTTCTGCAGATAAAGAATATGCTTGCCCCATTGTCACCCTTGACAGACTCCTGCTTGCTACTTGTGCCTGAGCACCCTAATTATTAAAATGCTTCACTCACCTATAAATTGGTCACACAAAGTCCAGTGGATTGCCAGCACCTGATTCTGGACAGTGGTCACTGTCCTGAGGTTGTGCCTCCTGGTCACTTCGAACATCACATATAAGGAACTCTTCTCAGTCCTTGTCACAGCCCAGGAAGTTTATATTCATAATCTCACGGAAAAGTTATTGGAATTCTGGTGAGTTAATTCTAATCTACCACTTCCAATGCAACCAATGATGAGAGTAAAAACATTAAGGCATGTTTGTAGTTTTGGGACGCCCAGGGGTCTGTTGTAGCTTGTTGCTAGCTGTCCTCCCCCCACCCCCCAAAGCCTCATGCAGTCACTGGGGTGGGCTTCTAGAGTTTGGGATTAATTCATGTTCCAGCACTGGAATTACGGATGTGAGTGCTACACCTGCCCTGGGGTGGCTAATCTGAATACAATATGGGGAGGGGAGAGAGGCTAGCTAGCTGCCACCACCGCTGCCCCTCCCTTTGCTCTTCGCTGTTTTCCACCGCCATAAATTGCTGCCCTATGCCATAGGCTGCTCTGCCTTGGAGCAGCCAAATACGAACTGAAACCACTATGAGCTAAATAAACCTTTCCTTCCTTGATTTTTGGTCCTGGGTATTGTGTCCCAGCAATGAGAGAAAACTAATTGCGACCACATTCTAAGTCCAGTTACAAGAAAGATTAACTAGAACAAAGGCCTTGACCCAGGGACAAACCCGGGTTCTGTTAATTTGTGAAGAAGGGAGTGGCCTGAGGGTGAGTGACCGCGAGAGAGTGGTGGGAAGTGGGTGAGAGCTGTGGGCGGGGCCGGGTGGGGGGCCTGAGGTCACCTCTGCAGGCTGCAGGCAGAAGGACATGCAGCAGGGGTGACCTGTAGAGCGCCGCTGAGGTAGTAAGTAACGCTTTGGGGCCAGTTCTCCGCCAGGCGATGCTCCATGCCCTGGAATCTCAGCCGCTGAGCTTGCAGCTCCGTCCAAGCCAGCAGCGGGGAGCACGGCTCACACGGGTTTTATCTGGGAGCTGCGTGGGCTGAGGATCGCTGCAGCGGCTTGGCAGACTGAGCTCAAGGCCCGCTGACGAGATCAGGGAAAGGTGCAGCCAGCTTGTCCATGTCAGCACGTGGAAATAGGGTCAGGCTCAGCCAAAATGGACATAATTGCCCCTCTTTCGTGCAGTTGCCCAGGTGGTCCTCCACACCCCTAACTTCCACATCCTTAAAACCCACAAGGAAAAAGCTCCCAGCTTGTATTCTAATAGCTGTGTTCTATCTCTTGCCACACGTAAGGGACTCTCAAGTTTAGCAGCTTGCTCTACCTCTCACTATCCCTGAGGGGCAGGGGCTTGAGTTACCCAGGTGCAAGGACCTGTCTCAGGGTCACTGGTCAAGGTATGGTCAGTTCGCTGGCCCCAGTCTGTCACCTCTGAGCACTTGACTACACTACACTCTATGTCCATGTGTCCCTTAGAAGCTTACCTTGCAGACGGGAGTGGTAGACAGGCACTGTGCATCTCTTTTCATCCATTGTTGTTTACAGCGACCTGCTTCGGTGCAGACGACCATGTAGGGAGCACAGGCCAGGACCCCTGTGCTCCTTCCTGGGCTTCACCTCTTTAGGACTAGAGAGAGACAGGTGCACTTCATTAAAGTAGACAAATCTATGTAGTTTAAAAATACTTCTTGCAATCTTTTGTTTTGGAGAGAGAGAATAGTGCGTTCAAATTTTTCAGAATCGAATTACTTTTGTCCAGGTGAACATATGGCTCCAGGTTCCACAAGCCTCAAATCAATCACCTCTGTGAGTTCACAATATGGACCTTTCTTGTGCACTAGAGTCAGGGAGAGAAGTGAAACGCACAAGCCTGCATGGCTACTGGCCATGTTCATTTTGGGGGACAGAGAGC
Organism: Octodon degus; assembly: GCF_000260255.1. NCBI lineage: Eukaryota > Metazoa > Chordata > Mammalia > Rodentia > Octodontidae > Octodon > Octodon degus. The sequence continues at coordinate 8,190,660 of NW_004524628.1, forward strand.
TCCTATCAGGAGCACGGGAGGTGGGCATCAAGGCGGCCTGCTCCAGGCAAATGAAGAGCAGCCGACCCTGTGCGGAACGCAGGGCTTTTATGCTGCTGCTGGAAGTGCAGGGATCTGGACGAACTTCCTGTGGCGGGATCCTACATTAAGACTGAGCGTTGTTTTCCCTTAAATGTGGTGAGGAGGACAAGGGCCCAGGACACTGCGGAGACACATCAGCTGGCTTGGGGAGCAAGGGGTGCTGCTGGTGAGCCTCTAGGCTCGCTTTGAATTCTCTCACTCTAATCCTCACTTCCTTTTTTATTTTTTAAATTAATTTTATTGAGAAACAAATAGCAACGAGACAGTTTCAAAACAGGTTAGTAGGACAGTTACAATAATTAATACTTGCATATTGTGTCATATTGTTGTCTTCATAGTACTTATTCATAGTACGAGGTGCAGACATGATCTCCTGTCCAAGCACTATTAGTACAAACCTTTCTTCTCATTGAATTAAGAGAAAGTAGCTGTATATCTATCCTATTTTGTATATACGGATACAGAATGGTCCTTCATTTATATCCCCTGTTTTTGTTTAGTTTTGTAAGAGATTGGTATTCCATTGTCATTTAAATATTGTAGGTGTGTGAGTTCAGCAAAATAATTCAATATGTCCAGTATTCATAATAGTAGTGGGTTATCCGTAGGCCTGGTGATGTCAGAAGTTGTTGACTTGAGCCCTTTACAGCTCAACATATTAATATTGCTTTACTTTTCATACCTCGTTTTTATACTTTTCTGCTGAATGGTTAAGACCAAGATAAAGCAAGATCTATATAATAAAACATGTAACTTAGGTTGTGACTCATCCACACGGCTGATACTGACGAAGGACCTAAAAACTGCAGTACAGGGTTTCAGGGTGAATCCTGAGGGGATTTGACTGACCTTGTCAAATACAAAATTTACATTTCTAGTTTCCCTTTCTTCATAGCAAGCGGGACTCCTTTAGCAGGCTTTCAAGCATTTGTATCGTAGGACATTAAATAAACTGCTCCTTTGGAGATTAAAGGAGCATCTTACTAGTCAACACGCCAACCAGGGCTGCACCGGTAGGCTGTAGCAGCCAGGGCTGCACGGGTGGGTTGTAGCAGCCAGGGCTGCACGGGTGGG
>NW_004524628.1:8192059-8231756 GCF_000260255.1 Octodon degus
GTTGTAGCGGCCAGGGCTGCACGGGTGGGTTGTAGCGGCCAGGGCTGCACGGGTGGGTTGTAGCGGCCAGGGCTGCACGGGTGGGTTGTAGCGGCTAGGTGAAAGCACAGGAGGTACTAGACACGGGAGGATGGGTCATCATGTGGACAGGAAGGTGAAACAGAAGTAAACACACAAAGAAAACTAGATTAGTGTCCATGTCTCAGCTCATTTTTGAAAAGGTGCAATTGTTGTAGTTGTCCGGGTCCCTGGTGTATCTGCCTGAGCCCATCTGGGGACAGGTCTTGAGGACAGCTGGGCAAGTGAGGCCCAAGGGAGGCCATGAGGTCGGCTGTATGACGTGCAGGTCTATAGTGAGAGACACTGCGTTTTGGGGATATTTGGTGTAAACAGACATCTCACATCCACCTGGGGGGAGGCTGAGTTCTGAGCCGAGCCTGAGCAGAACAGAGATGGTCCTTCAGGACACAGCAGCTAGAGACAGAACCACTGTGTGCAAAGGAGCCCAGGAATCAGCTGGCGTCACAGAGGCGTCTGGCCTGCCATAGCGTGGTACTGCTAGTGAGCAGGACTAGTTTTCCAAGGCAAGAGGAAGACCAGCTCACTCCTCGGATTTGTCAATTTAGTGAAACTTAAAAAAATTTATTAACATGCAAAAATTGTGTAGTGTGCTACTTCAACAAACCTCTGGTGTGCATGGACCAAGACAAGCGACGTATTACATCTGAATTAGGTTAGTTTGGTTTGGGTGCAAAGCTAAGCCATCTTCGCCATTTAGGCTTGCACACAGGCACACACAAGCATGTGTACACGCACACACATACACACACACACCCCTCACTGTCACAGACACCTTATTGTTCTCCCAGGGGCACCAGTCTGTTGTTCTCATTCCAAGTGATCAAGTTGGTACACTTACGAGCTGTCCCTGGTGTCTGTGGGTGGTGGGCTGTCACAAGTGCCCTCGTACCTTCTGCTGTCTGGGGTCTCCTTCCTGCAAGGGTGCTCCCTATCGGGGCTGCATCCTCATGGAGTGAAGGTCCCAAGTTGAGTCACACGGAGGCACACTGGGCCTCAGGAGAGAGGGCTCGAAACCTCCCATGGCTGTGTGGGCCTCCGTATCTTGGATCACATATGGCCTCTATTGCTAAACCTGGAGGACTGCAGTGGACATTGGCCCTGGATCTAACAAGTCCTATACAGACACTAAAATTATGGTGGTTCATCTTGATATTACTGCTAGTACGTCAATATCAACAGTGGAGATGGTTTGAAAGATAAATTGCATAGCAGAGTTCATTTAGTTTTCTGAATATTGAGATTGTAGTAATCAGAAAATGGAAAAAGATATCGAGAGATCTAGAATTACGGCAGAACCATAGCTCAACTGAACCAGAAAGATGGAAACATTTCCACTTTTGATAAGGAAACCCACTTCAATTTCAAAAAAAAAAAAAAAAAGTTCTCTTTGTAAGTGTCTTAGTTAGAGCCCACATTGCGGGCTGATAAAATGTTGCATCCCCTTCTCTTTATTTCTGCAATCTGCAGTTCCTTGAGGTTAGCGTGTCAGCCTCTCCTGCTGTCAGTGACTGGTGCAGTGTTGGAAGCGTACTGCTTCGGCGCGTTTTCTCCAGTTCTTGGGCAGTGGATGGTGAATGAGAGATGATGGCCTAAGAGATCACACCCCTGATGGAGGTTTGCGGGGGGCTGACTGGGTCCTATCTTCCTCTCCTTGCTGTGTGCTTCTGCCTTTTCATATGATGTCCATCAGAAAGGAGAAGAGGTGTTTGTCATTCCTGGTGGGACAGGAACCTTGACACAGTACAAGAGAAAGAAGGGGTAAAGGTCAGGCCGACTCAAACTGTGTTCCTGACTTGACACAGATGTGACATTTAGATGTGGTACATGTTATCGACAGTTCCATCTTTTCATACGCGTTCTGAAGGTTGCTTTAAAAAATTTCAAGCCTAATTGTGCAGAGCAGAAGATCAATATGTGATAAAGTGGGCAGCGTTCACTGTCATGGGCAATGCTTTACCCAGATTAGTCATTGAATGCTGACAACAGTGACCATGTTTTAAGAAACAGAGAAGTCAGAAAATGTCCCCCAAATCTCATAGCTGGAGGGGAGAAACCAGGATGTAGCAAGAGCTGCCGTTTTCTGTCCTCACTGAAGGACTGCTAGGTGGCCTGTCTTGAATGCTCCAAAGCCACCATCATGCAAGGAAATAATTGCATAAGCAATAAAATTACCATAGACAGAATTCTAGTGAAGTACACGACCATCCACATCTCTCTTATAGGCCTCTGCTGCGGGCATGGGGCAAGTGTTCCATCCTGGGGCTTGTGGGTTCTAGTGTGCTCTTGTGCCGGCCACTACCATGGGCAGTGTCATGGCCTCTCCAAGCCTGCTGCCTGTCTCCACGGCTTACATAAGCAAGATCCACAGCCAGTGAGCCTGACGCCTAGTCACACAGCCAGTATGTGTCAGAATCGTCACCACTTTGGCACAGGCACCCACAGGAAGGTGAGCTGCAGAAATGTACACGGTGCCCCTCCGCAGCTCAGCTCTAGGGAACTTATGCCTCAGGCTGCTCCCTAGAGGCACGCAGTGGGCTGTCGCCTAGGAGTGTGGGGAGGTTTTCTGAGAAATGCACCCCAAGGGCAGTAACATAGAGTGAAATGGGAATGTAGGTAGAGATAAGGTGAGCCTACAGGTGGAGCCTCACGAAGCTCCTGCCAGCAGAGGTGGGGGGCAGTGAGCCTGCAGGCGGCGCCATGGAGCAGGGTTTCCTTCACTATCAGTTTATCAGTCACTGGGTTCCTGTGTCTCAGCTGATAAGGAAAATGGGAGGATTTTAAAGGTAGGGCGACTATTGTATTTTGCATAAAGCTACTGAATAGGCTTTTAGGCTTGATGAACACTGTTGGTAGGAAACTGAAGAAGAAAGAACTCAAGTTTGACTGGCTGATGGTAAGCCTCCGGGTGTTTTTAAATGTGTATTTTATTTATTTTTTAATGTATATCTTCAAGGGGCCAGAATGTTAAAATACAAATTTAGATTCCAATAGTTATTATTATCTCCTTTGATTGTGAGAAAAATAGTTATTGATGGGGAAATGGAGTCATTGATGAGGTCCTTTAGTGAGGCTGGTGTGGTACTGAACTTCGGTCTAACTCGTGCAGGGAAAGATCTGACTGCGGGCCAAGACAGTGGGCATCTACATTCTACACTTAGAATGTTCATATTCCAGGTTGCTTCCTTTCTGAAATCCATAACATCTGGAGGTGGGACAGGAAGAAGGACTCATGCATGACTCAAGAGTCTCATGGCCCAAAGGGGTCAGGGAGGGGTCTGTGGGCTGGGGATACAGGCTCAGAACACCAGAAGAAGCGTGGGAAGCATGAGTGCGAGGTCATCCTTGGAGTGGGTGGTGCGCTGGAGTTGGACAGGGCTTTCACTGACTGCTTTCGTCCTTGTCACGGTGCCGACTTTGGGTCTGGCTCGCAGCCCCGTTCTTTTCTCCGTAAAGCTGCTCAGCAGCGTGGGCAGCCGAGGCTCTCAACACCTCCCGAGTTTCCCTTCCCAGCTGTGAGAGGACTCGGGGGCATTTTCTGGCCTCTCCACATCTCTGGCGCCACACACACCGTGGTCGCTGATCAATAGCCAGTCTACGTGGGGTGTCATCATCCACGGTGACAAATACTAATGTTGTCCACTTGGTCACATAGGTACTTTATTCTGCTGAGCATAACTATACATTTAAATCAAAAAGAAATCTCCAAAATTATTTGAGACAGAACTGTAGACATGGACCATATGTAAATAGCACATCTGCGTCAAGCCTAGAAGAGTTTGAGTAGCTCCTGCCCTTCAGTCTGTCCACTTTTCTCTTGCACTGTGTCAGGATTCCTGTCCCACCAAGACAGAAAAAAACATCTCTTCCTACTTTGGGATACCACACAACAACGGCAGAAGTACACAGCCAGGAGAGGATGGTAGCATCCAGGTGTCTGCCGTACAGTCCCTATCAGAGGCAGGGTTTCACCTGAGGTCATCTATTGTTCATTATCCACTGCCAGAAAACTGGAGGAAACACATCCATGTGGTACCCTGCGACGCCCTGTACCCAGGCATCCTGAGGACGTAGGAGCCTGCTCATCTGTGGCCACAGCGGCTGGCCTTCCAGGTCTAAGGCCAAGAGCTGATGCCTCCTGCCCCCATCGCCAGCCCTTCTTATCCTTGTTCTCTCATTGTCTCATTGGTTCTGGCCGAGTGGTAGCCAGAACTGTGGGTGTAGGCAGACTCGTGTGTGTTCAGGCCTGGCTGCACTGCCTGTCTCAGGGCAGCGTGTCTAATTCCACGCTCTGGGGCTCTTTGCCTATCACACCAGCATACTGGTGCTAAGGCCATGCCGAGTGGCCTCTGAAGATTCTGTCATGGAAAGAGCCAGCAGCGCAGAAAGCCCTGAAGAATGCAGTGCGGATCACCGCTCGCTTCCGCTTTCCTGCTGCCCCACAGACAGGCTGCTGCGGCTCTGATCTGAGTGCTGCAGGACCCCGGCAGAAGCTGGGTTCTCTGCGCCTGAGTAGGCAGCGGGAGAGGAGTTGGTCCTGACGCGGGTCCCACCTGGATGCCTCTGTGCGCAGGCGTGGTGCCAAAGCTCCAATGAATGTAGGGCCTCTGGGTTCCAGGTGCTTGCTTTCCTGCAAGAGAACCCTTGTCTGTCCTTGGAGCTGCTCGTCCTACAGCCATGTGGATGAGCATTGCCCTGCCTTCCCCTCCCTATTTTGGATTTCTTGGAATACAAAAGCAGATGAGCGGGTGCGGGGGAGCTCCAGAGTTCTGGGCGACTTTGAGGCAGGCCAATATCCTGGGGGACAAACAGGGACACAAGGCAGGACTTGCCAGGCAGAGGCGATGCTGAGATTGTGGGTGTATGACCGGGTGACTGTGGGTACCTGGAGTACAACAGCCTGGTGCTAAGGGAGGGATGGTCCTGCTGGCTTGGAGGAACCCTGAAAAGGAGAGGGTTGCCTTGCGGCTGGGCTAAGGACAGGGACGAGATCAGACGAGAAGGGACAAACAAGGTCCTGATGGGGACCTGGTAGACGGGGAACATCCACTGTCCCTGGGACCTTGGTCCTCACCATGCTTGTCATAGCAGAGCAGCAGCCATGCCAGTCACCTTTGAGCTCTGTCACTGTCCCACCCTGAGCCAAGTGTTTTCTACGTGGCTCGCCCCCCCTGCTGTTCTTCGGGTAAGTCTGGGAATGAGGGAGGACAACCCCCTCCAGAGCCTGGGGACAAATGGCCCACCATGGTTCCCTGGGCTCTGACATGGCGCTACGGACACACTGTTCACTTCCGAACCTCTCCATCTTTGCTTCTTAGAGAAGCCTATGCTCGGTCAGTCCTGGGCCGCAATATTCACAGCTGTTTTGTCTCTACCTCACTTGTATTTGAGGGGTGGGCTCTTTTCTTTTGAATTGCCTTATCCCCCACCCAGGCTCTGTGGGGTCATTCTAGACGTTGACACCAAATCTTAAAAGAAGCCACAGAGATTGTACATTAGAAAAATTCCACAGTGAACTTGCCCCCACATAGTGTGAATAGTTGTTTCAAAATGGGCCCAATTAAGAGTTTGAAAACAAAGCCATTCTCAAGTCACATGACCATAGAAATAACATTAGAGTAGGTTTGGCTTTTGCTTGCGTCAAGGAAACACTTTCACCAAAGGAAACGTCCAAGGCGCATGTGCACTTCCAGTTGGCCGCTTTCCCAGATCCCATGCTGTCGAGCTGACGGGTGGTTTGTTCCTCGAGCTTGTGCACTGAACCTCTGGAAATCCCTGGCCGACTCCCCTCCTCTGTTCTAATCCCTGACTGATTCCCCTCCTCTGTTCTAATCCCTGGCTGACTCTCCCTCCTTTGTACTAATCCCTGGCTGACTCCCCCTCCTCCGTTCTAATCCCTGGCTGAATCCCCTCCTCTGTTCTAATCCCTGGCTGATTCCCCTCCTCTGTTCTAATTCCATCTTTGTGGTGAAGCCAGAGATTTCACGCCAGTTAGCATATATTTGGAGATGAAATCAATCTTCATTCTTAGCAAACAGCAGTCTGTTCATTCTTCACTCCAAATGTTTGCAGAGGGCTTAATGCATATATGTGGACAAGCCAGAAAGTACACAGGATGCTCTGTCAAGTGTTGAGTATGTGAAGAGGTCACAGAGGCCACGGGGACAGCGTGGCGAGGGGGTGAGGCCCACAATGCCTGGAGAGGGAAGCCAAGCGTCGGGTGGAAGTGAGTGTGGTCTCTTCATGCTGAACAGAGGATGATTCATGTCCCAGGACGGGCAGTGTGAACACAAGGATTATTTCTGGAATTTTCCATGTAGGATTTTGGGACTGCGACTGAGCACAGGGAACTGAAACTTCAGTGGGAAGAGCTGCTAGGGGGAGCAGTGTTCCCAAAGGGGGCCTAGGGCCTGTGAGGTGACTTGCAGAACAAAGGGACAAGAAGAAAAAGAGGCTAAGATCACACAGCTGAAACTAAGGCAACGCAGCCAGAAACCTCAGCAATCCTGCCTTCTTGGGGGCAGGAGGGTCAGCACAGGAACGCTTCAGAGAGCTGTGAGGACTGGCGCTTGAGGTGATTTGTTTGGCTCTATGTTTCTTAAACATTTATTTCTGTCTGTCTGTCCATCTGTCTTCTACATCTACCGTTTATCATCATCCTTTATCATCTCCCTGTTATTTAGCTCTATATTTTTAGAATTTTCTCTCTCTCCCCTCTAGCTTTCTCCCTGTTTTGTAGACAGCCTCTCAGCTGTGTCACTCGGGCTGCCCTTAGACTCCAGAGTTCAAGAGGGCCCCTGCCTTGGCCTCCCAGCTGCTGAGGCCACAGGCTCCAACCTCAGTTTCTCACCTTTGCTTTTTGACAAAGGGGCCCATCACAATCCCTTGAAGGTACTCTTCCCTGGAATGCACCGTGGACGCGGCCGGCCATGCTGCATAATCACGAACGTCGCTCCCTCCCCTTCGCTCGTGGCGGGCACAACCTGCCTCAAGCAGCTGTGACCGAGCTCTGTGGGCACATAGGCTGCAACAGAGCAATCTGAACGAGCCGCTGTTGTCTCAGAAAGCAGTTGTTATGAAGCGCAGTCAGCAAATAAAAGGGGGCGGGGTCAAAAGGAAGGGAAGCAGCTGCGACAGGGACCCGAACTCGCCCAGCAGTGGCCTCCGTATTCAAATGCATCTGACAAAGGAATAAAACAGCGGACAAAGGTGCGGTTTGCTGGTGTGAGCTCTTTAATCATTAGCACTCGCAAGTGTGAGCTGGCACACCAGGCGCCACTGGCTGTTCACACGCAGTTCGCCAGACTGGAAGGCAGGACCCCTGCCCTTGCACACCTGCTGCTTTTTTCTGGTGTCTTTCCGTTCTCTCATTTTTCTTTTATAACTTTTCTTGCGGCTGGTGCCGGAGCTCAGTGGTAGAGCAAGGCTGAGCCTGTGGGGACCCTGGCTTTAACCTCCAGCTTCAGAAGAGCAGACATAGAAACAAAAACTAACGAACCAAAAGCCCCTTCACTGTTCCTGTTATTTTTCTCTTAATGAACTTTAAGAGGGCGGCTCCTCAAAACAAAAGAATCTTAGCAAACTTCAGTGGGTTGGATTTTTCCTGCACTCTTTTCTTTTTAAAAAATTATTTGTATGGGTCCTTGCCTGCAGTGTGTAATGCAGGCTTTCACCCTGGGGAGTCGCACCTGCGCACAACACACTCCACCCTTCTGTACCTCCCCCCACTGCCTCTACCTCTGGGTCCCTTTCTCTCGCAAAAGGTCCCTTGTGTCCTATCATTTACCTTTTATTTTGCTCTTTAATTTATTTATACCTTGCATCTCCCATGGAACAGAAATCACGTGGTGCCATCACAGCCTGCCAGGCTGACTTACTCTCCCTACCAGGAAGGCCTCGAAGTGTCCCTTTGGCCCCATCAGGAAAACACACAGACGCTGTGTCAAAACCCATCCTTCCTGCTCCGGCTGCTTCTGGGGGTTGTTGTGAGGAGATCTTGGGAGCTGGCCTGGCCCAGCAGCTAGGCTGCTTCCCGCAGGGACTCGCAGCCATCCTCAGGGAAGAAGCGTGCCTCGGGGCGCCGCACTGCGACGTTCCAGCGCTGTCTTGAGCCCTCTTCGCCTATCTCGCTACTTCCATCCTCTGACGTTCGCCTCTTGTCTATGGGCTGCATTTCTGCACAGTGCCCTTTCCGGTTTCTGTCTCTAGCCCCCCTGAACTTCAGAAAGGACCTCTTGTCCCCCGATGACTTGGGACTTGCTGCTGCGTCTACGCGGTGTGTGAGCAGAGCGCGTGGGGAGCAGACGGACCCTCATATGAAGCCCGCCCCACCCACAGCCTCCCTGGCTCAGCCAGCAGCAGCCCACCTGCCCGGGCGCCCGGGCCAAAACCTGCAGGGTCCCTCCCATTGCTCGGTCGCTCTGTCCCTCAGGAAAGCTCGGTAGCTGTAGCCTCAGAATCCACCCAAAGTCTAATCGTGTCTGGCCACCCACGCTTCCAAGCCCCACTCACGGAGGATCCCAGCCCCTCCTGACTTGCTTGCCGCCTGCATCTCCGCGTTCTGAAGGGAGTTTTCGGCATCCAGAATGTTCTAGCACCTCCACCAGGCGGGGTCCCCCGTGATCCACGCGCACACGAGCTTACCGCTGCGGGACTCAGGGTAGCTAAATCCTGGACGCGGCCTACGTACCCACGTGAATGGGTACACGAAGTGCGGACTGTGCACACGGTGGAGCACCCCGCTGCCATAAAGATGGACAAACTTGAGCCATCTGTAGAAAAACTTGAGCCCATAATGGTTAGTAAAATAAACCAGTCACACAAGGGTCATACTGCGTGGTTTCTCTTATATGAGAAACACAAAATATGAATAAATTAAAGCACAAAATACTAGATAGACGGACACAGGGAAGTGGGAAAGGGACCAGCAGGCAGGGAGGGGCAGGGCGGCAAAGAGGTCACGCTGTGCTACGTCCGTGCTCCGACTTCCCTCAAGGAATGCAATCGATTTGCACTGCAAACACGGACTCATAAAAAAGTTTGGGGGGAAAAAGAGCGCCCCTGTCGGTCCTCTAGGTCTCCGCGTCTGTCCATTCTCCGCAGGGTGAGAGTAGAGCGCCGACTGAGAGCAGATCGCCGTCCTCTCACCTGGCCGGGCCGCTGGGCCCCTCTCAGGGGCTCTTCCATCCGCGCCTGGACCGGCTGCCCGCGTTTCACCATCATCCGAGCATCCAGGCAGCACGGGGATCACAGCACCGCCCCGCCTGCCGCTCCGCCTGGGCTCCGCCCCCTTCCGGGTGCCTTTCTTTCTTTTTCTTTGCTGTACTGAGGATTGAATTCCGGACCATGTGCTTGCCATGCAAGCGCTTATGCTACTGAGAAGGGGGAAGATCCCCGGCCTCCCTTCTTTCTTTCATCCTTTTCCTCATCCCAGTTTTTCCTTCCCGTTAAACAGATTCTTTCCCTTTCACAGGATCTAGTATACCTTTCAGATGTTGTTTATTCTTCCAGGTTCTCACACTAGTGAGACAGTATTTTGTTTGCACACGTTGGTCTGATTTATTTCGCTTACCAATATAGTCTCAAGTTGCCTCCATTTACTTATGAAAGCCTTGGATTTATCTTTTCATAGTTGAGCAATACTCCACCATGTAAAATACCGCATTGTCTTTATCCATTCTTCAGTTGAGGGCATTTGGGTTGTTTCCAAGATGACAAGATCTCTCAGAGTTTCTCAGGTGCCCAGAGTGGGCGGGAGCTCCTAGGCTTCCTTCCTCAGCCTCCTCAGTCTGCCTACGGTGTGGACGTGAAGTCTGACGACAGGTAAAGTTCTGTACCCTTTTACAAATGCACAGTCTATGAAGTGATTGTCGTAATGCAGATGTGCATGCCATCATACCCAGTCTATAAGTAGTTTTTACTTATTTATGGTGCTTATTAGCTTTTCCTGTCAGGGTACAAATCCCACAAGGACTGGAACTTCAGGTGCCTTTGTTCTGTGTTCTGCTGTAGAGTCAGTATTTCCAGAGGAGACTGGCATCTGAGAGACTCTCCCGGAATCTGAGGTTCAGTGCTTTGCTTTTGAAAGGGAAGCTCCACAGAATCGGGGGGAGGGGGTGTCTGTACTGCCTGCAGGAACTCCGGGACCCTCACTTACCCATGAGCCTGCAGCCCCGAGCACACCTCCACCCACTGGGTGCTTCCTTACAATCCAGAACAAGGGTTGGACATGGTCCCTTGGAATGGCTGCTGCCCTCCCTCGGTCTCCTGCTGTCTTCCAGCTTCTGTATAAGTGCACATGAGCTCCCAGGGTGTGCAGACACGCACCACTAGGGTTAGTTTGCACCTGCAGATGGAGACTGGAGGAAGATGTTGAACTGTACACTCCAAGAGTTGTGCAAGGTGCTTGTTTCAGGAACCTTGCCCTGTGCTGGGTCAACTTCCTTTTGGCCAGCATCATTCCTTGCTGGATCTGCTGCTGAGGCTTCTAGTGTGAACTGCCCAGAGGAAGCCCTGAGAGGTGGATAACAATTCAGGCTCTTTCAAGCCGGACAAGCCCCAGAGGACACGTACATCCACTCTTTAGAGCCTCCAAGTGGGAGAATTATACAGTGTGAGTGAGCCCCTTTCACAGCGATGTTGGCCATACATGGCAAACAAATATCTCTGGTTTTCAACAGGCGAGGCGTGTCAGTGAGGGAGGTCACTGAGTCACTCTCGAGGAATCAAAGTGAAAGCATTACTCTGTGGGTGACCACAGTTACACTGACAGTGGTCTGAAGTCAAGCAACTGCAGGCTGAATGGCCTTGTCACTGATAGATGTGTTGTAGCTTCTCTAGATGAGCAACCCCCAGAAGATCTTCTGTCTGTCTATCTCTCTCTCTCTGTGTCTGTCTGTCTGTCTGTTGAGCTAGGTAGCTAGCTGTCATCTATCTAAAGGACTTGGCTTGTGATTTGGGAACCTGGCAAGTCTGAAATCCATAAGCACCTGACAGGCTGGAAATTTAGGTGAGAGTTGATTTTCCAGGCTTGAGCCTGACTCTGAAGGGCAGCAGGCTGGAAGTTGAGGCAGGATTTCTAGGTGGAAGCTTTGAGGCAGAATTTGTTCTTCCAGAAGTCTGTCTTTGCTTACCTGGTTTGACCTGACTGGAGAGACCAAACCTAACCACAGGCAGTGTCTTTCTGGTTGGCCAACGATATGTGACATCCTTGTTAAATATTGTAAGTGTCTTTGCTTCTAGTAGGAAGCCAGAAATAAGCCTGGCTGCTTGCTGTTTTTTTTTATTATAAGATAATAAAAAAATAAAAGTCAAATACAATAAAATGGTACAGAATTTCCGAACAAGGTGATAGGAAATTAACAATGGCTTTTACATTGCATATTATTAACTTCAAAGTAGTTGTTTAGCTTACCAGATACAGGCGTGCAAGGTTGATAAAACAATTAAGCACTAACTGTTCCTTTCAGTAAGCCCTTCCCCTACTGTAAGAAACTGAGTCAATGAAATATGAAAGGTACAATAGATATTATGAAAGGGAAAGAAATTGCCCAAAAGGAAAGAACAACTGGGATGAGAGAAAAGAGAAAAAGAAGTAAAAAAGGAAGGGAATGAATATGTACACCCCACACGGCTAAGACAGTGGTGCTACTTGCTCGTAATTTTAAGTGGAAATGGAGATAAATTTAGAGACAAACAATCTGAAAATTTTAAAGATGACTTGTGCTGTAATTTTTTATGAAAATTCAACAATTTCCTTTACATATCATTTATTATGAGAAAAACTTAATGATAAAATATCATCCAGGCCTGTGGTGGTGATTTCTTAGGATGCGACAGACCCCAGACGTGAATCTGGCCTTCAGTATCATGGCCTTCCTGCCGCATGTTGGGAGCAGTATGACTTTCTATTCTTTATTTTTACTTTTGGTTGAAAAATAGCTACCTTCGATTAAAAGCACTGATTGAAAATACTCAGTTCAATGAGATTTCACCGGAGCACCTGGCCGTAGTGTCACCATCCCAAACAGCACCGGGCATGTATCTTCTTCCAAGAAAGTCCCCCACTTCTTTCCAAACAAATTTTTAGATGCACTTTGGCTGTTAGCGTGACAGATTACACTCTGCCTACTGATGGGCCTCGTGTAGCTGCGATGTGGAGCAGCACTGTGTGTACTCTTCTGTGTTTGGCTGCTTTGGGTTGGCATAATTTGGGGGAAAGCAGGGCTTTATCTTCTACTTGGGAGGAACTCAAAGGCACTGAATATGCTGCTCTGGGGATGTGCCAGGCTGGGAAGGAGATTCCTCAGCAGTCCCTTTCTTTCTTTTGCTGAGCAGTTTGCATTCCGCTTTCTTATTCATTTTCCTATTGATAAACGTGTTGGATTTTCTTTTACCATGTTGGTATTGGGAATGTAGCACTTTATACTATAAAGTAACTACAAATATAGCACATTCTTTATGCTTTTGTGGACATGAGATTTAATTTTCTGGAGCAAACAGTAGCAGTAGGATTTCACGATCTTGGGGTAGATGTGCTTTAATTTTCCTTTATTATCGTATTCATAGATAATCGATGCGTACCAGCACATGCATATTTTAATAGTGAGGCTCAGGAAGCTTTCACAGATGTACATCTACAAAGTGCTCACCGGGATGCAGACCTCCTGCCGGGCTCTCCTCTTGCTCCTTGACATGGTCATTCTGGCCCTTCCCCCCGCCCCCAGGGATCAGTAGTGCTGCAGTTTGGGGACAGTAAAGAGCAGGCGCTCCCTTAAAGCACTCGCTTTCACTTAGCCTCACATGCCTTAGGTTAATTTATGTCACACAAATGCATAGCTTCTTTCCTCTTTGTTGCGAGAGCACACAGCAGTCATTTACATGCCCACGGGCAGCTCTGCCATCTCTGGCATCTAGCTGGTGTAAGGCAGGCTTTACAAGCATTTGTGTGTAAATCTTTTCAGTGCGTCACACCTGGGCCAAGTGTTAGGTGTCCAATCAGTAACTGTCCAGTGCTGCAACGCTGTGGCCTTTGCCGCTGCCATCCGTGCTGTATGAGCATCCTGGGCCCAGTGCCACCCACCCAGGTACTTGCGTCTCTTCCAAGTGGAATCTCGCCAGGCAAGCACTTCCTTTTTTTTTTTTTTCCGGAACTGGGGATTGAACTCAGGCCCTTGCTCTCGCCAGGCAAGCACTGATTCTACTGAGCCATCTTGTGGTTCTAATTATTTACATCTCCCTAACAATTCACAGCTTTGAGTATGTTTTTCACGTATTTATTGCCCAATGATACTTTTTTTTGGTGAAATCTCACTTTCAATATTTCACTCCTTTTTAAAATTGGCTGCTTTGGCTTTTCCTGTTGACTTTAGGAACAAGTTATGAGTATTGGATGTAAGTCGTCCACCAGATATGTGGACGGTGAGTGACATGGCTCTCGCTCCACGGCTTGTCTCAGCCTATTCAAATTTCAACCACATCTTCTGAAGACTAGAAGCTCTTGCATTTAGTGAAGTCCAGGGTTGTTATTTTTATTCCATGGTTAGTGATGTTTGTATCTTGCTTAAAAGTTTTTTCCTGGTACGTGTTATGGAGACTTTTTACAGTGTAATACAAACCATTTTAATTTTATATTTGTGCATAATTTGGAAGGTTTTTTTTTTCACTTGACCAATTTTTCCATCATTGTGTGTTAGAAAAATAAACCATGTTTTCCCTGTAAACTTACATTGGTAGTTGTGTAAACATCCATGTACTATGTACATTGTGTCCCTTTTGGACTGTTCTCGGCTTTCATCAATGTGTATCTTTATACCAATATCATACTGTTCCCATTGTTATACCTTTATATCATGTCTCCATGTCAATTTGTGAAAATTCTCCAACTTTGTCCTTATTTTTTGAACAATGTTTTGGGATTTCTAAGTATTTTAAATTTCCGCACAAATTTTCCAGTTTCCCCTAGAAACTGTAGAAGCTGATGCTGGGAAAATCAAGGCACACCGCTGTCTAGGGAGAGAGTTCACACCCACACTGAGATAAAGGATGACGAACATGGATCTGGACAGCCACAGGCTCTGTGCAGTCGGAACGTGGACTTTATACAATGGCCTTAAGCTGTGCCCTCAAAAGATTTTGTTCATCATTGCACACAGGCAAATGCTGAGATTGTTGGTCAACAAATATGTGAAAAAATGCCCAGCATCTCTGCCCATTAGACAATTGCAGATTACAGCAATGTTGAGACTCCCTTTTACTCCAAAATAAATGGCCATCATTGAATCAAACAATAACAGCTGCTGGCCTGGCTGGGGTGAAAAAGGAACATTCTTTCATTGTTGGTGGGAATTTAAACCAGGTCAACGGAAGTCAGTGGAGATTTCTTAATGAGTTAAAATTAGAAATTCCGTGTGACCCAGAAACCCCCTTCTCTGTATCTTCCCCGAAGAGCTTTACGCAGCATACCAAAGTGACACATGCATTCCAGTGTTTATAGCAGCACAATTTGTAATAGATAAACTCGGTCCACAAGCTAAATTCTTTCCATGATTTTGGTCACAGAATGCATTCCACGACACTAGCTGTAACTGAATCCCAAGCATGCGGAATGACTTCTGATAAGAATCAGGGGAAGGATGAAGTTTGTGAGCTGAGGTACCACTGTAGCGTAGAATACTGCTCAGCTACCAAGATGACGTAATTGAGAGGTGTGTAGCGAAGTGGATGCACCTGGAAAAGAGAATGTCACTGAAATGAGCCAGACCCACAAGCTTTTGTGCTGCGTGGTGTCTCTCGTTTCAGTGAGGCAAAGCTCAAGCCAAGAGGATAATAAAGGATAGGTAGAAGGGGGCG
Source organism: Octodon degus (assembly GCF_000260255.1). Lineage (NCBI taxonomy): Eukaryota > Metazoa > Chordata > Mammalia > Rodentia > Octodontidae > Octodon > Octodon degus. The sequence goes on from NW_004524628.1 coordinate 8,206,988, forward strand.
AGGTGAGGGTCCTCTTGCAATAGGCAAATCCTTCAAGGGAAAAGGGCGGGGGAAGGAAGATGGGAAGGGGAATAAGTAGAATACAGATGTGCTGAGAAGGGGAACCTAATGACCCCGTGAATACAGACCTTATGCCACAACATGATCCAAGATTAATAATATCAGCAGGAGATGGAGAACTGGAGGAAGCAGGAGGGGAAAAGAAGGGAAGGGAAATGGGGTTTAAAAAAAGAAACCAGCTGCGGTGTGTATGTGTGCCCACTCCGCAAGATGCCTGCAGACTGCATGTGCTGCAAACATGTACTAGCTTTTAAGAAAGCTAAGAAAAAAACCAGCAAAAGAACAGGCAGCGAAAATGTCAATGCCAAGGAAATCAAGGACCTGTTACAGCAGTGAGAAGAATAAAAAGCCCATCACTTTTAATTAGACACAATATTTGCTCCATAATACATTTTCAGAGTGACATTCAGGCTTGAAACTATCTATTTGTGGCTTGGAAATTTCTAATTAAAACTTTTTTACAGAAAAGAAACATATTGTGTTTGAAGTTACCATGTAGAGGCCCCTATGTGTCAATTTTTTTGTAGTTATAAGAAATTTTCAGCAAAAGTTTTTTGAATAATGAAAAAAAGTACTCCATTAAATGGGACGAAATCTGCCCCCTGCTTGCTCTTGTGAGAATTACTGAGAATTCCTAACCCACTAAAATTGCAAAAGTCTAACATAATTTCCTGTTTTCTGAGTGTGGTTACAGTAAGATGGCTTGGATTGCACGCTCTGGAATGTTCTGGCATGATGGCCCACATGTGACTATGACACTGGCCATCGCAGAAGAGCAAACACACATAATGCTGTCTAATTTGAAAAATACTTGAGGGCATCGTCCAGTTGCCAGCAGCTAGCTCTTACTCTGGTCATAGAAGTTTTATTTCATTTCATTTGTTTTCCATAGGCAGTTTCAAAGAAGTTGATTATAGGTGGGCAGATAGAAGATTTCAAAACTATAAGCCCAAATCAGGGGAAAAGAGTACTGTTCAATTTCAGTAGAGCAATTTTGAAAGTGTAGAGTGGCTGTAAGAAGCCTAGGCAACAGGCAGGCCCTGGAAGAATGCTGATTCACTCTAGAAATGCGTGGCTGCTTCAGCTCGCTTGCTGGATTTGTTCACTCTAAGCCCTCACCTTCAGATGTTGTTTTAAGTTTCTCCTCACCGTTATAGTCAATGCTGGATGCTGTCAGAGCAGTTAGAAGCCAAAATGCTCCAGTCTTTTTTTTTTTTTTTTCAAGAGGAAGAATAAAATACATTAGACTGACTTACTTTTTAAAAATAACTCAGACTCAGTTATAAGAGGGAAAGTTTTGCCATTATAATTTCTCCTATTTTCACTCGGTACTAGGGGCAATAAAACCTACCTCAGCTTTGAGTTTCAGAAAGTCCAACTTTGATAAAATCTGGTTCTAAGCTCACCGTCATAACTGGGTGAACAAGGTCCATTAAATCAGTCCTCTCCGTGGATTTTCATCCTGTAAAATCTGAAAGATGCTAATGATAGGTAACACACAACATTTTCCTTTATGTTATTTTTCATTATTTTTAAATTGGAGTATTACATTTTGAATGAGAAAATTATTTAATGGGCGGTTGAACTATTTAAAAACAATAACAGGGTTTTGTCAAATGCTTCGTAAAGATTTAGTGATTGCTGCATTAAGACTCCAACTGACACCTTACTTTTAAAGCCATCAGACCAACACGTGGCCTAGTTTAGTAAACAGATTCTCATCTTTAATAGATATTGTAAGAGGCTATTTCAGAACACAAAATAGAAAACAACCCCAAGTTCCTAACATTTTGTGCAGCAGATCTTCTGATGCTCACAGAAGCTCAGGCGGGCTCCAAAGCCCTGGCCCCCAAGGCTGTGACCTCAGGCCTCGGGGCACCGTAGGATGACGTTGAGACCATGAGCCAAGAGGAGTGAGGAGTGGACACAAGTCCAAAGTCATGGCCAGAACCTCCAGGTCCATCTCCCAGGAGCTGCATGACTTAGCTCCTCTTCTTTGCAGAATTTGATGCCACATCCAAGGGCCAGGTAAACTCCGGGGTACATAAAAAGTGCCAGGAGTTCTAACCACAGTGGGGGCATAGTTGCTGTAAGACACAGACTAGAAGTGTTTCCCCAGAGCCCTGCTCAGAGTGACATCTACCCGCCTGTCACTTGATGATGATGCTTGTCTTTGGAGACAGCCTGTTTGGATCCAAGCTCTGGCTTTAACTTCTCAGAGTTTTGTGGCTTGGGGAACCCTGTACCCCAACATCCTGGTGTGTAGAATGGGGATAATGACCACAGTCCTGACCCATGGGGTGGCCTGAGCATGAAGGCACTATTATTTGCTGTCCTTTAGACCTGGAGATGACATGGACATGGGGGAGTGCTGCGTACAGATAAGCTGTTGTGAATCTCTTACCATGCTGGTCTAGAGTTGGTCCTTGATTTCTTCCCAGTTGGGATGATTTGGCAATAAGTGAGCTGGGTGGGGTGGTACACACCGGTAATCCCAACACTTGGTAGCCTCAGGCAGGAGCATTGCAAGTTCTAGGTCACCCTGGGCTACACAGTGAGTTTAAGGCCAGCCTGCGCTACATAGCAAGACCCTGCCTCAACACAATTAAAGGAAAACCAGAGAGTAAACTTTCTGGTACAATTTTGCCATTAATCTTTGTTTTTTATAAGGAGCAAAGAATTTTTGAGGTCACACTTTGTCATTTCCCCAGAAGCAACTGCTTATCTATTCTAGTCCTCTGTTTCCACGAACTCCTTAGAAAAATTCATTTTTCACCCCAAACTGAGAGTTCCCTTGCGGCTGGAGCCTGGCCCATCTGGGGATCGGCTGAGTCATGCTCTGGATGGCAGACAGCACGTCTAGGCAGCTGCGCAGCCCTGGCCACTTCTGTGCCTAGTGCCTCGCTTTGGTTTTAACATTCTCCACACCACAGCGGGCTGAGCCTTTCTGATGGGGGCCTGCCAGAGCTATCAAGCAGCATCTGCGAGCTTGGCCTGTGAGGCTGAGATCACCTGGAACTAAAAGCCTTTCCATGCAGGACATGAGCAGCAGTCTTCACCGTTCAGCTTGAGCAGCTGGGGCTAAAGCAGAGACAATTATCGGAGTGCTTGTTTTCAAAGGGACCTTGCAGTGCTGTCCCCAGCTTAAATATTTATGTACTGAGTGCAAGATTTCTTAGTACTGTAGTATAAGTCATTTTGGACAAGTCATGGATTTCGACTAAAGGTCAAATTTTGTGGTGGGTGGAGTGGAAATTTGCCAGATGTCTTTGAGTGTTTAAAATGAAAGAGAGACTGCTCCTACATAGGCAGTTGCCCAGCAGGAGAAAGAAGGACAGCCGAGTTCCGTTCTTAGCTTGGCCGTCCGTGGGGGCTGACTCCCTCCAGCCTGTCAGTTGGGGGTAAGCATTGCCTGGAGTTGGTGGAGAGAAAAAGACCATCTGCTTGTGCTTAGACGTGCCTTCCTGGAGACAGCCAGGGTGCTGTGCTTGTTCCTGAGTATCTAAGTTTCTGCACTGGTCCCAGCCCTCTCCTGATGTTCTAGGAGGGAAAGTATAGGAAAGGATTCTTTTGCTGAAAGAAAAATGAAAAAGGATTTGATCGTTATTCCTAGAACTTCAAGTACTCTGTAAGAGCCTTTGGTGATACTTAGGGACAAGCTGAGGCAGGAACAAATATTTGAGAGTTTGGGGCAGTTTGAGATAAGTTCTGGAGAATGCTTTAGTTCTAGTTTTTCTTTATTTGCTTGGTCGTTTATGAGGATTATTTTCTTGTGCGTGGGGCAGGTGTCTGTGCTTTTATATAACACTGAGTTTCCTAGATTCTATTGAACTTTATGGCTCTAATTTTTTAAATAGAAATTTATTTTTCTTCCTCTTGATGGGTTCTTTCAGCACATGCTTGCGAGACGGGTACACTAGATGTGTGCAATAGCCCGCGCACTGGAAGGGCCTCACGGCCCAGAGGTGCGGTGGGAGCACGTCTGAAGCTCGCTGCGAGAGCCGTGTGTGCTCAGTGAGCGTGGGTGGATTGACTGACCTTCTTGCAAGGTCTCGAGTCCTAAAACTCATGGCTACATGAATGCTTTGCTTGTCGCTTCGCGTCACTTTTCTCCCCAGAGACACTGATTTTCTACACAGCTCCAAGTCCTGCTCAGCACTGCGCACGTTCACCACAGCAGAGTCGCTCTCCGGGACTGTCGACGGCTCTGAACAACCCCAACGATGCGGAGCCTGCGCTTGCGCCTGACGGAGGAAGCCGGAACCCGGCGTTGCATCCTGGCGACTCTGACGCTAACCATGTGCTTCACAGTGGCGAGAGGTAGTAAGTATCATTCCGTAGCCACTATTTTAAAACTTATGAAATGATTCCAAGAACATTGGCTTTAAGCTCCCTGCTTCTGATTGTCCCGGCTGAATTATCAATTGGAAAAACAATGTTTTGCTCCTCAGTTATTCTTCCTCACAAGACTGGAAAGAAGAAAGTTTCTATAATGAGTGTGTGATAATTTCCTGATGTTCAAATAAGTTACACTTTAGTGCAATATCTGCATCTAACAGGAGTTACAGGCGTTTGTTGCCCGACAGTAACTTGTGCAGGCACACAAGGGTGCTTTCCCACTGAAGCGTGTGAGAGGCTGCGCCTCACCGTAACTTGTGGCACCCAGCGAAGCCTTTCATCAAAGGCCTTCATCATTTACTAGCCTTTCTCCAAGTACCAAGACACACACTGCGTTTTAAAATTTTACCTCAGGTGGACACGTCAAGAGCATGTGACCTCCATATGACCTTCCGGGGCCATCTGTGTGTGTTTTAGGTTCATTAAAATGGGGCCTGGAAAACGAAGCTTTCATTGTGGAATGTCCAAAAACTGAAAGGTCTCGTTACCCTGTGGACTGGTATAACTTGAAAACAAATGAAAGCATTCCTACTGATAGAAGTAAAAGAGTCTTTGCTTCAGGAGAGCGGCTGAAATTTCTCCCTGCCAACGTGAGCGATTCTGGGATGTATGCTTGCGTTATCAGAAGGTACGATCCTGGAAGTCTCTTAATCTTTGAGCCTGCTGTCAATGTGTGTGTGTGTGTGTGTGTGTGTGTGTGTGTGTGTGTGTGTGTATGTGTGGGGGGGGTCTCAGCTGGACAAACTGAACCTTCTCTACACCTTTGTGGGGCAGCTGAATTTGTGAGCTGATTTGAATGAAAGGGTACTTTTAGGAACTTAAATGCTATTACATTGGGTCAGCCCATTACACCAGATGTAGCTCTAGAAGAAACAGCTGAGGGTTCATTTCTAGGGCTCGCAGAGGGGCTCTGCTTTATCTCGAGAGCTGCAAAACAGTATTGAAAACTCTAGATCTGAGGACCGCATATTGTTGTCTTAAGAAGAAAAATGATACGAGCAAAACCTAGAGCAGGGTGCCGTTGTTTCACAATGACAATAACACTTTCTAACTGCCTTATTTCCATAGCCCCACCAAGAATAGGACTGCTTATGCAAATGTCACCATCTACAAACGACCAACAGATTGCCACCATCCACGTTATTTGATGTACTCAACGATATCTGGATCAGAAACAAATCCCAAGATATCTTGTCCCAAGACCTACCTCTACACGTGGACAGCACCTCTTCAGTGGTTTAAGGTACAAGGACATCTGAGTAGAGGGGCAATACCAGTGAAAATTGCACCATTAAAATAGATGCAAAGGCGGGACTGCTCAGAGTGGGAGGGGCCTTGTGTTTCAGAACTGCACAGCTCTCCAAGGACCCAGGTACAGGGCGCACCAATCGTCTTTGTTCATCGACAACGTGGGGCCTGACGATGCAGGCCATTACACATGTCAACTTACGCACAGCGAAAATGGAATCAGCTATAACGTGACAGCAACCAGGTTATTCCTTGTTAAAGGTAAGCTGGGACATTTAACGAAACTGGACATGGTTGAAACAAAAATGCCTGCTGAGTTCCTGCCGGGGTCCTCCTCTCTGTTACTTCTGCTGGCTGAGACGTCTCCTGATGCCCTAGCAAGGTCGCAGACATGCAAAGGGAATCTCTGACCCAGAACCACATCTACTGTTTCCTGGCTTACTTTTCTTTTCTTTTTTTTTTTTTTTTTTTTTTGTGGAACCGGGGATTGAACTCAGATCCTTGCGTTTGCCAGTCAAGCACTTATCCTACTGAGCCATCTCCCCGGCCCCTGGCTTACTTTTCTGAAGATTAAGTGGCCTCGGTGCTAACATGGTAATCTTGAATGGCAGTACGACTGTGTGAGGCCCTGGATCCAAGACCCCCGAGATCCCCAAGACCCCCGAGATCCCCAAGCCCTCAGACAGCCCAGCCCCCTATGTTAAATGGCTCGGTGTCTGCATAATGCCTGTGCACAGGGTCCCATCCGCATCATTGCTGCGTGACTTCTGGTGCCTGACATGATCTAAGTGCCCTGTAACTGTTTAAGGAATACTGCCAAGAAAAACATCTGCACATGTATAGGGTGGAGGCAAGGTTTTTCCTAATACTTTCGATCCTTGGTTGGTTGAATCTGGATATGTGCAGCATGTGGTTATGGAGGATTCTGAAAAGGGTCACACAAATGTTGCACAGTGATTTTTGACACTGGAGTGCAGAGCTTTTGGCATGACCAATGAGCTCAAGTGGGCTATTTAATATTGAAAAGTATTTTTTTTTCAAATATATGTAAAAACATTTAGGGGAAAGGGTTCTCAATCATAGGTGAGTACATAGATCTAATATATACCAGGTTGGTCTGCTGAAGTCAGCAAAGAAGCCAGGTCACACGGTTAAGGATTCAGACCAACATAGATTTTAGTGACATAAGAAGAGAGAAGAAAATATCGAAGGGCATCACAGGTGGTATGAATAAAGCGTTAAGTGTTTTTTACATTAATTTTATTTGTCCTGTTGTAGGCAGATGAGTTAGATAGAAATAATACAGGCAGTCTGAGAGGGCTAGGCCCTCAAAGGACCCAATATGGAAGACAAGATACCCTGCAACTGGGGGAGAGACAGACATCTCCACCGCAGTCCAGATCGCTAGGCAAGAGGTTAAACAAATGCAGCCACATACCTCCCGAGGGATGGCCATCAGGGACTGATTATTATTATTATTTTTGATCATGGATGCAAATCTTTATTTTCTAATATGAACAGAAAGTGTGTAAAACTTGACTGGATGCAAATCATTTTGGGAGCAGTGGAATGAATAAGAGATTTACCTGTTCTCTGTGGTGAATCTCACATTTTGCCCTTATTGAAGTCATCTGCAGTGTCAATCCTTTTGTAATCCATTAGTAACACAAAGTGTTTGGTGTGATTTTGCAAAGGACTCATAACTGAGCTCATGACAGAAATCAGAATTCTCAGGAAATTGTTTTTATTTTTATAAAATTCTAAGCTTGAAAGCATAACCTAGGGAACTTTGAAAAGCAACACAAGTGTGAAGCAAGAGCCAGCAACTTCATGAAGAATTTGAAGTTTTATATGAATTGTTTCGGACAAATATTGGGCACACGAACATTTCTATGTGTACAGTAGGAGGGTTCAGGAAAGGGAAGAAGCTGTGCTAAAAAGTCTTTCATTCCCTAAGCCTTTGGAAAAAAAAAAATAGAAAGATTTAGACTTAGCAACTCACTTCACAGTTCTATAAACATCAACACTTTTACAACCTGGAGGCTGAATTACTCATTAGACAAATAAGCATAAGCTGGGCAAGGGGCTGATATTCTAATAGGTTTTCATCATCTTGACAAACCCCCACCCCCGCAAAGCCCCTGCTCCGTATTCATGTCCGCGCGACTTGCTTCTTCATTTGATCCCAATTTAATCAGTTGTACTTGCGCAATGGTGCTTGTAATCTTGGCTAAGCATAGTTTTGTTCCACCTCGTGGCCCCCTCGCAAGTTCCCAGGTTTCCCGCCCTGGACCCGCCTGCCGCATGGATTTGCTCATAAATTCCCAGAAAAGGTAGATTCCTTGCAACCCACCGGGGTCCCCTTCTTTCCCTCACTGAGACAACAGCTTGCTTTCCCCCAGTAAATACATTCTGCTCTTCAGGTGTTCCTAAAATTCGTTTTGGTTTTAGAGAATGTGGACGCAGTCGCCCCAGGTGTCTCTAGTGCTGGGAGTTTTATTCTCCGGTATCGTTACGTTTTCGGTCTACATGATCACACTCATCACAGATCTCCTCCTATATGTAATCTGGCTTGATTCATTTTTCTCCCCATTCCCCTCCCCTCCCTCAACCCCTCTTCGCCACCTTATTTACAAAAGCTTTGTTTGCGTTTTTTCCTGCTTGTCTTTTTTTTTCCTTATCCCTTTCCTTCCCCCTCCTCACCCCTAGTCCCCTTCCCCAGTTGAACATTTTCTATCTACTTCACAGTATCTAATGTCCTTATTTACAAAATGTTCTTTGTTTCGTGTGTGTGTGTGCGTGTGTATATATTTGTGCCCTGGAAGAATCCGAGAACAGTGTTACGAAACAAGATGGAAAAACACAAAAGGGCAAACTGACAACATCCCGCGCTCCCTGAGTACTTATATATGCTTCCTGTTTTTAATTTTAAGATAAACTAGGAGTTTCTGTGTTTCCGGTGATGCTGACCCCTACACACAACGGAACAAAGGAAGTGGAAATCGGTAAGAGAATTGTGAAAGGATGCTGGGAAAGCTGCAAAATCCTTCCTTGGGGGCTGGGGTGGTGGGAAGGGCCCTGCCTGAGTTCGGGCTGATAGCGCAGGGCCGCGCTGACCCGCGTGTCCTCGGTGTGGGAGGACCGTGCGCGCCCCAGCCGTGCGCTGTGGTTTGGACGGGCTCACACAGCACGCAGGGCTGCGTCTGGGCTGCGCTGTGCAGTGTTTCGTGTTCGCGTCCCCTTTCCTTCTGACCTGCCCCGGAGGTACCTGGGGTATCAAAGATGTTCCAGAAGACACCCCAGGTCACAGACACCCCAGGTCACGGGAGGAACGAGAAGACAGGCGTCCTGGCTCTAACCCCCACCTTCTGCGTGCTGCTTGGGAGTGCCCAGGACTGGGGGAGCCAGCAGGGGAGGGGCGCCCCGGCGGCCTCCCTGCCCTCAGCCCTCCTGTCAAGCCCCCACACTCTGTCCTGCCCCTAGGCTGGGCTTTTCTGGTCCCGCAGACTGTGCCCTGGGTTCCCTTCTTCTCACCTCCAGGCTGTCTCTATCTCTTGCTGCCCCACCCCGCTCCCCTGCCAGAGCACAGCCCCCACCCCCTGCCCAAGGCCAGCACAGCACCTCCGCGCTATGCTCTCTGCGCTCTCTGCCGTGGCCTTCCAGGCTTCTGGGCTGTCCGAGCGCTGAATCACCCCTGCCTCCCTCCTCCCCTCCAGAAGAGCTCCTGGTGCCTCTCGCGAGGGGACGGGGTTGGCCAAGTGCAGGCGCACGGGCAACAACAGCCCTGACCCTTCAGCTCCAGAACCAGGAGGTCTGCAGTTCTGGGATTTGGGGGCCCAGCTGGAGCGCTCTCTGTGCACACTCGGGGCCCAGATGATAGGCTGGGCTGGGTAAAGCTGAGGCAGCCCACGGAGAGCCGAGCAAAGTCAGCAGGAGCACAGCCGGGTGTAGGGGACCAGATGGAGCTGACCCCCCCTTCTAGCCCTGGAAACCATGCCTGGCCAGGGGAGGCTGTGAGGCCCAGGCAGCTGTAGGCCTTTTAGTTTCCTGGAGGGCAGGTGAGTGGGGGCTGGACTTCCCACAGAGCAGGGGTGAAGGAAGAGGAGAAGCTGCCAAAGAGAGGGAGACACAGAAAGAGGGCTTGAAGGTGGTGCTGGAGCCTCAGGAGCAGGGGAAGAGCCTCAGGCACATCGGCCACCCTAGACTTTTGTTACCATGAATGACCTGAAATACTGCCTGCAGAATGTATTTGGTTGGTGGTTTCTTTGCCGTTCCCCTAGGAAAAGCACTGAATATCACCTGTGTGGCTTGTTTTGGGAGCGGGCTGCAGCCCAAGGCTGGTATCCGGTGGCAGGTGAATGAAATCAACATCGAGAACCTGGATGGAGCAAGAATTCAAGAGGAGCGAGAGCAGAGTGAAAGGTATTTGTGTGCTGAAGTCACATCATTCCCTGCCCCTCCCTGGACAGCTGGCACCGTGAAGGCAGCATTGAAGGTAACAAGTGGCCAGGCGTGGCATGTGCTCACCTGTCCTTCCGGCGCTGGGAGGCTGAGGCAAGAGGATTGCAGGCTTGAGTCCTCACTGGACAACTTAGGGAGTCTCTGTTTCAAAATTTAAAAAATAAACAAAGCAAAAGGGACCTGTGGCAGCGCATCCATGGGTGTGCTGCCTAGGACAGACACACACACGCGTAACAGGTTGCCTTCTCAGTTCTAGCAGCCATATGACTTGTCTCAGCACCGTGTTAAGAATAACTGAGGTGAAGGAAGAGGATTTGTCCCTGAAGTTCGACTGTGTGGCCTGGAATTACCATGGACTGTTACGGCGTGCTGTTAGGCTGAAAAAGCCAAGTAAGGAGTGTTTGTGAGATGCTGTGGCTGGGGTTTGCGGTGTCCACTCTAAGCCACAGTGCTTGTCAGGACAGAGACCATGTAGAGGGCCTGTCACGTACAACGCGCTCCTCTTCCTCCTGGAGGAACCATTTGTATTCTGGCCTTCTGGAGCGTCTGCTCCCTCCTCCTCTTCCTTCTGCTTCTCAGACTCTTCTTCACCCTGCAGCCGCTTCCTTGCCACCCCTCCCGCTGCAGGGAACCAAGCAAAGACGCGTTGTTGGCAGAGGACGCCACCAGGAGGAGGGCCGCCTGAGCGTGTGTGCTTTCACTGTCGCCCTCCCCAGCTGCACCACTGGACAGCGGCTCTGCAGGCCTCCTCTGGGGACCCCTGACCTCCCGCCTCTTACTGTTTGCTCCACGAGGTGTTTGGCCCTAAATGAAAGGGTGGGGAGAAAGGTGGTGTTTTACACCCATCACTCCATGGGGTGGCATAGTAATATGGAAGTTACCTAGGATTTGTTGAGTAGCCAAGAAGAGAGCTGGGCTCTGAGCTCCTACCCATGTGTGGGTATGGCCCAGGGGCATCTGACAGACAGATAGACAGATAGACAGGAGCTCTGAGAACTGGAGTCGAGGAAGGTGGTTTATTTGATGTGGTCATGGTAGATCTCTATCTGAGGTGAGTCTTGCCTTGGGATTTTTCATGTTTTAATTCTGATGTTGCCCCTGTCTCACTCTTCTCTCATTGCTGGGACAAATACCTGACACTCAAAGGAAGGAAAGGTTTATTTAGCTTACAGTTACTGGAAGTTTCAGTCCATCCTTGGCTGGCTTCAAGGCACAGTGGCCAGCACATGGCAGAGAGCAACCTATCTGGGTGGCGGCAGAGAGCAGTGAGCACAGGGAGGAGGAGCAGCAACAGCGGCTGCAGAGAGCAAGCTGTCTCCCCTCAGGTGCATTCAGGCTAACAGCCGCAGGCCGGGTGCAGCACTCGCACCCATGATCCCAGCAGTATTCAGACCCAGAATCCCAGCCGTGAATCGTGAATTAATCACCAACTCTAGAAGTCCCCATCCCATAATTACATGAGGCTTTGGGGGGCAACTAGACACAGATCAGAGTACCCCCTAATGTGCGAAGCCTTATTAAACAGGGAGTCATGTTATTAAACATGACTCACATGGGCGATTCTGTCATCTGTTCAGAAGGACACTCGACTTTGGCTGATGACAGCCATGTCACCATGGTGACCATGGACCACACCAGGGAGCCAGGGGTGTGTGTGGGCGCTCTGGATCTCATGGGAAGCGAAAGCCACGCACCTCCTATGCACCCCTCCTGCGGCTCATTCCTCCCTCCCTGTACCTTCTTGTGTTGTCATTTACGAATGATCTCTTGTCACCTGTGTATTGCCATTGTGTTCATTCGTGTATGTGTGATTTTTGTACTCTCTGGCTTATTTGTGTTTCAGCTCTTTTTCCTGCAGTTGATACAGGTACACTGTTTTGGCCACTGTATGCATTAAACAAAACCATCTATGCTGCTCTCGAATTGTCATAGTGAATTCTTTTATTTCTGAAATGACAGAAATTTCTTGAATTTAAATAAGAAAAACTCAAAAAGCTTGTCCCCCAGTGGTTAAATGCTATTAAACAAATGAAGCTCATAATCATAATAGGATTCACGTACATTTATTTTCTATGTCCCCGACCTTAGTTATTATTTTCTATGTCCCCGACCTTAGTTATTTTCCATTTAAATGTCTCAATTGCTTTCTTGATGCCCCAAAAGTGAGAGATGGTTCCTGTCTCTAATTCTGTAGAGAGGAAGAGGAAGGTAAAGATCAGTGAGTGGCTCGCTGTGGACGTGGGTAGAGTCAGGATTCACACACCGCCTCTCATTCTATAAACATTGACAGGGATTGCTTGGCGTGGCACTACCAATCACACCAAACACTTATGAAATCATTCATATTTAGGCAAATACTGAACTTCAGGCTTTTCATTGTCTTCAACCTCTTTGTCCTGTGGAAGCGTCCAGCCATCTGGACATAACCTGCCGTGAGGTACACTCCTCTAGCCTGCCTGCACCCAGGCTGGGATCCACACGGGCATTTGAAGTGGGCTAGGCGATATATCCCTGAAACAGTGAGCTTCCTGCCAATTTTTAGTTCTTTCCCCCCAACCTCAGATCACTTCATCTTGGCCATTCTTGGCTTCGTAATGCTGGGTACTCACGCGGCAGACGGACCACTGGGAGTGGCGGAAGAATTCGTGGACACTGTCCAGTGGTTTTCATTGTCACACCTGGGGCCCCACACATAGAAGTTAAGACTAAACGGAGAAAGAGCCACAGTGCCAAATCTCATTTGGGGTTCTCCTTGTGTTTATCTGTAAGCAGGACCTTTGCTAAGGTAAGACAGGCAACCAGTGTAAGCGAAGGAAGCTTAAAACAGCCAAGAGTCTATGTGGTATCATGGCTCTTCAGAAGTGACTTCTGCTGATCTATTTGGGTTGGAAATGGTGTTGCACGCACAGTTGCTGAGGCTGGGAGTGTGCAGAAGCCTTCAGTGACGGCCGCACCAGGTGCAGCTTTGGGGAGAAAGGGTGCGGTGGAGGCCAGGAACCCAGTGAGTGACCGCCCAGAGACCCGCCGGCTCTCGTTTCTGCATCCAGCACCGACTCCACCGCAGGGATTCCCAGAACCTGCCAGTTCATCCTTCCTAGTCTCCCAGCAAGCACCTGGCTCGGCCGTCCCGTGCATGATCACGTGACTCCAAGTCCTCCTCACCTTGCACTCCAAATAAGGCACCCCGTTTTGTGCCTGCAGTCTCTGTCCACAGAAACTAACCTTGCTCTGTCATCAGCTTCATGTCACTGTTAGTGGTCACACTCATACTCCCCTGTTGCTCCTGTGACTGTAGAGAAACATGGCAGAGCAAAAGCTCAGCAGGGAGCTTAAGTCCTGTGGAGGGCCACCTGGGTGCCTCTCCCGGGAGGAGCAGCAGCTGTCTCCATTATGGCTGAGCCTGGCCCTATTGCCATGTACTGGCATGTACGGAGCCGGCTAGGACTTTTCCTTACCCCTCCAGTCGTCCTTGATCGGTGTATGTCGGTCCACCTGAGGTGCTCATGTGCAGTCTTTGAAGCAGGGTGACAGGGCAGTGTTTCCCCAGCTCTCTGTGAGCTTGGTTGAGGGGGGTTGGAGAGCCCTCTTCCAAGCTGTTGGCTGGAATCTAGCCTCAGGATAAGGGGCTATGACTTCCCAGGGCATAGAAAATTATACACCAGAGCTGAAGGACAGACCCCAAACATTAGATACTACCTTGGTTGTGCTATGCAGGTTGCTCTTTCTGCACCTGGCAGAGGTGATGTCAGGCCTCCTACCCACCCACCTCACAGCACCCACCTCCTTCCCACCACTCTCACAGTCACTCATCCTCAAGCCGCTCCCTTCTTCACGAACTACGAAAACCCACAGTAGTCCTGGGTCAAGGCCTTTGTCCTGGTTAACCATCATCCTAGCTGGTCTCCAGAACCTCTCAATATCCACCATGTTGGATATATTATTTTGTCTTTATTTATGCTACAATTTGCAGTGTGAGTGGGAGATTGGAATTACCTTGATGGGATTCCTGTAATTTTTCCATGGGATTATAAATATCAACTTCCTGAACCTTGAGAAAGACTGAGAGGGGCTCTTTATAGAGGGTTATATAAAGAGGGGCTCTTTATAAAGTCCAGCAGTCAGATCTAGCCCTGACCCATGTAGTAATCTTATTTTTTACCATTTCCCTGAATAGGACACTCAGTTTCCCTAGCAGTCACAGTAGCCAGTCCAGCTTCTGCTCACAGCATCCTCTCTGGCCAAGTGCATTTCCTTATCTGCCTGGTCCTTGTTGGGACCTCCTTTCCCAGGCAAACATGGTGGGAGTTCTCCTAAATGTCTCTACCAGTTAAAACCATGGCATTGCCTCCAAGTAGTTAGGTGTGCATGTGCCTCTCTCTTTACCCTTGAGAATGTGCTGTGATACCTAGACTTCTGCCTTGCCTAGGGTAGGGGGTCTAGAAGTATCCATTTATTCATTGTTAAAGGAGCTATAAAGATCCCAGGTGCAACTCTTCAGTGTGAATCTCTGAAACTTCCAGTGGAGGCCGGCCTCCCTACATTTATCCATTTCATGTTATCTCGATAACACTACTGATCCTTTCTCTCCTTGCCATCATCTTTTGGCAGTTGATCATTGGAGCCTCTACTACATAGCTGCAGGGTGTAGTGTCCTGCTGATGCTAATCAATGTTGTGGTGATAATCCTGAAAGTGTTCTGGATTGATCTTAGTCTACTCTGGAGAGATATAACCACATCTTACAAAACACTGAATGGTAAGTGGCAGATTTCCAGGATTTCCTCAAAAATGACTATTGGTTACTAGCTTATTGTAGTCATGCTGCTGGACCTGTTTTCCACTTTCCTTGCTGTCTGGCTTGCAGTGAATATTTTTGAGTCTCCTCAGAGACTGTCATCCACTTGGCTCTGTCTGTCCCTGAGGTTCTGCGCCTCATCCCTGCGGCTTGACCCTCCTGCCCATTAGGACTGGTGTTACCATCACCTCCCCAGAGGATCTTTCCCAAGCCCAGACAGTTTCCATATTTGGGGAAATGTATGCTTCTAAAGCTTGGAAAGTCACAAAACTGCTCCTGTTTTCCAGCTATGTGCAGGCGAGACAGGAGCATCAGGGCCCCCACTCAGTGAGTACACACAGAAAGGAAAATGGCTCTGTCCACCGAGGGTGACACTAGACTTTCATTTAGAAGCAAACACGGGTTGACTTTTGTATGTGGCACATGTAATCTGTAGCTAAGTGTTTGAGTTCTGGGGAATCTGGAGGCCTCCGGCGACCCTCCTCCTCTGTCACCAGTAGCCGGTAGCATTTCCTTCTTTCAGGGAACTGCACTAGTCTGCGCCTTATCTCTGGCTTCCCTTCCTGGGGTTTCAGCTATCTGAGGCCTACTAAGATTCAAAGTCATAACCTGGAAAATTCCAGAAATAATAAAGTAACTTAAAATCACACTCTCTTCTGGGTAGCATGATGACAGCTCATGAGGCCACACTCTGCCCCACCTGTGAGTCAAGCCACCCCTCTGCCTGGTATCCACGCTGTCCACGCCACCTGCCTGTGCATCAGTAGAAGTCTGGGTTGCATGCTGGGCACTTGTGCTGTCCCAGTGCCCTGTTCAAGTAATCCTTACTTCCCCCACTAGGGGTCCCCAGGTTTAAGAGCAGTGATGCTGGTAACTATTGCAGTCTGCTGTTACGGCTTTCCTATTTTAATGTAAATTATTATTGTGTCTTTATGCCGTGGGTTGCAGTGTGAGTGGTAGACTGGAATTAACTTGATGGGATTCCAGTAACTTTTCCATGGGATTATTAGTATAAACTTCCTGGGCCTCAAGGAAGGCCAGGAGGGGCTGTCCATAAAGTCCAGTCAGCTCTAACTCTGAGATCTCACTCTCTGTGCCTACCCCATGCTTCATGTTATTGTAGGTGTCTATAGACAGGGCAAGACAGGGCACACACTGTGCAGGGACTGGTGCTGTCTGTGGTTTCAGGCAACTAGTCCGCATTGCAGAACACACCCACTGAAGGTCAGCGGGGTCAACTGTCTGCGGAAAGTGAGGATGGGGTTGAGGCCCCCCAGGCACAGGACCAGGACCCTGTCCATTGCTGTGCTTGCTCATTGATGGACTCACAATCAGGCCTGACCACATGGCTTACTGTATCCTGCAAGGCTCTGGTGTGTCTGCTGTCATCAGTCTGAGACAGCGCAAGAGCAGAAGGCTTTGGGACCAGGACTGCCATTTCTGGGTCACACTGTGGGGTGGTGGATGGTCATCCTAGTCTGGTTCTAGAATATTTGTGGGGATGAGGTACATTCATCAACAACCACACCACCTGGTAAGGGAAGGCTGCTAGGATTCAAGAGAATGTTCAGAACCAAATACTGAAATTGTCCATGTTTTCGTCTCCAGATGGAAAGCTCTATGACGCATACGTTGTATACCCGAGAGACCGTGCAAGAGGTTCCGAGGGGCCCAGCTCTGTGGAGTACTTTGTTCACCAGATTCTGCCCGATGTTCTTGAAAACATGTATGGATACAACTTATGCATTTATGGGCGAGATCTGCTGCCTGGAGAAGGTAAAGCTGCCTGCACACATCAGGGGCAGAAATCCCACCTAGTGAAAGGCTAAGGCTAAATGGTCTTATTCCTGCAGTGGAAAAGGAATTGTGTTCACTCATCAAAACTCAACACCAGAGCTTTGAAATCCTGCCACAAGAGGTGCTTCGCCTTTGTTCTGCTCATCCCTGTCCTTGTCCTTTACAGGAATGTCACAGGCCCGGAGTGGGTGTGAGCTTTAGGAGTCCTTAGCCTTGTGGAATTGGCTGACATTGCCCCTGTTTTATTTGCCCTGTCCCCACTAGGATGACCCCACTCTTCAGGCTCCTCAGATTTGAAAGAGGATTGAAAATGCAGAGAACTGGTTCTGATATTCGTAGGTACTAGCTAAAAAAATGTAGAGTTCAGAGGACCCGTGGGGAGCCTTCATTTTTCTTTGTATTGGCAAATTTTTATTAACATGTTCTCACCTGAGTAAGTAAAGCTGTGACTTCTGTCTCTTAATATCTTTAAGCAGCTTTATACTCCTGAAAGTTTTACCACAACCTCAATAGTTATTTTTCTCTTGCCTCCATTATTTGTGTCAAGTACCTTTTAAGTCACCCTATAAGTGCTTCTCTAATTTCTCAAAGATCAAGAAAGAGTTGGGATGTGAAAGAGGCCAGGATGTCATCCACAGATGCCTGGCAAGGTTTTGTGTAGCATTCCGAGCTGACATTCTGACCGAGGGGAGGGGTTAAGTTCCTAAATCCTGAAAGGCACACATGTAGTAGGGTTAACACACAGGTAGGGTTAACAGCCTGGTAAGCGCTCTGAAGACCTGCACATGGACAGCTCACCAGGATGTAGGTCTTTGCAGGGGCTCTCTTGGCTTTCCTGTGTCCCCAGTGATCACCTACACAGAGAGTGCTCCAGGTCACAGATGTGCTCAGGTCCTGGAAGGTCCCCGGCTCTCTGTGAGGTCACACTGTGTGTCACAGCTGGCCACAGCTCTTCATACCTTCTTTCTCAGCCCAACAAGCTAATTTCAAGCCTCACTCCCCAGCCAGCCTGGGTGCCCAGGTCCTCTCTGTCCATGAACGTGTGCCACTCTCCCTGGGCAACACTCACTCCCTTGGCTGGTTTCCTGTGCCTTGCCCTCAGTGCTGGTCCTGTTGTATGGAATCAGTCAGAGCCAAAGCAAAGGAGGAGCCTGGATTAGCACTGCTAAAGAGGTCTCGGAGCTTAGTCCCACTCTAAGTGAAGCTCGCCAAACTCTCAATTCATACAACACTAGTTAGTGTCCCAGCTAAAGGAACAAAGAACAGACAGGGCACCTCCAGGACCTGGTTACCCTATGTCCAGCGAGGTTTCCTTAGGCTCTATTCTTTGTTCTTTGCTCCCTCCTTACAGCAGGCTTCTGATCTGATCACTTCAGGTCTTCTCACCTCACCTGGCCTCCACCCAGGTAGAGTAAAACCCAACAGAACACCACCATGAAGGTTTGCTGTCCCCTAGGAGAAAGATCTAGGCTGGCCCTACAGCCAGGCTCTTCCCACAGTGACCATCTTCCATCCACCCCTGAAATCCATGCTATACCCATGACCTCCATCCAGAGTGCAGGATCCCAACCAGCAGTCTCTGTCCATCCCTTCTCACATTCGTTTTCTCATCTCAGACCACAAGTATTTGCAGCCTTTAGCAGCCACTTCGGGACGTTCTTGAGTCTTTTGGTTGTAGCTGTGCTTTTTTGACTCACTTCCCCTGCCACAGTGAGGACAGGGCTTTACACATGGTTTTCTAAGGCTGCCTAGAGCTGACAGAATCATGGAGGTGTCAGTGCTCCATTAAGACCGGTGGAGGGCTGACCTTCCTCAGGCTTTCTGCAGCCTGGATCAAACTAGCACCTATAGCAGAGATTGCTTGGTTGTGAGGTAGATCCAGGACCTCCCTGCAGCCCATGGCCAGTTCAGGGGTCAGGGCAGGCTTCCTGAGTTTGTAATCTATCTGAGAGTGATAGGTTTTTTCAGGAGTGCAGTAAAAAGATAGGAAAGATAAAAGAAGCCTTTATTAACTCCAAAGGTGCAGAGGGTATCCAGGGCAGAGGGGCAGATAGACCTTCTGGCTTGAGAGAAAGAAAGCTGAGGCTTTTGTTAGGGGTGGAGTTTGAGGGGATGTTTAGAAATAGCTGAGGAGCTGATTGCAGTCTTTCCTGTGGCGGTGGGAAAGGAGAAAGGAAATTGCAACCGGGGCTGGGTCGGAGAAGAAGGGGGAGGTGGTCTCTGGGAAGATAAGCTGTTTTAAGAGCTTCAGCCATATTAGATGACCACCATAACAGTTCAGCAATAATTCATACTTGGGCCGCAACCTATCAGAGCATTCAAATGTGGAGCTCCCTTGAAGCACAAAAGCAGATGTAAATACTAAAATGAGAATAGTCTAAGGAAATTCCAGTGATCCTGCATACAAAGTCACCCGGGAAATTCTAGGGTAGATGGCCATGTCCTCATCCAGCTGAAGGTGGTTTTAGGATTGGTCTACCTGGGAATGAAGAGGGCACTGGGGCTGATGGCTCGTGAGGAAACGGATGAGGAGAATGCGGTGGGCTCTCTGCCCAGGTTCGTCTATACTTTCCGAGTAGGTGACTTGATTGATAGCCAAATCTCATGCCAGTTTATAGCAAGACAATGCTTTAACTGTTCAGGACACTTATGACCCAAGCATTAGCCTTAAAAAAGCAACGATACAAAATCTCAGTCCCTTTCTCACATGACAGATGCCGCCACTGCGGTGGAAGCCAGCATCCGAAAGAGTAGGCGGCACCTGATCATCCTGGCCCCCCACGTGCCCCACGGCAAGGAGTTCGCCTATGAGCAGGAGGTGGCTCTGCACTGCGCCCTCATCCAGAGTGACTCCAAGGTGATCCTGATCGAGATGGAGGCGGAGGGCAAGGCCAGCGGGCTGCAGGCGGAGGGGCTCCAAGAGGCGCTCAGCCACCTGGTGCAAGTGCAGGGCACCATCAAGTGGAGGGAGGATCACACGGCCAGCAAGCGGGCCCTGAACTCCAAGTTCTGGAAACATGTGAGGTACCAAATGCCAGTGCCCAGCAGATGCCCCCAGAGAGGCTGCCGGCGAGGCCTCAGGACGCAGGAGCAGCTGTGCCCTTCTACTCTGACCTTTGTCCCTTGTCATAGGCCTAGCACAAATGCAGCCAGTTGACTGTGGATTTACTGTGACATCTGCACCCATTAACCACAAGAAGCCTTTTCTCTTGCAAATTTTATAGGTCAGATATTTTGTGCCAACAACAGAAAAATGAGTTATACATTTTTTACCTAAAATCATAATAAAAATTGTTGGTGTGTCATTGAATTGTTTTTTAACATTTTAAAATATTGACAATGTTCCACTTCATACTTGCGTTACTTTGGATGGAACTGAAAATGTTATCATAAATAATTCTGCCATGAGTGTAACGTATATCTTATACCTCTCAATTAAAACATTTTTTGAAAAGTTTGAGATTGCTTTGTGTATTGCAATATTTCTATGAAATCACTAGCATTTTTTTTTTCTCAAAATGCATTGACAGAATGAAGTTCATTTGCAGCCAGGGATCCTCTGGCCAGTCCCTGTAGGACAGCGCCCCATTCAGGGCCACAGGAGCCTGTCAGGGTACCCATGGCCAAGAGGCCACTTAAACCCTGGTCCCTGGGGCCAGGTGTCCTTGTTCACATCCTCACTCTGGTTGGAGAACCCATGGACTCAAGGGAATGTAGGTGTTGCCACAGAGTTTGCGAGCAGGTAATAAGATCCTGCCTGCCCTAGCTGAACCCTGAAATAAATTAAAGGAGTTCATATTTTACCAGCTGGAGAAAGCTGAGCAACCCAGATGTGACCTTGAGCTCTTTATTGTTGAGTGTCTTCTAGAATCCTGCCCGAAATCCTTTCACCAGAGCGCTGCCTGGTGTATCCGTAGCTAGTCATCTTTCTAGGAACCCTGTATTCCTAATCCACAGCCTCCAAGGGGGTTGCCTCTGAAAGAGGGATTGGTTAAAGCTGAATGTGAAACATAGAATTTCATCTGATGTTAATTTCTAATTCAAATGCAGACACCTGCGTTGCTGTTGGCTAAATGTAATTACTATGGTAGATTGCTGTGATTTCATGTGGTACCATCCGAAACTGAAACAGCAAGTATTTGGACGATGACAAGGACACAGTACGTCTGACTGGTTCCCATTTCATAATTTGGAATCAACCTGTCAGTTTCTGTGTGGACTCGCCATCTGTGTGGCTGCTACGGCTAGTGCCTAAATGTTTCCCGGAAGTCTTATTTGGTCAAGGGTGGGGATTCTCAGGGGTGGCTGGACCTCGCCCTGTGATGCTGGGGTCAAGGGTGTGTGGTTACCCAATTAGCGCACTGATTGGTTCCACATAGTTCCGGGTAGGACTAAGGGTACCGCACCCTGCGAGTGAGTGCACCTTCCCTAGGGGTGGGAAGCGTGGATGAAATTTAAGGGACAGAAAGAAGGCTGCTGCTGGTCCCTTGCTGGTTTGCAGCCTTCTGCCCGCCATGCACCATCTCTCCTGTGACGGCCCTCTGCCACGCCACCCTGCCTTGGAGCCAGCCGACCACGGGCTGAAGCCTCTGCAGACTGTGAGGTAAGTAAGCCTTTCCTCCTTTTATTGTGGGTGTGGGGAATTTTGCCTCAGCAATGAGAACAGTAATGAAGGCGGCGGTCCTGGATCCCTTAATTTCCTCAAAGCTCAATTTCCAGAGGTAGAACGAGTGTAGGATACTAAAGTACTTTGGATTTCCATGCTAGCAAAAATACAGAAGTATCTGAACCACAGGGAAAAATGCAATAAGCAGCAATCATTGCAATTACTGATGAAAACTCTCTGTGCCTCTTGTAATATTGGCTACAGTCTGTGACTTCTGTCAGTGAAGATCTCTAAAAGCTAGATTCTCCCCAGTCTCATTACCAGGAGCAGATGTGCATTCACTCCCGCCCTCCTGCCTAACTAGAGGGATGGCTGTTGTTGATTATGGATGTGGGTAATGTTGAAACTGATTTTCTTTCCCTGTTTACATTAGATACTTGAAGGCAGGAAGCTAAACCTGGCATCTTTCTACAGCATACAGAAAGGACATGGGAGCACGGGATGGGTGGTGACCTCTTTCCTGGTTTCGTGATACGGACTTCCTCACTCTGCGGCAGGTACCCCTAAGCTTACGCTCCACTTTCCACTCCCCTGAGCTCTCTGTGACTCGGTTTGTGCAGCTGGCAAGTGGGAGCACTGAGAAGCTGAGTCTCGAGGCCTTTCTCAGCTTCAAGGCTTCAGCTCCTGACTCCAAGCTGCAGGCTCATAGCGGGCTTAGAGAAGTGCTGGGCACCTGGCTTCCCATGCCAGTGCCTCTGAGTGAGAAACTTCACTCAGTTACTGCCTCTGTAAGGGGTGGAAATAGATCCACGTGCTGCTGGCTCACGCAAGACCTGCAGGAGGCATGCCACACGGCTGTGGTGAAAATGCTTGTGGATTATAAGAACATGCAGAATTAGTTTTAAATCATGTTTGCAAAAAGTAAAACGTACATCCTTATTATTCAGCTCAATGAATTGTGATAGCCTAAAACAGCTGTCTAGTTATAACTCAAAACCAGACATCCCCACTCCAGAAAGTTCTCCCGCGACACCCCGGTAGACTCCTGTTGTCCTCCACAGGCAAACAATGTTCTGATACTCATGCGTGGCTCAGCACCATCAATTTTTCTTGTGGATATCAACAAACTCGCATGATATTGTGTCTGGCTACTTGTCCACAGTGTGTTGGTTTTAGTATTCGCCCACATTTCACATGAATCACTGCTTTCTCTGCACTCTGTTGTGTGGCTAAGAGTTTGCTTAATCTCTTTCCTGTTGACAGGCATGTGGGTCGTTTCCAGCTATGACCATGAGTGCGGCCCCTGCGCGCTTTCCTGAGAACACCTGTTTCTGTGTCTTGGGGCAGTCAATGGGAAGGCTTAACCTGCAGGAGACTGACAGATGTTTCTGCTAACTAACTCTGTCATGTACACAGTTCCACGATTACAGACGGGCAAGCTGTTGCTCTGGTGCCTCATCGATGGTCGGCGTTGTCACATTCCTTCGTCTCTTAGTCATTTTTGTGGTTGGTAAGCAAATTTCACTGCAGCCTTCATTTGCAGTTCTCTGACCATTAATGATATTGGGTCTTTGCTTTTAACTGACTGTAAGTAAGTATTCTTTGGTGAAGGTAATTTTTTTTGCCATACTTAAACAGTGTTGTTTCTTTCTATACTGTTGATGTGTAGACCTTTTTTATACATCATGGATATGTTATTTGCCAAGTACATGTGAAAATTTTTTCAGGGTTTCCTTCCATTTTATGAGTAGTGCCACTGGCAAATAGTTTTAATATCAATGACACTTAGGAGATCAATTTGTATTAGAGCTTGCTGTATCTTAAGAATATATTCTCAGTCCCAGCCCAGGCACAGTGTGGGTGAGACCCTCTTATACCCCCTAGGGACCCCTCACACTCTGCAGTCACCCCTACTCTCACCCAGTGAGTGAGAACTTCTGCCGTGTTCTTGGGACCCTCAAATCCAGCCCTAGCCCAGGCCCAGTGAGTGTGTGGGAGAGCATCCTCTCCCCCCTATTCCACCTTGTTTCCTTCAGACTCAGCTCAGTCCTGGCATACAGGCCTGGGGTGAAATTGCAGCTGAAGTCCCTGCAGAGACACTAGGGGCCAAAACAACTCAGGAGCAGAACATCTTGTCAGAGGGGCACAACAGGTTCACTCCCAAGGGCAGCAGCAGGAAGGAGTTGAGCACAGCATCCAGACCCAAGCCAGGCACAGCTGGATAAATTCAAACTTTATAGACTACACCTCAATTTCAGTAGGTGCTAAGGTTATAACTGCACAAAAGTTCTACAACAAAGGTCAGAAAACAATGCCATACAAAATGACAACGAGAAGGAGCAAAATGCAATCTCAGACCCCAACCCCACCCATAACAAGTGAAGAGGACAATAACACAGAACAAATTGGAAACCACACAGCTGAAATCAATGAATCAACAGGTTCTGAAATACAGAAACAGCTGCAGAAAGGTATAGAGGAACTCAGATTGGAAATGAAAAAAGAAATCCCTGAATTAATAACATCAGCAGTAAAGAATCAATTGCAGAAACATGTGGAGAAAACCCAGTACCCACACAGAACAATTGCAGAGGACACTAGCTAAGCTGAAATGTATGAATTAATAGCATCAAAAGTAAATAAGCAACAACAGACAGATATAGAGGAACTCAGAGTGGAATTATTTTCTGAAATAAAAAAGGAATTCTATGAACTCATAGCATCTGAAGTAAAGAATCAACTACAGAAATGTAGGGAAGAAACCCAATCTGAAAAAATCTCTGCAGTAAAAGAATTAATAATTGCTTCTTAAAAAGACATTGATAAAAAATAGAGATTAGAGAAATGATGGATTCCTTGAATGAGCAATACAGGAAAGAAATAGATCCCATGAAGCAGAAACAAAGAGATATAGAGGAACTTAAAATCTCAATCACAAGCTTGCAAAACTATTTGAGTGAAAGGGAAGACAGAGCTTCAGATCTTGAAGATGCTGGAGTGAAAAGGTAAGGAAAGATCTCTGAAAAACAACGAGGATGCAGGAAAAAATAATTTATCACTTGCAAGATGATGCAAAGATGAACAATGTGAGACTAATAGGTATCAGTGAGAAAGAAGGAGTCAATACAAATGACATTAAAAAATATGAGCAGAAGTAATAGCAGAAAACTTCCCAAATATGAGGAAGCAATCTGAAATTCAGGTAACTGAAGCATACAGAACACCAACTAACCTCAACCCAATTAAAAACACACCGAGACATGTAATAGTTAAGATCCCAGAAATCCAGCACAAGAATAATACACTGAAAGCCACTAGAGAAAAGAAGCAGATCACATTCAAAGGAAAACCCATCAGAATTACAGCTGACTTCTCTTCACAAACCATAAAGGCAAGAAGAGCATG
>NW_004524628.1:8236175-8251614 GCF_000260255.1 Octodon degus
CTAAGATGTTTGATATTCAGACATAGTGAGGTTAAGCTCAACAGCCTAGGTTATATGGTAGTAACAATAGTCTTCTCTTCTGGAGGGTTAACAACCTAAGTTTGCAGACTAAAAATTAGAGAAAAAGGAGGGCCGCAAGGAAAGCCAAAATTTTGGCCCTAGCCTTCCAAGTTCAATTAAAACTCAGGACATATGAGGACCTGTACTGTAACATTGTGTAACTCAGTTGTGTCCCAAATTTTCTGAACAAGGAGATTATAGGGCCAAAGAGAAAAGTGATCGATGATGTAGAGTGTGCCTAAGGAGAGTCACGTGGAGAGAAAACATTCTCTCAGGCTTTCACAGAGGGCACATTGACCAACCACTGGTTGTGACTCATCCACATGGCTGACACTGACAAAGGATCTACAATCTGAGGTACAGGGTCTCAGGATAAATCCTGAGGGATTTGACTGACCTTATCATATCCAAAAGTTACAATTCTTATTACGTAGGTCTTGCTTTATCTTGGTCTTAATCATCCAGCAGAGAAGTATAAAAATGAAGTATAAGAAATAAAGCCATGCTGTTATGTTGCGCTGTAGGGGACTCAGGTCAACAACTTCTGACATTGCCAGTCAAGTGGAAGACCCAGTACTATTTTGGACTACAGGACTATTTTGGAATATTTTGCTGAGTTCACACACCTATAATATGTAAATGATGGAACTAAACAAAAAAAAAAAGGGATATAGATGAATGACCATTTTGTATCTGTGTATTCAAAATGGTTAGGATAGATATATAGCTACATTCTCTTAATTCAATGAATAGAGGGATCTGTTGTAATAGTGTTTGCAAATAGGACATCATGTCTGCATCTTGTAGAACAAATAAGCACTAGAACGGCAGTATGCCATGTGTTAATTATTGGAACTGTTCTACCAATTTGATTTGAAATTGTGTTATTGCTATTTATTTCTCAATAAAATTATGGAAAAAAATGCAAAATAGTTAGCATAAATATGCAGCTACTTTCTCTTAGTTCAGTGAGAAGAAAATTTTGAACTAATAGTTTTTAGACAAGATATCATGTCTGCATCTTGTGCTATGAATAACTACTACAAAGACAACAATATGCAGTGTATTAATTATTGCAAATGTCCTACTAACCTGTTTTGAAACTATCTTCTTGCTACTTCTTTCCCAATAAAATTATTTAAAAAAAAAAACAAAAAAAAATTTAAAAAGAATATATTCTAATTTTCCTTGCAGACGTAGTGATAGTCTCCTGCGTACCTTTATGGCAGCTGCAGTTCTGACTTTTGCACTTGCCAGGCAAGAGCTTATTCTACTGAGCGTCTCCCCAGTTCTTCCAGTAACACTTGAGAAGGACGCTCTTCCTCCCTCTGCTGAATTGACAGCGCACTGGTTAAAAAAAAAAAAATCAGTTGATTACTCACGTGGGTCTATTAATCTACTTTGTACTTCCTGTTTCTTTACTTCTGTAAATCTTCCGCGGTTAGTATCACTTGATTGCATACCTTCGAGTCAGAGTGAGCTCTTTCATGAAAGGTGGGTGCGAGGGCCTTGTTCTTTTTCAGGCTGTAGTAGTGATGCACTCTCTGCCGGCACCAACGGCAGCACGCTGTGCCACCTGTGAACATGGTTTACCCCTCCATTGATACAAAAGTCTCATTTTCTATTTCTCCACTTTCATAGGTGTGTTTCTTCCAAAGGACTTATGCTTTGATATTTAATTTTTTGATGCTACTTTAAAGAACACTGTTAGCACATTTTGGCTTTCGAACTTCCCTCACCAGCACTTTTCTGTATTGATATATTCTGTGATGGTCCTAAACAACATGGTAGTTTCGGTTTTCTTCCTTTCTTGGCTTCGTTTGTAGAGTTTATTTATTTATTTATTTAGCATTTAGTACAGGGTCTACAGGATCGCACCACGTAGATCGGACTCATAGTGATTCTCCTCTTTTCAGCCTCCCAAGCACTGGGATTACTGGGGTGCGCCACTACGCCCAGTCTCCGTTGCGGTCTCAGAGCGCCCCGGGGGCGGGACCGGCCTGGCACGCCGGGATTCGAATCCCGGGCCCTGCGCTCTGCCTAAGCAGGCGAGTTAGTCCGCTGGTCTGGCAAGCCCCATTTGTAAATTTTTAAAGTGTGCTCTTCATACCAAAGCACCTTCTGGTTAAGTCAGTACTTCTGCTTCTTCCTCTGAAGTTCTGTTATTTCTATTTTCATTTCTTTAATTATGCAAAGCATTTCTCTAGGCGAGACCCAGCATCTTACGTGTGTACCGATCTTAGCACACAGGACTCACCGTTAATTAGGGAATCGGCGGTGGGCTCGTGGCTGACGCTCTTTATCAGGCTAAGAAACATTCCTTTCTCTTTCCAGTTTTCTCCTTGTCATTAAAACAAAAAGGGTGTTTAGTTTTGCTAGTGGCTTATTTTTTTGTATGTACTAAGATAACTGTGATTCCTATTTTACATGAACAATTTTGGGCTAAAAAGTATGAAAATCGTGTCTCCTAATCCCTTTCCTCTTAGCGCTGCGAGCCTCTTTTTTAGTTACTGCACTCATTGCATGCTGTTTCCTTATTTAACATACAGAGAGATGTTCTGGTCCGGTAACAAGAAAGTCACTGGCCGTTCATTGGTTTAAAAGGTTCCACCCCCGAAAGCCTAGGACGCACGTTCCCGTGGCCCCTGCTCTTGTAAACCCTGACGTCTCAGTGCTGCCGGCGCCCCCTCCGCTCCTGTGCACTCCCGAACCCCTCAGCCTGGAAGCCGCAGGCCGGGTCCTGTCCGCCTCCCGTCGCAGCACCTCGCGGCCTGCAGGGGGCGCCGGAGGCACCCGGACCCGGAGGCCCTGGGCGCCACCTCCCGCGGAGCGGACGTTTTGGGTGCCCATCCCCCGCCTGCGCGTTGGCGTGAAGCACCTTGAGACACGGAGACCTCGGGACCCCAAGACGCTGAGACCCAGGGACCCTCGGACCCGGAGAGCAAGGGTCCCGACCGGAGTTCCACCCGGGGCGCCCAGAGCCCAGATCGTGAGGTGGGGACCGAGCCACGCCCCATTCCTTTCCGCCCCGAGGGCACCTCCCGCCCCGCGTCCCCCTGGAGTTCCTGTCACGTCGCCTCTGCCCTGGGACGCTGCCGGTGCGGAGGAGGAGGAGGACGGTGGCGGAAGGTAGGAGCCCCAGGGGCGCCGCGGACCCGGGAACCCAGCGCCAAGACTGGGGCGCGCGCGTGTGTCTATGTCTGTCGCGTGGGGGCATGTGTGTCTGTGTTTCCTTGTGTACTGTCACATGTGTGCATGTGTATCCGCGCGTGTGCGTGGCCCTGTGCACCAGCGCACCCCCTTAGACGGCCTTTGCAGCCTGGCGCAGTGTCAGTTCCCGGGGTGTAGGGTGCTGAGGTTGGGGAGGAGCGTTGTCCTTCTTGTGAGCCAAGCACGAGCCGTGAGCCTGACCCCACTCAGGCTTCTACACTGTTACAGGCTCTCGGTCCTCCCAGTCCCTGTGAGGCCGGTGGAATTATCATGCTTAATCAAAAGAAAGGGGAGCCGCAGGTGGTGGCGAGAAGCCCATCCTGGAATTTGAGGCCAGGCTGGCCTACATAGTGAGTTCAAGGCCGGCCTGAAAGACCCCGTGTCTTGCTAACTAAATAATAAGAAAAGAAAACACAGAACAAAAGAAAACAAAGGGAAGGGAGCAAAGCAGAGAGGTTTGGTGATTTCCAAGGACACCCAGCTGCTGAGTAGCACTTAGATTGACACCCACGTTGACTGATCCCCAGTCTCTGCCCTTGCCCGAGGTGCCTGCAGAGGTCAGAACACAGGCCGAAGCCTTCACAGTGGTCTCTGAACAAACAGGGGCCGGTGGAGGTGGAGACCACCCTGTTCGCTTCGCCAACTTCCCTGGCTCCCTTCTTGGGATTGCTAATAACCCCACTCACCTCCCTCCGTGAGAGCCCTCGGTACCCTGGGAGGGTGGCTTCAGGGGGCTGTGACTGTGCCTCGCCCCAGCATGGACCCTCAGCCTGGTGAAGCATAGATGGTTTGGTCTCAGGAATGAGGAGCCGCGCTGGCTCCCGGCTGGTGCAGGGGCGACCGGGTGGGCAGGGTGAGGGCGCTTGGTGTGGGCAGCGGTAGGTGGCAGGCTGCCTTCCACGCCAGCCTTCGAGCCAGGTTGCAGAGGTGTCTGGGCAAGAGAGGACCTGGTGGCGTCCGGGGAGTGGCAGATGGGCGACGTGCATGGGTGGATTTGGCGAGAGGGTGAGGACGACAGTAAGAGACACTGTGTGACCCAGATTTTGTTCCTGAGAGCAGGGGTGCGTGTGTGCGGTACACGCCGAGATCGCATTTTCTCTGTCTCCGTTTGGGGACCGTGCATTGGCACAGTGCAGGAAGAACGGCCAGTGCAGCTCGAGGGTGGAGCCTTTGCCACTTGTGCATGGGCGCTGGGTGCAAATCCCAGTTCTGCAAAGGAAAGATAGCCCAGGTGCTGCAATTTGTGTCGCGGCGGTTTGTCTCAGGAGGTGTTGCCTGGCAGGCCGTTCACCCCCTCTTGTCTCAGGCTCCTGCTTGCCTGTTCAGGCTGTGGGTGTCAAAGCTGTGGTTTGGAGAAAATGTTCAGCTTCCTTAGCGGATGCTGCAAACACAGGCAGCTGGCAGAGCTGGGGTTCAGGAAGGAAAGTCTCATGAAATGGAACGATTCCGATGAGGAAAAAGTGCCTGGAAACTTTCACACACGTGGGCACGTATTGATTTATGCCTTTATGAATGAGCGCATTAACTTGGAGGCGTCAGGGCCACACACATATTTCATTTTCAACATCCCAGACATAGTATTCTAAGTACACAATAAGTCCCCTAGGTGGTGCCTGTCCACCTTGGCTGCGTGTTAGAGGTACCTGAAGATTTAAGAGGACTCTGTGCCCTGTTTGTACACCAGAGCTGGGTGCACCTCATACATCATTCTTTTTAAAAATGTATTTAGTACAGGGTCTACAGCTTCTCACTGCACAGATTGTGGCAATCCTCCTGTTTTCAGCCTGCGCACCACCACACCATCTCAATCACTGTCTCAGCGCCCCCAGGAGCGTAGCCAGAACAGCAGCCCCCAGATCGAGCCCCTGTCCTTGGGCCTGCCTTGAGCTTCCAATAAGGACCCTCCTGGCTCAACCTCCTGAGTGCTGGGATTACAGGTGTGCGCCACCACACCCAGCTATTGGTGAAGTTTTAAAATGTTAAATTTAAAAGCACATGACTCAACCATAAAAATGAAGAAAATACAGATGAACATGTTTTTACCTCTGGAGGAAAGAAATGTTTTATATTTAAAAGTAATGGAAAAATCACAAAGTAAAAGAAGTAGTATTTTGACTGTATCAATATCAATACACTAAAAGAGGAATTGAAAGTTATCTAAACAAGTTCAACACCGAACATCCGAGAGCTGGGTGAAGGCTATAAAAAATGGTTCATAAATATAGAAATAAAATGCTTAATAATACCTGATTAGTACGTGCTTCATTTATAACCAAAAGAAATGGGGATTGAAGACTAATGAGACTTTTTCATCCTGACTACCTGGGTAGGTATTAAAATGACAATGTGCAGCGCTGCTCGCTCGGTGTGGGAGATGGAAACTTCTGAGCAGGGGAGGGAGGAAGTAGAGGTTCCTGCAGCGCTCCGGAGGAGCGGGTTCGTGGTGCGCATTCCTCGTGGGGCTAGAGTATCGCCGTTTACTCTCCCGTTGTACAGCAGCATCAAGAAAATGACGAGAAATAGAAACGATGAGGACGCTTCGGTGGTGTCTACTAGTCTCCAGGCCTTTTGCAGTAGCCATAACAAATGCGTGGAGCCTTCCGCGCAGCGCTGGGAGATAGGTGCTTCTGCTGCCCGTGGACACGGCAGCGAGAACAGCGAGCTTCAGTAACTCCTCCTGCGGTGATGCAGCTCACAAGAGGGAGGCCAGGTGGGGTGAGGCCG
Organism: Octodon degus; assembly: GCF_000260255.1. NCBI lineage: Eukaryota > Metazoa > Chordata > Mammalia > Rodentia > Octodontidae > Octodon > Octodon degus. Next base: position 8,242,170 of record NW_004524628.1, read on the forward strand.
CGCCGCGGCAGCTGAGCCTCGCTCCTTACGCGGCGGCACGGTCCTGGGTTATTGTATAACGCGGCTCCGGGCGTGGATGGTAGTGTGTGCGCCGGAGGGCAGCAGGCGGCGGTGAAGGTGGCGCCCGCAAGAGGAGGCTGTGGTGTAGGAGCGTGCGCATTCTGTCTTGCTAGTGGAGGAGAAGATGTAACAGCGATCCAGCACCATGCAAGTGTTTAAAAACATAGAAAAGTGTAAGGCACCAGAACATACCACGCAACGTGAGCCAGTTGTGAGCATTCTCTCCCTTGGGTCTTCATTTTGTAAATATTCTACAAATTGCTCTACAAATCAGGACAAAGATCCAAAAGGAAGGAAAAAGAGAGAAATTTAAAAGTTACAGGAACACAACAAATAAACCCTCAACATAGTACTGAAACCCCCTAATATTCTTACATAGAAGAGTTGTAATATTTGTGTTCTCCTACATTTATTTTATTAATAATTGCTAGGCTAGCCACAAGTAAATACAGTATTTACGCTATTTTTCAAAATGGCTCTTTTTCCCTGGCCTTAAATGTGTTATGCAGTAAAGTGTTGCTCTTTTAAGTTTAAGCACACAATGTAACAAGCAGACTAATCTATGATGTCCACACCCAGAGCGCTCTGTGCTGTCCGCTGTCTTGTACAGGAGGGCCTGAGTGGATTTGAGCTGGAGACTCTTGGCTCACAGGCCATGGAATCGTCTCATAACCACATACCCTGGTCAGCCTGAGGAAACACGTAAGAAGCGGTGGCCTTGATGGGGCCTTGTGACCTTCAGCAGGGAGACAACACAAAGGATGCAGCACTTTGCTTGGCCCCAGCTGGAGCTGATGACGAAAGAGGCCCGGGAAAGGAGCCTGAGGCTTTCTGAGCGGAGCTGCCCTAGCCCATGGAGCCGGGCTACTTTTCCTCCTCATCCCTTCACCCTGCCGAATGCTGTGTCCTAGAAATTCCACCAGGTTCCTGGGGATGCTTTTCACAAGGATCGTGGAAGGAGCTTGGCAGCTTTGCTGTTCAACCTTCCTCATTGCCTGGGTACTAACCCCACTGCCCCTTTTAGGATGGGAGGTGAATGGTCACTGAGTGAGAACTGTCACTGTGCACCCAGTGGTCTTTGTGGACAGCAGCTGGCTTAATCCTGTGGTAAACCCAGAGCCAGACCTCCGTGTTGCTTGTTTCTGTGGCAGCAGGGGTGAAACCCAGGGCCCAGCTCCGGAGCCTGCAGTGCAGCCCTACGGTGGCTTCCCTCTCTGCCTTGGTGAGGGCGGTGCCCTGAGGCTCCCATGGCTCCCGTGCTGCTGGTCCTCTGAGCTTTGTGCAGTAGCGCACGGGTCCCTGAGCCGGGTCCTCTGCAGCACACTCTCTCCCTGAGACTGGAAGCCTCGATGCAGACCTGAGGGTCTGGGGTTCCTCCTGCCACCCAGTCTGCTCTCCACACTGTGACTACAAGGGTGAGGACTGTGGCTCCAAAAACAGAGGTCAAGGCAGATGGTCACTGTGAGTGTTAGGAAGGGCTCAGCGTGCAGGGCGCTGCAGCTCTGTGTGTTTCCCTGTCCCCAAGAGAAGCACATGTGGGTGTGTGAGGGCTGGAAGACCCCCACATGCACACCCTGTCCCAGTCACAAGTTCTGGTGGCTCTGGCTGTCACCAGGGCTCAGGCCAGACCTCAGAGAGGCCTGGAGACTGGGTCCTGAGACTTGGGACACTGTCATTCTGAGGCAGGAAGGCGGGTTTTAGAAAATTCAGCCCACAAATCAAGATGTAACTGCAAACCCTGCAGGGGGCTCTCAACATCCCCGCCAAAGGCCTATTCTGTTTGAGAACTGATCCCCTGAGAGGCACCTGCAGACGGGGTGGGACCTGTAAGGGGCGTGGCTCATGGGGTCTTGGCCCTTGCTGTGGTCCCTGGACAAGGGACGGCCATCAGATGAAGGTTCATCAACAGATGAACAGATAAAGAAAATGTGGTGTTTACGCACCATGGAGCACTACTCTGCCACAAAGAAGGGTGGACCTGGGTCGTTGTAGGAAAATGGATGCACCTTGAGACCATGACGTTATGTGAAATAAGCCAGACGCACTGACTTCAGTGTCACGTGGTTCCTCTTCTATGGAAAACCCACAGTATAAATAAGGAGAAAATAAAAGACTGATAACCGGAAACAGGGACTTAGTTTTTCACAGATGGGAAGAGGATCTGCAGATAGAGGGAGAGGAGAAGGGAGAGGGCGCAGAAGGCCAGAGGGTCGCAGTGCTGTGTGCGTCATGGCTCCAGGCAGTGCTACGCTGCCGCCTTTGACGCTGGCCTTGCAGGCAGGATGTGTAGACCGGACCTGAAAGACCTAGGATCTAGAGTTCTGGGAACGCACGCTTACAGGGTTTGCTCTGGAAGCTAAAATTCATTGTCCTGGAATTTTGTTACCTTTGTATTGTTGGAAGTTCTGAGAACTGTTGACATTTTAAGTGATATGAAAATCTTTTGGGCTACTTTTTGGAAGTTTGTGGGTCAGCAGATTTGTTTTAAACTTCCTTTTCATGCAGGCATTTTGTCTGAAGGCACCGGCTTAACCTGCCCTGCTGTTTGTAGAGGGACCGTGTACAACAGGACTTCAAGCATGCATCGTGGAGAATTGCTCTTGATAATTTGTGTTCTGACAGCTAAAAGCACCTCAGGTAAGTGACTATCATTATTCACAAATGTCTATCATTAATAATTGACGGTGTTGCCCTGTGGCGTGATGGCAGTTACTGAAGACATAAAATTTATTTGAATTTACTGATTTAAAATTTTACTTTAGAAAATTGGTAACTATTGGGTACCCATGGCACAGAGAATGTAAGAGTCATAGGAATAGGATCCAGTAAGGAAATGCATAAGGTACCGTTAGACGAGAGAAGAGCAGCACCCCAGGTTTATGCAGAGACAACTTTTATTTGGCTTGGAAGGAAGTTTGCTTCCTGTTACTTGAAGGCAAGGAGGCAAACAGCTTCATGACTAGTTTTTAGAACATTTTATACACACTCTCCTCCCTAAGAGATGGGCAAAGCTCCATCTCATTCTTTAGGGAAAATAGGGAAGTCCAGATCTATGAAGGCTGCAAAGCGTATGCAAGAGAGAGGGAGAGACTGAGTAGAGAGGAGCTCAGGTGGGCTTCCAACTGATGGCCAGCAGTGGTACCTCGGCTCATGAACTTGCTTCTTTCCACGATTCTGGTCCTGACCTGAATTGAATTTCCCCATCAGGTTGTATGTCCCCAGATGTGGAGTTTGCCAAAGGAAGCAAAGTTCTGCGAGTTCTTCTGTTGGCAAACCGAATTGTTCAAGGGGAGTATTTATGAGCTGAGGTATCATTGTACCCCTTCCAGTTGACTGATGGAGACTGGCTGTTTTATTTCTCCAGTGGAGGCGCAGTGAGAACCCGTTCCTTGGGGAAGTTTCATGATGAACATCAAGGTTTCCTGCAGGCCCTGGCGGAGAAAGAAGCAGCACCAGCGTTAATCTGCCTGGGTCTCTTATCTGTGCCAGGGGATCCCTGGCCCATGCCTTCTACTCTGGGAATTACTGTGGAAGGTAGAACAGAGTTAAGCTGTGGATGCTTCACACATCCAGGCCCAGGCTTGAGGTCTGGCTGCCTACGTGGGTCTGTGTGATGACACCCCTGTTCTCTGCAACAGGGCACTGCCCACGTGAGAAGGACGAGTAGATCTTCTCTCCTGGGTACACAGTGACCTGTCAGAGACTGTTAGGTACAACAGCTGGGAGCAGAGAGTATGTGCTGTGGTGACAAACTGTGGACGAACACCAGTGACCTCGCTCCCAGGCACAGAAAGAGCGCTGTAGCCTGTCGTGGCTCCTCCCGCAAGAGCCTGTAGAACACCTGCCGTGAGCAGTCACTGTGGGTAGAGGGGGCAATGCTCCATAGTGGGGCTTGTTAAGGCAGGTTGATGGTAGGTGACAGCATCCGGGGTTTGTCCAAACTCAGAGCAATTCCAGATGCAGATCTGATCCCGGAAGGCCTAGGTTCCTGGCTCTTAGGCCCACTCAGGGAGGAGAGGAGAGGAGAGGTTGGGAACCAGCTCCACACACCAGGATGTCCTGCTCTTTTCTAGAGAGTGTGCTCCTAATGAGCTTGGCACTGACCAGTGGTGCCACACTTCAGGGTTCTGAGTGAGCTCAGGGGTCTGAGGACGCTCGCTACCTGGACAGTGTGCATGCTCTGCTGCCCTCATCCATCCCCAAAAGCTATGAATTCACATTAGACCTCTTCACATTATAGCCTCCTCCTAAGAGGAGTGAATCCATCAAAACACAAGCATGTGTACTTAGAGGAGTGTCTCTAAGGTTGTCCAAACCTGGAAAGCTGGAAATAACCCAAATGGCCACTAGAGACTTGCTCAGTAATGCAGCCCCCTAATGTTCACCCACCTAGAACAAGTAGTGAAATGGTAGCACCACTGGATACCATGTTACAGAGAAAGGAACACATTGCAGCCTCTCTCAGCTGCCTGGCTGCCTGTCTGAGAGGCAAGGGTACACAAGCATCGGCACACAGGAGAGCGGGGGCTACACAGTTTATGTGCTCAGCTGCACGCTCATCTCTAAAAGGGGAAACGGATGGGCTGTTGGAGACTTGCTGCAGCTCTGGGTGGCCATCAAGACCAACGGCCACGTGCACGCATGCGTGGATTTCACCTTCTGATGGGAAAAGCTGCGGCTTGAGACAGAGATTGCACAACAGCCATGGGCTCTCACCCTGAGGGCTTCAGAGCCGTCTCTGCCCCTGGAGCCCCACTTCCTCTTTGGTTGTGTAGCAACACTGAGTGAGGCCAGTGACCTGTTGCTTTGGGAAATAAACCTGCGCCCGACAGGGCCTCCTGCCTGTGTCCTCAGGGATGCTCGCTTCACCGGAAGGTGCCCAGAACAGCAGAGGGCAGTGCGTGAGAGGGCTCCTGATGCCGCTTTCAGCTCCCAGAGGTCCCGCACAAGGGAGTGAGGACCTACTGTGTGCCTGCCAAGATCAGTGTGTGCGCATTCTCCATGCAAGAGGGTGGGGTGGGTTGAGAAAGACTGGAGCGAGGGCAAACACAGATCCCTTGGTGGGGGCCAGTTGTTCCAAGGGGATCCTGACTACCCACCTGGTCACCTCCAGCAGTGACAGGCGTCCCTGCCTCCAAGGCAAGGAGGGTGCGCTCCCTCACCTGACCCGCAAATGGGCAGCAGGTGTGGCTCAGGCCGGGATGGGCGGTTGAGGCTTCCAGGCAAGCAAGAGCCCGCCAGGCTTCTTTTCATGGGGACTCCTCTGTGGGAGACATTTGGGGTTGATGAGGCAGCACTAGGCCCGTGATTTTCCTCATCTAGCAGCTGTAATGCTCAGTATTTTATTTTAAAAGATGACACCACCCGTGTGTACCTCTTGGCTGTGGCGCATTACAGGCTAACCTCCTCCTGCATAGGAGGACGATCCGGTGTCTCCGTCTGCTGTAACCTGCACGTACCTTACCCCTCCCAGCACTAGAAAACCCGATAAGGCAATGAGATTTTCTCACTAAGCTTGCTTCTTCCCCCGGTGTGTCAGGAGAGTGCATGCTACCTTTATCATTTGTTTTGGTTTTTCCTTTGCCCATCTTTAGGGAGAAATTGTATTTCACGGCACCATGTTAGTGTGGTGGAAGGGGAGCCCTTTTACCTCAAGTATTGCTCCTCTTCAGCCGCTCCGGGCAGGGAAGCAGCCACCCCGAAATGGTACAAACACGACCCCCTCCACGGGCATGCTGAGCTGCACCCGGATGCCTCAGCCCGGGTCACGCTGCACCACGACATCTTGGAGTTTTGGCCGGTGGAGTTAGAGGACCAGGGATCCTACTATTGCCAGCTGGGGTGAGCACACCTTTTATTGCACTGTATTTTTTTAGGATTCTTGACTTTTGCTGAGCAGCTCAAATATCTGAAAGTTTTAAAATGGAGCTGCTCTGCCATATGGGTGCTGATGCGTGCTGTGGTCGAGAAACCCTGGCTAGGACTGTGGTGGTGCTATGTGGAGAGGGGGTGGTAGGCAGCCTCAGGGGAGGGAATGGGCTGAGAGAGACAACCTGGTGGGGTCCTCAGGGGTCGCTGGGAAGCCAGTGGCAGGGCCACTGGGAGTGTTTGGTGGCTGTGCATGAGCCAATGGCCCTGGACCACTGAGAGAGGGCATCCTAGACGGCTTTGTTGTCTCCTTGTGTCAGGGCCTAGGCGGCGCCAGGCTCAGAATGGAGGCACAGAGCTTGTGTGACCTCAACCAACGGGCTGTGTGCTGGCCACTGTGCTGGGAATGAACCTAGCTGTCCTTCTAGATACCTACTTACACACCTGTGTGTGCATGCGTGGGGCACACGCGTGTGTGCTTTTGTGAGGCTGACCGAGCGGCGCTGCCGAACTTGGGCTTCTCTTTGAAGTCACACTTTCCGCTCTAGAGAGTGCTGATCAGTATCAGCAGGCTTTGGAGAGCAGAGGGAGGGGGAGAGAGGGAGGGAGGAAGGGAAAGAGGAAGAGAGAGAGAGAGAGAGAGAGAGAGAGAGAGAGAGACAGACAGAGTGAGAGCAAAGTGTTGGATCACTCCCGTGGCTCTGCACCAAATGAGATTGTGGTTTTTCATTGCTATGTGTAGAAACTCCTAGAGTCAGAAAGAAATCACAAAGCTCTTTGAAGAACCAATACACTTTCCTGAGCCCTCAGCAGTGATAATTGTAGAAGGGGATCATGGCTGGGTGTTTTCCTGGCCAGTTATGGAAGAAGGGAGACAGTGAACGGGGAAAAGGAAGACAAGCACATGCTATCCCCTTCTGATTCCTGAGGGAATGAAGGAGTCGCTTGAAGGCACCCGCGCTCTGGGTGGGCAGAAAGTGGGTGGAGGCCAGAAGCCAGCCAGCTGTGGCCTCCCCTGCCACACAAAGGAGACAGGACACTTGCCACCATTCTGAGGGGAGCTGGAGGGCACATCGGGGGTCAGGAGCAGATCGGGGCCATTGGAGAGGGAAGGCCAGAGAGGCATGCAAAGAGACCCTGGATGGTGGGCAGGAGAGGGCAGAAAAGGACGGGGTCACCGAATGCCCTAGGGAACTGGGTCAGCGTGGAGTCGCTCTGGCAGTGGATGGTCCTGTGTGCGGTCAGAGCATGGGAGGCCAGAGATCTCCAGACAGTGTGGTCTGCAAGCAGCAGCCCGTGCTTCATGTGTGTGGTGCGTGTGTGTGGTGTATTTGTGTGTGTGGTGTATTGTGTGTGTGTGTCTAGACTGCTCAGGGTTCCATCTTTAACTCCTGACAGTTGTTAAACTGTCAACCATGGTATGAGGCAGAGCAAGCTTGGGCCTCAGTGAATCAAGGTCTTTGTACAGAGCGAGGGGAGTGTGACCTGGATGGGAAGCTACATGGGCAGCCACTGTGAGGGCCTACGCTGACCGCAAAGTACCTTACGCCTTTATTTCATAGAAATGATACCCAGGAATGGAAAGTAAACGTTGTCAAAAGAGATAAGCAGAGCTGTTTTACTGAAAAACAAGTACAAAGTAGACACGTGCGAGTTACCAAATCTTTGCAGATAGCCTGCAATAACAGTCACTATAAGGAGTGGATCCACAGGACGGTGCTGTACAAGGTGAGGTTTCTGAAGGCGTCAGCCTGTGGTGCTCGGGGAGCGCCAGCGTTGTGTGTGCGGATCAGTTTCTGTGACCCTTGTAACAATATGTGTGGGAGGAGTGAGGAGCTCGCCTTCTGCCTTCATTTCCTTCTCTATCCCTGAATACTAGGCGTTCTGGAGCTACTTAATCAATTGGTTGTTTTCCAAATTGTTTATTTCCAAAAATAAAGTAAAAATGTAGCAAAAAAACCCCAACTAGCCAACCAAACAGAAGACAGTGAAGAGGCTTGTGTATCCTGGAAAAATCTGCCTGGGGATATAGAGTTTTGGTTTACACAGAAATGTGTTCCAGTCGTGAGTGACATGCGGAGCTTCTCAGGCCCGTCCTGGGCCCTGTGGGGTGCTGGCCCAGTGGCCAGCACGTGGCCTGCTTGGAGGTAGCAGTCTGTGGACTGTGGTCCTGCTTGGCACCTGCAGGGGGTGTCGGCTGGCCGGGGCAGCCGCTCAGCGCCCGCTGTCCCACTGGGCACCTGGACTGCTCCTCACCTGCCTGCTGTGGTGCCACACCACGAGACTGAGGAAGGTAGTGTGATTAGGGTCCTTGCTTCCCATGCCGTACATGGAAATCTGAGGGGGAGTGGGAGGACTGAGGCAGAGTCGGGGTACCCACAGCTCTGAACATCGCAGCTACCTTTCTAGTCCACTGCTGTCCCTGGGACAGGACACCAGGTGGGAGTGCCGTGGCGTGCTCTCTTCCCAGGGCTCTGCTCCCTTCATGACCTTGGGCAGAGGGTTTGGATCCAAGCAGGAACTTGGCTGCTGTGGTATCTCTCTCTGTCTCTCTGTCTCTCTGTCTCTGTCTCTCTGTCTCTCCCTCTCTTTCTGTCTGTTTCTGTCTCTGTCTCTCTCTGTCTCTCTGTCTCTGTCTGTCTCTCAATCCCTGTCTCTTTCTGTCTTCCTATGTTTCTGTCTCTATCTATCTCTCTCTGTCTCTCTCTCTGTTTTTCTCTGTCTCTCACTCTGTTTCATAATCCCTGTTTCTTTCTGTCTTTCTGTCTCTGTCTCTCTGTCTCTGTCTCTGTTTCTCTCTGTCTCTGTTGATCCCTGTCTCTTTCTGTGTCTCTGTCTCTGTCCCTCTCTCTCTCTTCCTCTCTCTGATTAAAAGAAAATGATGTCAACAATGCAGCGCCCCACCTCTGTCACCCAGTCTGTATTAAGAGTGGCAGCCACAGTCACCACCTCGGACACCATTCCTGGATCCAGCGCCAGCCTTGCGGGTCACAGGGATGCGGGATCCATTCTATTTTCCTTTCTCTCTGAAATCTTAAGCTTTAACAGTGTAAATAACTGTAATGGAGGAACACTCCTTCACTTATTTAAAATATTTTAATTTGCTTTTCAAAAAACAGAACTGTACAAAAATAGCCGAAGAAAACAATCGATTCTACCTAATGCCCATACTGAAGAATGCGGAGTTTGAGGACCGGGGCTACTACTCCTGTGTGTTTTTTCTTCGGCACAACGGAAAACCATACAACATCACCAAAACCTTCAACATAGTGATAGCTGAAGGTAAGAGGAGTCTCAGCATTGTGTAGAACCCAGTATGGAATTTCTTGTCAAGCAGTGAACAAAATCCACTCCTCAAGTCGTGGTCCAGGTTAACCCAGAGTAATAGTGTGTACAAGATAAAAAGACCTCCAGGAAAATGTTGAAAGCTAACTCTAGCGGGGTGTGGTGGCGCACACCTGTAATCCTAGCACTTGGGAGGCTGAGGCAGGAGGGTCACCTCAAGTTTGAGGCCAGC
>NW_004524628.1:8251714-8254346 GCF_000260255.1 Octodon degus
ATGGGTCACAGAAGAAATTAAACAAGAAATTCAACAATATCTATAATTCAATGACAATTCAAGCACAACTTATTGAAATTTATGGGATACGATGAAAGCAGCTCTCAGAGGGAAATTCATAGCTGCGAACTCACACATTAGGAAAACAGAATTGGAACAAATAAACACCCTAATTCTGCACCTCCAACAACTAGAAAAGGAAGAGCAAACTGAACCCAGAGCCCAAAGACGGGAAGAAATCATAAAGGTTAGAGCAGAAATTAATTCAATTAAGATGAAGAAAACAGTTCAAAGAATTAACAAAACAAAAAGCTGGTTCTTTGAAAGGTTAAATAAAATCGATAAGCCCCTAGCTAACCTCATCAAAAAGAGGAAAGAAAAATTCAAATACAAGCAATAAGGAATGAAAAGGGTGTAATTACCAGAGACCCAGTGGAGATTCAGAAGATTATCAATAGCTGCTTTGAAAATCTTTACTCTCATAGAATAGAAGACACAGAAGAAATAGACAGATTCCTAGAAAGATACAAATTACCAAAACTGAATCGAGAAGATATAACCTCTCTCAATTGCCCAATAACAGCCAATGAAATAAGAGACGTAATAAAAAATCTACCGGCAAAGAAAAGTCCAGGTCCGAATGGATTCACAGCTGAATTCTACAAGAAATTTACAGAAGATGTAGTCCGTATAATCCTCAAACTCTTCAATGAAATTGAAAAGGAAGCAATCCTCCTAAAATCATTCCTGGAGGCAAGTATAATACTGGTACCAAAACCAGGGAAAGACACAACTAAGAAAGAGAACTACAGGCCAATCTCCCTCATGAACATAGATGCAAAAATTATCAATAAAATCCCAGAAAATAGAATACAGCAAATCATCAAGAAGATCATACACCATGACCAGGTAGGATTCATCCCAGGAATGCAAGGATGGTTCAATATTTTAAAATCTATAAATGTTGTACACTATATCAATAGAGCGAAAACTAAAAACCACATGATGATCTCAACTGATGCAGAAAAGGCTTTTGACAAAGTTCAACACCCATTCATGTTCAAAGTCCTACAGAAAATTGGAATAGATGGCCTTTACTTCAATCTGGTAAAAGCCATTTATGAAAACCCAACTGCTAACATAATTCTAAATGGGGAAAAACTGAATACTTTTACTCTTAGATCTGGTACAAGAAAAGGATGTCCTCTATCACCACTCCTATTCAATATGGTTCTGGAATCATTAGCTAGAGCCATTAGACAAGAGAGAGAAATAAAAGGAATAAGAAGAGGTAAAGAAGAAGTTAAATTATCTTTATTTGCAGATGACATGATACTTTACTTGGAAGGCCCAAAAAACTCCACGAAGAAGCTACTAGAATTAGTACAGAAATTCAGTAGCATAGCAAGATACAAAGTCAATACCCAAAAGTCAATAGCATTCCTCTACACAGATAACAAACACACTGAGAGGGAAATTATAGAAACAATACCTTTTACAATAGCACTGTGGAAAATGAAATACATTGGAATTAATCTAACTAAAGAAGTCAAAGATCTTTTCAAGGAAAATCACTGTACTCTTAAAAAAGAGATAGAGGATTTCAGAAAATGGAAAGATATTCCATGCTTCTGGATAGGAAGAACCAACATTGTGAAGATGGACATACTCCAAAATTGTTTACAGATTTAATGCAATCCCTATCAAACTACCACCAACATACCTCACAGACCTAGAGAAATCATTCCTAAAATTTATTTGGAACCAGAAAAGACCTAGGATAGCAAAGACAATCCTGGGAAACAAATAGAAGGCAAAAGGCATTACAGTTCCTGACTTGAAATTATACTACAAGGCTACTGTGATAAAATCAGCATGGTACTGGCAACGAAATAGACCTGAGGATCAATGGAATAGATTAGAAGATGTTGAAGCCTCTACCAACACATTCAGCCACCTTATCTTTGACAGAGGGGCCAAACATACTCACTGCAAGAAAGATAGCCTCTTTAACAAGTGGTGCTGAAAAAACTGACTCTCTACATTGTAAAAACTAAAACTTGACCCGGTTCTATCACCATGTACTAAGCTAAAGTCAAAATGGATTAAAGATCTAAACATTAAAACAGAAACACTAAATCTCCTGGAAGAGAAAGTAGGAGGAACTCTTGAAGACTTGGGGTAGGCGAAGAGTTCATGAGCAAAAATCAAATTGCATGGGAAACACTTGAAAGAATTAACAACTGGGACCTCCTCTTATTGAGAAGTTTTTGCATGTCAACAGAAATTACCAACAAAGTGAAAATACAACCTACAAATTTGGAAAAAATCTTGACAAATAAGCACTCAGACAAAGGTCTGCTTCTAGAATTTATAAAGAACTAAAAAACACTAGGGCCCGAAAATTTAAAGACCCAGTCCAGAAATGGGCATCCAAGATGAACACACACTTCTCAGAGGAGGAAATTAAAGAAGTGAATAAATATATGAAAAATGCTCTATATCACTAGCCATCCATAAAATGCAAATTAAAACAACACTGAGATATCATCTCACCCCAGAAAGAATGGCTATCATAAAGAAATCACCCAACAACAAATGTTGGAGAGGCTGTGGGGGAAAAGGAACCCTT
>NW_004524628.1:8260508-8263744 GCF_000260255.1 Octodon degus
CTCCTCCTCCTCCTCCTCCTCCTCCTTCTTCCTTTAAATTAATTTTGTTGAGGAAAAAATTGCAATGAGACAGTTCCAAAACAGTTTGGTAGGAGAGTTACAATTAATACATGGCATATTGTTGTCTTTGTAGTAGTCTTTCATAGTTCAAGATGCTGACCTGATATCCTGTCCAAACACTGTTAGTACAAATCTTTCTTCTTATTAAATTAAGAGAAAGTGGCTGCGCCCCGGTATGCCCTCCTATTGCTTCTGCCTCCTGCTTCTGTTTGCTGCCTGGGCCTCCGCAGGCGGTCTGCTCCTCTCCTAAAATGAAAGCCCCTTCAGTTATTTGGAGATGGCTGGCCTGTCCATCTGTGCTGGAGGTTTCTCCCGTCATCCTGGGAAGCCGAGCACCACTCAATCACTGTGGCCCAAGGCCCGCTGCCTTCCGACCCGTCTGCTTCTGTGACGTCTTCCCTCTCTCTGCACCTCACGCAGGCACACTCAGACCTGTCTATCCACCTACTGCCACCCTGGCCATGGACCCCAACTTAACGTCCTCAAACAACATATGTTCCCTCCCCTGCAGGTCTGGAGTGCAGATCTCTGAGAGGGCTTACAGGGTTAAAGTAAGGTTTCAGAAGGAACAAGTTTCTTCTGCAGATTCTAGGGAAAAGGAGACATCTTGGCCTCTCCTGGCTTCCAGAGGCGGCCTGTGTTTGTCAGCTTGAGCCACCCCAGAGTCACTGGCTTGCCTGCCTGTCCCTGTCCCTTGAGCTGTCTCATCACTGCCTATCCTTTTCTGACTTTGACCTTTCTGTGTCTCTGAGGACAGATGCGATTGTATTTAGGGTCCACAAGGACAGTATCCACAGACCCTTGAAAGGGTCTCATCTGCAGAGCTTCCTGGCCTGAGTCTTAGTCCTTTCCTCTGCTGGGACAGTGTACACATGCTAGAGATTCCTCTGGCTGCCTGCTGCAGGGTCTCAGAAGTCCCATCTGCTGAGGCCTTCATGTGTGACATGGCTTGGTGGGAGGCAAATGAGCATGGCTGAGAGGGAGAGAGAAGGAGAGGAGAGACATCCTTCCAGGATAACTACCCCCTCCTGTGTAAGCAACCTGTTCCTGCAACAGCGAACCCCCTCGTGCAGTAACCAGCCCCTCCTGCAGTAGCTGACCATCTCCTGCAGTAGCCAACCCCTCATGCAGTGCTAACCCACTCCTGCTATAACTAACCCCTACCCACAATAACTAAGCTATTCCATCGACGCAGTAACTAACCCAGTCCTGCATTCTGAGACTTGCAAGACCTTGAGAGTAGAGCTTTCCTGACCCAAGCCCCACAGAAATAGAATCCTGTTACAGCGGCAGCTAACTTGCCGTGCCAGCTTTGCAGAGGCCTCGCCACCCACACATCCTTGCAGTGTCCCTACTCACAGGACCTGAGGATTAGGGTGAGTTGACTTTGGAGCGGCGCTGTTGGTCCACCTGCCGCAGCCATGGCCTGCCACCCCATACCTGGATCTGTACTCTCCAAAATCTTAAGTTCCAGACGTCATCCTTTCCCTGGAGTCTTTAGCATCCCATTTCCACTGGTCTTCTGGTTTAGGGGGAGCAGGAAGGAGCAGGCTCCCTGGCCTCTCCTCCCCCTTCTCAGGGTGGTATGTTGTTGAAAACTTCAGAGCTGTTCACTTCTGGGATTTTCCTATTCAGAATTTTGGGGACCACAATTGATGCGGAGCAGCTGGAACTGCAGAGTGGTCAAGTGCAGATACTGGGGAACTACTGTGCTGTGTCAGAACAGTGTCACTCCGGATGAGCACTGGACAACAGATGCTTGTCTTAGTGAAGTTCAAGGCCAAACTAAGGCTTCTTCTTTCATTTTAGATCACAGTAACATCATTCCCATTATTCTCGGACCAAAACTGACTTCAGTTGAAGTGGAATTAGGTACGTCTCCACATATACAATCTGTCTTTATGGGGGGGGGCATGCTTCAGTTTTTAGAGGATAAACCTGCTTCATATTGGGTCAACACTGTATGCAAAACATATTCCATATTTAGGGAAAATATTAGAAAGGCAGAAAAGCTTGTCATCACTTGAGTGTTGTCCTTTTGGGGCTGATGAAAAGGAACTATCAGTTCAAAGACAGTGGAACCCTGTGTGGTTTTGATAGAGTGGGATTTGGGTCACTGAGCAAGTGGCTTTGCTGTCATCTCCCTGGTTATTTCTCAACATGGAAACTCAGTCATGACACCCCATGTAGATGATTCAAACTTGAATACTAGATTCATTGACTCATCCTGAGTCTGTGGACCAAACAGTGCATTCAGGATTTGTCTAGAGATGCTTAGGAATCAACATGGCTTTCTGGGTAATTTCTTTTTTTTTTTTTTTGGAAGAAAAAAAAAAACCTCTTTAATAAATGGTGCATGCAAAAACTAAAAATAGACTCATGTATATGACCATGCGCTAATCTAAAATCAAAACTGATCAAAGATCTAAATATTAAAACAGAAACACTAACTCTGCTGGAAGAGCAAATAGGTGGAACTCTTATAGACATAGGTGTAGGCAAAGACTTCATCAAGAAAACCTCAACTTCATGGGAAATACCACAAATAAATAATAACTGGGTTCTCATTAAACAGCTGTTGCACAGGGGAAAAAAAATCACCAACAGAATGAAAAGTATCCACAGTGTGGGAAAAATTTTTAGCCAGTTGTCCCTCAGATAAAGGATTAATATCTAGAACACATAAAGAATTGAAAAAAATCAGACATCCCAAATTTAAAGACCCACTCCAAAAATGGTCATCTGAAATGAATAGACACTTTCCAAAAGTACAAAAGATAAATACATACATGAAAGAGCATTCAGCATCACTGATCATTCAAGAGATGTAAATTACAACAATGTTGAGATTCCACCTCACTCTTGAACGAATGGCTATTATCAACAAATCGATCAATAACAAATGCTGGTGGGGCTTTGGGGAAAAAGGAACACTTCTCCAATTTTGGTGAGAATGTTGTCTGGTACAAGGACTAGAAATCAGTGTGGACATTCCTCAAAAAATAGAACTAGAAGTCCCACCCAATCCAGCTCTTCCCCTTCTTAGTATCTTCCCAAAAGAATTAAAGGCATCATACTGCATATGTACCCATGTTTATAGCAGTACAGTTTGTAATAGATAAATCTTGGAAACAAGACAAATACCCATCATCTGATGAATAGATAAAAATATTTTT
>NW_004524628.1:8272039-8301362 GCF_000260255.1 Octodon degus
GAAATCGGCAGCAATTCCTACTCGTCCGGAGGGGTGGGGACGTAAGGCAGAGTGGTGTGGGGCTGCCCGAGGGGATGGGAGAGGGTCCGGCCCACGCTGCCGCCTGGGCTGGGACTGGTCCCGCCTGCGCAGGGTAGCAGGAAGCTCTCCACACACTCACCGGACCTGGGCTAGGACTGGGTCTGGGGGTTCCCGGAAGTGGTCCTCTGGGTAATTTCTTTCCAAAAGGAAAATAAAGGAAGGAGGAAATCCACATAAGCTAAATATGCTAGGGTCAGCAACACATCCTAACGTTGGATCCTCAAAGCCGCTCCAAGAGACCCTATCCCTGATGTCTGGAGCAAATAACATGCGCAGAAAGGCTGAGGGCTTGTCTGAAGCTAAGCCACTGAACACAGCAGTGCTGGGGATGCTGTGGTGTGCTGTATTTCAAGCCTGGATTTAGGGATGCTAGCAGGGTTCACAGCCCTTTATACGTACAGTAATGTACGTCCGGTGCGCGTCAGCTGCTACGCGTTTCAGCTTGAGGCCTTCTTACTCTGTCTCTATTGATTTCCACCCTTATTTCTGTTATTTCTTTCCCTTTGGGGCTTGACTTTCTTAGGTAGCTTGTTGGCAGTGAGCATTAGGAATCAATTTCAATGATCCTCCCCTGTGACATATAGATTTTAAAGTCTACATTTCTCTCTGAGCCCTATTTTAGCTGTTTCTAGTAAGAACTACTATGCTATATTTTATATTATTCCGTACCAAACATGAAAAACTTTTCCCTTGGGATCTTTTTTCCCCTGTGGTTTATTTTTGTTTCTTATTATTTTTTGTTTTTGCTGCTTGAGACACTATGTAGAGCGGGCGGGCTTGAGCTCACCGTGGAGCCCTCACCGGCCTTGAGCTCAGCAATCCTCCAGCCTCTGCTGGATTAAGGTTGGGTTTATACACAGACACCACCATGCCTGGCTTATTTTTTTTCCTTAATTTCCAATTAAAAAAATATCACTTATGTATTACAAGTGCCTGTTGTTTATCCATTGTTCCCTGCTGTCTTTGTTTTCTTTCAGAGTTGTTCAGAGTCTTGTCCTGCCACAGCCAGTGCCTCATCTGGGGGCCTGCTTCTTTTACCTGTCGTTTCTGCTGGCTATTGTCTCATTTTCTGTCTCTCTGTATGTCTCTTGTTGTGGATCTTCGGCAATCAAAGTGAAGGAAATACATTATACGTGTATTTTTTTTTGTTGTTGTTTTCCTCCGAATGCCCTCAGGGCTTGTGTGGCTGGCTGGAGAGTTGTGGGGATCGAACTAGAGCCAGCTGAGGCTGACAGCTTGGTGGAAGCAGCCACTTAAAGAATTGAGCTAGGGCCAGGCCCCCTATACGTGTATTTTAATAGCGATACAATATACACGTACTATTCTTCCTCTGAGTGCCTGTGCTTTCCTCTGCCAGGCAGCAGCCTGAAGTGGCACTCAGAAAGCAGCTGGGGTCACGGCAGGCCGGCGTGTGGATTGGCCTTGGATCTCTCGTAGCGGGAGATGTCAAGTGTTGCCCAGCCCCAGGCCTTGGCAGAAACCTTCCCAGCCTCAGCTACCTCAGGCTTCCTGGGAGTTCCTTTCCCTGTGAGGCTTTCTGTTTAGTCCAATCCAGGCAGTCCCAGCCGCCTTCACTTCCATGGAAGTGGTCTTTCCTCTCTGCACTCATAGTCTAATTATTTCTACTTACTTTGTCTGCACCGGTATTTCTTTAATTTTCTGTTACTTATAGATGATCTGGTTTTTGTCCCAGAAGCTGCTTGGCAGTACTGGCTCCACGCCATCTACTCAGTTGCGCGCTGGAAAAAAAAAAAAAAAAGTCCACCAGCCACCCTAAGTTTTAGTAAATGATTTAAAATTGAAGGTAGGAAGAGATTCCACTCACACTTTTCTGGGCACTTGTCCTTGCTACCCCACTCCTCCGCTTTAGCAGTCTTATTTCTAATTTAAAAAGAAATGTATCTATTCTGATCATATAGCCCTCTGTTAAGTAGTTAGCTGACACTCACCGATTATATCAATTTGAGCTGCTGAAATCTGAGATTCCAAAATGAAAACTGTGGCTACCAACATTCACCTAGGACAAGATGTGGACCTCAACTGCTCTGCCTTGCTGATTGAAGAGGACCTTCTCTACTGGAACTTCCAGAAAGAAAATGGAGCAGAGCCTAATGTGCACGAAGACAACAGATCAAGCTCTTGGTATGCATCTGTGACACATGGCAGGTATCGTGGTACATATAAAGATCGCGGCATCCACACGTGATAGGAAAGGTGAAGAACTCCCCAGTGGCTGATGCGGTGTTTCGAGTTCATTTGCATTACACTGTATACATTTTCTCATTAGAACTGCCATCCTTCAATTTTTTTTTTTTTTTTTTTTTTGCGGAACCGGGGATTGAACTCAGACCCTTGCGCTTGCCAGGGAAGCACTTATTCCACTGAGCCATCTCCCCGGCCCCCCATCCTTCAATTGATGATGCAGACATTACCAAGTTCTGAGCTAGTTAGAAGACCCACGCAAAGGTTCATGGCCCTTTTTATCATCACCTTATAAGAGCAGACCATCGCTGGTTGTGACGTAAGTGGCAGGACTTTGCCAAGCTTCTTGTAAGGAGCAGCTCTCTAGGCCACAGTCCTTGCACTACAAACAGTGTGCTAAGGGCTTTATTTTTCCTCCCGTACCGCCCAAGTTCTGAACAACACACACTGGTGCCTAACTAGCCTACGTTCTTCCATTAAGGCACGTGCAGGCTTAGGAAAACGGACTAAGCAGATCGCCGTTTAGTCTTTTCTGAGTGGCACTGGGTCCTACTGTAATGGTTGACTGCTGTTCTTAGTTTGGGTTTTGAGGCACCGTGTTCCTCCCCTGTACTTCCTGATTCTCCCTGGCTGTTGGCTTTTCCATGGTATGTTCTTTGCTGCCACCATGGCGTCTCCTGACTCTGCCACTTGTGCAAGGGGTCCGGCCCATGCAGCCCAGACAGCTGCTTAGCGCCTGGCAGTTACCGGGCTCAGTGAGTGGCCTGGATGTCCATTGGCGGCACTCTTCCCTCAGCAACTCGCTTCCATCACCGTTTTCCACCCCCTTCTACTGGCCTCCTCTCAGGAGGGTTGGAGACAGCTCACAGCTCGTGCAGAACCTCAGCCCAAGCTGCGAGAGCAGGGCGGGCTCTGGCTTTGGACGCACAGCTGATAATACCACCCGCTGGCTTCTCAGAGCACCGCTGCATCTTGCTTCCGGATTTGCAGGGGTTTCAGGGAGCTGACCTTTCCAGACAGGCAATCTGTGCACAGAATTGTGCTCTGAAAGGTTCTGAGACAGCCAGAGGCTGACCAGGTCCTCATCGCATGTGCTTGAGACAGCAGGTGCCAGGCAGAGGGGCCCATGGGTGCATACCTGCTAGCCACTGCCACGGCCCCTCCCGGCCGGCCGTCACTGCCTCAAACACGAGTATTTGTCTTACATGAGTGGTGAAACCACTGGCACCTGGGAGGGGTGGGAGGGGCCTGCTGCCAGTGGCTGTCCCAAGCTATTTCTGATGCCAGCGTAGCTGTCCTCTATTTGAGTATCTGAGAATGACCATCTTTTTCCTAAGGCTGAACAGAAGAGAAGCAGTCGCAGGGACTCCTTGGACACACTTGGCGTGCATCTGTGTCTATGCTAAGAACTTGGAGCTGCCGTAGCTCACGTCCCATGTGCTCCCCAGGTGCCTGCACCAGCTTAATCCTCAGTGCTAAGGGAGTAGAAACCTGCACCCGCACTGATGTTGGGGGAAGGGCTGTAGAGAGTGTTTAGAGTGGACTCGTCATGAGGGTGGAGTCCTGAGGCTGAATTCTTGTGGGTTTATAGGAAGGGGCAGGAAAGAGCCCACAGATAGAGGTGCACACACCCTCACTGCTCTGGCGCTGCAGGGATCCTTGACCCGGGCGCCTGCTGCTTGGATTTCAGCCTTCAAGACTGTGAGCTACGTACACTTCCTTTCTCTGCAAAGTAACCCATCTCACGTATTTCAGTATGGCAATGAAAGCTGCTTAATATAGCAAGCTTGTCACCATTAATGGAGACTGCACTGTGGAAAGAATCCCAAGCAGTCAGGTGGGAAGGGGTAGGAAAAATAATTGAGAGAGAGAGAGAGAGAGAGAGAGAGAGAGAGAGAGAAAGAGAGAGAGAGAAACAGGGGAGGGGGAGAGAGAGTCAGAGAGACAGAGAGAGAGAGAGACAGAGACAGAGACAGAGAGAGAGAGACAGAGAGAGAGAGAGAGAGAGAGAGAGAGAGAGAGAGAGAATTTTCTAGTGTTCTCAGCCTCCTGCCTGTTTTCCTTTCTTTGCTGCTGAGACGCAGTCCCAGCACCACAACTAGGAGGATAAGAGGTTTATGTTGGCTCAGTCTCCCGGGATTCAGTCGGTTGCTGCCAGCATCGAGGCACGGTGCCATGGTGGGAAAGCCAGCACAGCAGCGAGGTGCTCAGACCATGCTGCCAGGAAGCCAAGAGGGAAGGGCGGAGCCAGGCCGGGCGAAGGCTTGCAGACCATGCCCCCAGGGACCCTCCTCCAGCCAGGCTAAGAGCACCTTCAAGCCCCAGAGGCAGAGAAATCTGCTGATGAGCACAGTTCCCTATGACCTGCCCCATGACCCATTGGCCTGAAAGCCTTAACGTGAGGCTTGAGGTGGAGGTGGGGGTGAGGGGTGAGGGTGGGGGTGGGTGGGGGTGGGGTTGCTAAGTCTAAGCCCTGATAGAGGCGTTTAAATTCTGAGTAGTTGACAGGCTCTCCCAGGTGTTTCAGAAGGCTGTCTCCGTTGCTCTGTTGTCTAATGTTCCACCGAGCAGCAGGAGGGCTACCTTAGAAGCAGGCCCAGAAAGGGAAGCTCTAGGAAAGCCGAGTGGCCGCCGCCTTGGAAGATCTCACAGGGCTCCCCACTCAGGACAACCTCGCAAGTGACACAGCCTGTCTCTAAATTCTTTCCTCTCCCCCAGGACGTTAGAAGGCAAACCATATGCTTCAAAAATCCTG
This sequence comes from Octodon degus, assembly GCF_000260255.1. Classification (NCBI taxonomy): domain Eukaryota; kingdom Metazoa; phylum Chordata; class Mammalia; order Rodentia; family Octodontidae; genus Octodon; species Octodon degus. The sequence goes on from NW_004524628.1 coordinate 8,277,078, forward strand.
AGAATTCAGAAAATTAATGAAAACAATCTAAATTTTTTATACAATTGTGCTGTGGCGTACCCCGGAAGCAAAGATATCAAAAGCTTCGTTTTGTTGAGAAAAGGTACGCGTGTTTTGGGCCTGGGCGTGTGTGGAGCCGTAGCAGGCAGCTGGGGGCCATGCTGGAGATGGCCAGGTGGGGTGCACCTGGGGCCCAGGAAACCGCAGGTGGGGCTGGGGCTCTGCCCTGGCTGGAACCCTGTGCTCGTGATCCCAGCTGGAGAAGGAAAGCTGAGCTTAGGCTCTGCCCCACGAGAGAATGGGAACCTGGGGCTGAGGCCGAGCACTGGGACACAGGTGCAGGAGCGACGGGCGCAGGGGAGGCAGGGGGCGACCTTCGCACCCGAAAAGGCAGAGGGATTTTGCAGATGGGTGTTGGGTAAGCCCAGGGTGGGGCTCAGTGGGCCCAGGGGTTTGGTCATCCTTTCCACAGAGAGCCCCTGGGGCCCCTTCCCTGGAAGCCCCTGGACAGGGCCTGTGGACATTCAGTGGCCACTAACCTGTGGGTTCTTGACATTTCCCATGATGACCCCTTGGGGAACCACACGCTGGCTCATCTCTGTCCTTTCCGCACCACCAGCCCGGGTTCCATGGTGCAGTGGCCTCTCAGAAGTAGCCAAGTCTGGGCCACAGTGTCCACCTCCCTCTCTGCTCATCCCCGGGCATGGTCACCAGCTCCTTGGATAGAGAGGGGACAGAGATCATCTGAGAGATGAAAAGGGAGAAACAGACAAAGCAAAACAGACACACAGAGAGACAGACATGGAGACGTGAGAGAGACAGGACAGACAGAGGGAGATAGAACCAGAGACAGAGAGGGAGCAGAGACAGAATACTAGCGCAGATGAGAGAGAATCAGTGTAAGACGCACAAGCGCGCGCGCGCACACACACACACACACACACACGATGGTGCCTCAGTGGGACAGTGGGGACCTGCAGGGCAGAAGCGAGTGTGGGTGCCCGTGTGCTTGTGCATGAGCCTGTGCGCACGTGTGCTGCCCGTGTGCCTGACCTCAAGGGACACAAGAACCCAGCGCCCGGCCTTATTCCAGAGTCACTTGGGAGTACATCAGGTAGCCAGCTCACACCTTGCAGTTCACTGGACATGAAGGACGGATGCAGAAAGTTGCTCCCTACCCCGGCCCAAGCTTGACAGGGGTCAGTGATGCTTCAGCCTAGAAATCAACACCCCCCTTAGAATTTATTCCAACAAAATAAGTAAAACGTGGGGTGTGTCGGCATTTCGGCACTGCATTTGGTTGGGTAAACTGCAGTCTGTCTGAATCTTGGGGTACTGTGAATGATCATTGAGTGGCCTAATGAAATGCTGTTGCTGTACTATGAACAAATGAAAAGTGATTATCATGATATCAATTAAGTAAAAACTTTCGGGTAAAAATGAAACCCAGAAAGGAAATATACTGCCTTGTTAGTATGAACTTTATCGTATTATGAGTTGGTTTAAAAAATTATACTCCCATATAATCTTATATCTCCCTCCAGTGAGCATACGCTGAACCCACATAGGAAATGTTATTCTTTCCCCAAAAGAACAGAAAGTTTGCTAAAATTCTGAGAACTCTGGCCCCGGCATCTGTAACTGCTTCTGTGTAATATCGCAGCCAGCTCTCTCCCACATCAGCTGTAAGCGATATAAGCTGCTTGTATTTCTTCCATTTTACTGAAGAAGGCGCTAAGACAGCAGTGCCCCCAGAGTTTTTCCTAGACACAGACGTGGAACCAGGTTGCAAACCCTGCTTCCCCGCAGCCTGTTTGGTCTCTCTGAGCCACACGCCTCTGTTGCCCTCCTCCCTGCTGAGACTTCTGCCTGGCCCCTCTGCAAGCCCCCTCCTGGGCTTCTGCCCAAAAGTCTGAATGCCGCAGGCATGGATGGCGGAAGACGTCACAGCACTTTCAGCTCAGGTCCGTGAATGTCGCTGTGTATGTTTGTTCCTCATAAATTGGAGTGGAGAGATCAACACCACAGCCTAGCGACAGGAACAGGATGGACTGAGAGGACAGTGGGCGGGTCCCTAGCCAATGCGAAAAGGTGAGGGGACAGCCTCACATGGCAGGAGCAGGCACTGCTGACATCCCACTGGCCAAGTCTTTATTTCTGGTGCTGTTCTGTTTCCAACAGGCATGGCTGACATCCCCCGCCACGTCTTCACTGGAGGGATGACTGTGGCCACCGTGCTCTCTGTGGCAGTGCTGTCCCTGGGGGTCGTGTGCATCATTTATAGAGTGGACGTGGTTCTGTGCTACAGACGCTGGGTGGGCAGTGACGAGACGCTAGCAGGTAATGGGTGCCAGAGTGCTGGGGGGGTTGTCTTGTTTTATGCTGTCATTGCTAAGCCACATAAATTCATCTTTATCTTATTAAGATGAATGTTCTTCATTTTGTTTTCATTGCCTTGTTGACTTATGGGAGAGGCTTTCCATGAAAAGACAACCACATACCGCTGCTTCCTTGAGCAGCGTTGCTGTATGTTCTGTTCTTGTGCTTACTTAGGTGTTGCCGAAGATTGTCCTATAGTTTCAGGAATGTATGTATGTATGTATGTATGCATGTATGTTTCTTGTGGCCCATGTCCTAGATGTGTTGTGCAGTGCCTGAGCCCAGGAACTGGCCACCTGCATGCCTGGCCCACGGCCTTCCCACGCCTTCTCCAGCAGGTGCAGTCAGCCAGCTTGTGTGCATTGCATTGTGGGTCATTGCTGTGACCTGGAAAAGGACAGCGAGTGCTCACTGTAAGAAGCTTGGCGGAGGCCTCAGGGACCCCCCAGTTGGCATCGGTCTCTGTATCCATCTGGTGCCTCTTCACCTCTGTTTCTTATGCTGAAAAGTGGCAAGAAGTCTTTAGGATTCCAGTTGGTCATTAAAAATCAATTGCACATGTTGCACAAGCGGATTTATGTTACACCGAGGGAGCTGCTTGAAACACAGAATTTGGAAGTAATGGTTGAAAAACTAATTTTTGCTAAGGGTGAAGATGTGTCACCTCCCATGCAGATCTGCTCTTGCCCAAACTGGCTGCCCAGTTGACCCAGTAGGGTGTGTCCTCACTGTGGGGAACAGCATGCTTCTGTCGGCGCAGGCCTGTCTGACTTTCGCTGGCCCTTCTTAGTGACAGATAGCAGCTGACCTGGTAGCAAGGACGCACAGAGTAACACAGCAGCAGAAGTGCCGCTTTCTGCCCACCTAGGAAGCCCCACATCTCACAGCAGCCTGAGAATCATGCAGGGGAACTGCTTGCTGATTAATCCAGCCACTGGCTTTATTTCTGTCAGCTTTTGTAGCCTTTGATGTGTGTATGTGTGTGGGTGTCTGCAATTTTTATCAAAATTTCCTATCTTTCATGCATATGCAGCTCTGAAGGGTGGAAGCTTTGGGTCAGTAGTAGGTAGTGTCTTGGACTGCGGACCCACAACACCGTGTGCAGAACGGCTACAAACTGAAAGCAGCTCGCCACAAGGCTGAAGACAGCGCAGCTGCCTGGGTGGTGGAAAATAAATCCCGGGGCACCTAGAGGACCGGGGCCTAGGACGGCTTTGCCGTGTGTTGCTATAAAGGATCACATCATTTCTCCTTCCGTGTGGCCTAGTGTGTTGTTACGAAGGATCACGTCATTTCTGTCTTTCAGTGCAGTAGGAAATCCTGACACTGTAGCTAGGTGTGAAGGGCTGGTTTTGCCGCCTGCCCAGTTGTCGCAGGAGGACAGGCCATCCCCCTCCACAGCTCCCTCTACCCGCCCGGATGAGCGTGGCTTGCATACCCAGGGCCTGACTCATGCCTTCTCTGTGGCAAGAAGTGTCCTGGGAGCTGCCTGCCAGCCCGCCAGGCTATTCTGTTCCTCTGCCTTATTCTTCAGTGCTGCTTTCATCTGCTCTGCATTAGGGGGACCGTGCAGTGGAGCTGAGCTTTGCTGCTTTCCTGTGGCATTCTACACTCACGTGCATGAACTCTCGATCCCTTTTTCTTTTCTTTATCTATATTTTGTGTGTTAGGGAAGGGTCTACAGGGTATAGTGATCTGTCTGTTTACAGCCTCCCAAGAGCTGGGATTACAGACGCGCACCACCGCCCTCTCAGCACGCCTTGGCGGTGGGGCCGGCACAGCAGACCCAGGGATCGAACCCCGGCCCCTGAGCCTGCTTGCAGGTATTTTAATCCGCTGAGCTTTTTGGCCGGCCCTTGCGATTCTTAAATAAGGGCCTGAAAACATTCCCGATTGCTCCGCAGTTAGCGTCTGAGACCTGACAGTGCTGAATTAAACTTTTCTCTTCCAACTTTCCTCCTGCATCTTGACTTCCCTTGAACTTTTCCTCCAAAAGCCTTTGACTTGCGCATTCAAGGGTCCACCCTGTCTCCTAGATGGCAAGATGTACGATGCGTTCGTGTCCTACCTGAGAGAGCGTGGGCCAGGGAGTGGTGAAGAGTACACGTTTGCCGTGGAGACACTGCCCACGGCACTGGAGGGACACTTCGGGTATAAGTTATGCATATTCGAAAGGGATGTGGAGCCCGGAGGAGGTAAGGCGGGGCACCAGCCAGAAACCCAACAGCAGCATTTTCTTTTTCGAATCAGTTGCTTAGCCGTACAAGTGATTCTCATTTTCCCCAGATATAAACAAACAGGGTCCTGGAGACCAGAAGAGACCAGGTTAGTCAATAGCTGGCTGATCTGGTATATAATTAATTATCTGACATAATAAATCATGAGAAAACAAGTGGGCCCTCCCGGGGCCTCCTCATGGTCTCCTGGCTGTCCAGGACGCGGTGTGCATTGCCTTTGTGGGCGTCACCTCTGCGAGCATCTCCTCTTCTGTGCCACGTTCGCAGCCAGCCTGGCTCTGAGGCGCAGACCTGCAAGAGACACCCAGTTAGGGCGGCGGCTCCTCTGCACAGGTCCTAACTTAGTACGTGATGCCGAGGCTGCCACGCAGAGCGACTCTCACTAGAAAGTGCCCTCTCTTTACAGTGTTAATGCTGATGACAAAATTGCAGTAGGAAATGGGGGCACTGGGAAAAGAGGACTGCAAGGGACTTGTTGTGATTCCCAGCCGGTCACAGTCATGGAACTCAGGGTTTTAAAATTGATACATAAATGCAAACGGTCATAGCATTTATATTGAGGCAAATTACAATTTATAAAACATATTACAAGACAATTTACAAGATAATTACAATTACAAGGACATTTATTAACACTTTTCTTCTTGAGGTTTTATAGAGGAAATATTAGAAATGTAGTGTGAAATTATTGCTGAGATCAGTGCTAATAAAAAATAGAAATGACGTCACTGGTTGCCATGGGTTTATTCATCCAATATTTATTGAATACCATCATCCCTCGGCTGAGCTCTGAGCTGAGCACTGAAGATAAAAGAAATATTTTATTTAAGTCAACAAGATAGGAGACTTTCCCTCTCCTGTATTACAATTTACAAAGAGAAAATTTTGCTAATTAGAAAAATAAACTATAGTTTAACAATGAACAACTTCTCAAGTGGAAAAATTATCACACATACAACACTGACATTTTTAAGTGGCAGTTCTTTGTAGATGGTGGCGTGACGTTACTCCTCAAGCTTTGATCCACCGCTTGGCATCAGTTTTACTATAATTACATTATTTTTTTAAGAGTCATCTTAAAATAGGTTTTCTTTTCTTTTCTGAGCTCTTAAATAATAATAAAGACAATTTGCATATCCAATTGTAGCCAGGCTTGGTTGAGCTCTCTGGGGTCTAGAATAGGGGTCCTCCCACTGCCACCCCATCAGATCCGGCTGGTGCCCCTGCTGAATTATCTGCACTCCACAGCGGAGGAGAGTGGAGAGGACAGAGGCGGTGTGACCGCAAAGCCAAAATATTTACTATCTGGACCTCTGCAGAAAAACCTGGCCAACTCTGGTCTAAAACAATGAGTAATGGTGCAGTTTTGGGTGCTGTAGGCTTTTCTTCTTCTTGTTTGCTTTTTGATCTCTAAGTTTTGATTTCAGCATGCTCCTCCATGCGCGTGGGGCCAGATGGTGTGGTGGGTACACAAATGCCCTCCTCTATTTCTGCCACTTCCCAGCTGCGGGCACCAGGGAAGCTTCTCAGTGGTGCTGGCTTGGCATCCTTGCCTGTACAATGACAGGAGGCCAGGCCCAGGCTCACTGTGAGCTTAAGCAAGTTCCTACACAGAAATCCTTCAGGGATGGGAGGGCGCAGGGGAAATTACTGCCACCTTCATCCTTATTTTATATGCATAAAATTGAGGAAAAAGTGGTTTGTCTTACTTCATTAATAAGCTTAACAGCTAAATAATATAAAACAGGGTCATGTGTTAAAGTACCTTTTGTCCTGCGCACCCTTCCCCACTGCTGACACTGACGACTCCTCGTGTCCCCAGCTGCTGTTGATGACCTCCATTCACTGATCCAGAAAAGCCGACGGCTGATCATTCTCCTCAGTAAGAGCTATCTGTCTCACCAAGTCAGGTATGAACTGGAGAGCGGGCTCCACGCAGCCCTGGTGGAAAGGAAGATCAAAATAATCTTAATTCAGTTTGCACCTGTTGGGGATGTCCCTCTCTTGCCGCAGTCTCTAAAGCTTCTGAAGTCACACAGAGTTCTCACATGGAAGGCTGAGGAGTCTCTTTCATACAACTCGAGGTTCTGGAAAAACCTTCTGTACTTAATGCCTGCAAAAGCAAGCAAGGCAGACAGGGATTTGTCCGAGGTTTTGCCGGTGCTTGCTGAAGTGTATTGATATTTGGAACGGCGGAGTATCTCCAAGACTGGTGCTTCTGGGGACAGAGTGAGGGCCCGCTCAGGGCAGACTCTCCTTTGAAACGCTGAATGCCCTACAAAGCCTTCTGAAGGAGGGCCTTGTCTTTAGATCACCAGGGATGAGACTGGCTCTTGAGCTGGTCCTGTGCTTCTGGATGACCCTGGGTTTCCCACGGGCTGCAGCTGGTCCTTTCCCTGGCGGCTGCTTGCACCGTTACTGCAGGCAGCAAGCACAGCGGGGTCCCGGGCAGATGTGCTGCCCAGCAGGCACTACGCTGAGAGCCGCCGGTGCTAGCAGGCCCTTTGGTCTCGGGACTTTACACGCAGGGAGAAGCATTCTCTGTGAGCCGGTGGGTGGCCGTCCTGGGCATGCTGCCCTGCGTCCACATCCCTGGCCCCCTGGATCCTGGTGGGAGGGGGAAAGGAGCTGCGGGGGTGAGCAGGTGCTGTGGCGGGGGCAGACCCCAGGACATGCTTCCTTCTCCTGGCCCCTGCGCAAGGCAGCAGTTCCGGGAGCCCCAAGGAGGCCCAGGACAGAGCTTGCTTATCCAGACCTATTCTTGGGAATCTAAAGGAACCCCCAGCACCTTTGTCTTTCATGAGTGGCCCCAATTTCATTTCAGATATTCTCAATGACTTTCATTTCTAGTGCACTAAAACAGTGATAGATGTCATGTAAATAATTATATTCAAGATGGTGCCAGATCACATTAGCCATTAAATGGAAAAAATAAAAAGAAATGTGCCTGCTTGATTTTTAAAAAAACCTTGGGTCCCAGAAGCCCTGGCATAGAGGCAGCCTGGCATGCTGGCTGAAGTGCTGGGCTGCGCAGCCCACCCCCAGCGTCAGTCTTGCTCTTCCTCTGTGGTCGCCGGGGCCTCATCTGACCTCCCCATGCCTCAGTTACCCCATCTATAAAATTAGAACTTGTAATGGTTGTACCTGCTCCCCAGAGTCTACACTCTGCACTTCCGTAGAACAGTTCTAAGAGCTGTTACTTGCTCCTTCACTGGTAAGGATATTAGTACCAGAATTAATTCTTGCTTGGATCCATTACTTAGCAACAGGCTAAAGAGAAGTCACAGGGCAGGGTGTGGCGGCTCAGCAGCTGGGAGGACAGGCTGCATTTGCAGATGTTTGCCAAGACACTGAGACAGAGCCGCGGCCTCCCATGCAGGCGAACTGCATCCCTAATGGGGCCCGTGCTGTGCGTCTCCAACACCTCGAAGCAGCAACTGGTCAAGCTGACCACAGGGCCCCGGGCAGCAGCCTCCAGCAGAAGGGGCGGTCACAGAGGCACGAAGGCGCCGGCGTGGAGGACCAGTTAGGGGCAGTGGGTGCAGCGTGGATGCACTAGGGGAGTTTAAAGCAGAGATGCAGTCGATTGTGCTAAAACTTCCGGGAGAATGAGATTTCCTCTGCGACAGGGGGATTTAATTTTATAGTGCTTATGATTCGGTGTGCTAATTGGCTGGATTATGAAAATCAATGAAGGGATGGCTTAATAGAATAAGTGCTTCCCTGGCAAGCTCAAGGGTCTGAGTTCAATTCCTGGTTCTGGAAAAAAAAAAAAAAGTCAATGAATTAATATGTATGTTCTATATGTGAAAATTAGAATACAATAAATTTCATTACTGTAACCATCTCTAGCACCTAGAATGATTCTGCTTCCTGTTTTGCTGACAACACAGGCTTTAAAGCACATTAAACACATTTTGTATGAAGTGCACCTCACATTGCCTTAACCGTGTATGTTATAGAAACTTCAGGGACATTGCAGTGCGTTAGTGAATCACAGCTCTTGTGCTTTTATTTTCAGAATGTCTCGTGGCTTCTTTTTCACTCTCTCTAAGACTCTATCCTCTTTCTCCACTTCATTCCAGCCTATTTTAATGGTATATGGGTCACTCAAAATAAATGCCTATACTTGCCATATTTTAGATGTCAAATTACTTTGTGCCTTTAAAAAAAATGTATTTAGTTATTACTGGGACCCAGTCTACAGCTCGGACTTGTGATCGTCCTGCTTTCAACCTCTCCAGCGCTGGGATTACAGGTGTGCACCACCGGGCCTGGACTCTGGGGACCGCCCAGCTCGCAGAGGGCGTGGGGGGCGTGGGGGGCGGGGGACCGAACCGCGGTCCCTGCTTGCCTACGTTTGCCTAAGCAGGCGCTTTAGTCCACTGAGCTATCTCAGCAGCCCAGTGTGCCTTTTTATTTTTTCTTCCACCGAGGAGAAAAGGAGAGCTCCCTCGTTTCTCGCACACCGCGGTAAACACTGGGGCCACACACCGCAGGCCTCCGTTCGCCAGGTGACGAGTGTCCACGTGTTTAAGTTTAAGCGCAAACAAGACCATTTCCAAGCAGGGTCAGTCGACAATATTTTAGGTATTTGAACGTCTTCCTCCCCGACCCCAGATGCCCTTCAACTGGATCAGAACGCGCCGGTGCGCAGCGGAGGAGAACCAGCTGCCCGAGGTTTATCGCTCTTACGATAGGCACTTACTAAACGGAGTTGTACTTACTAAATGGAAGCGGAGAGAAATCGCAAACACGTCGCAGACGCCGGCGCGCGAGACCCGGAGCCGGCGCTGCGGCCGTCTTGAGCCCGTCGGAGCGCGAGGCGCTTTCCGGGCTGGCTCAGGTCGAGCACTGTCTTCTTCCTTCCGCCTGGTGGAGGTGAGCTCGGAGGGCGCTGCTTCCAGGCTGCAGGCACCTTTCTGGGCCACGGTTTATCCCACGAGGCCCGGCCAAGGCCGCGCCGAGGGAAGCTGGCTGCAGAGGGCTGGCCTGGAGCCGGAGTGGAGGAAAGGGGCGCTCGGGGCTCCGGCTGAGTCGCTCGGTGGGCGTGGACGGAATCGCGTGTAGTTAGCGCGGGATGGCGGCATCCTGTGTCTGCAGCCTGCCGTGTCACCGAGGTGGGGACGCTCAGGTGAGTGCTTGTCCTGGGGCGAGGGTACCCGCAGAGGCTGCAGTGGCAAGGACCGAGGGCCGAGGAGGCCTGATTTCCGAGCCGAGGCTGCGCCGGGAGCTGGGCCGAGCCAGGGAGAGGGTGCCCGGGTGGCCAAGCCCCAGATACAATGGGCACCAGCCTGTGTGTGCCATGGGAGCACACGTGTCTCCCACCCGCCTGCCCGCCAGTTCCTGGGGACAGGAGCCTTGCTGGGACCCGTGCCGATGCCCATTTCTCTGTGACACTTCCGAAACCTGCTCCTCCCTCGTTCTGGCCCACCACAAGTGAGGGACCCCCGCCTCCCTAATCCAATTGCTACAGCGTGGTGTGCGCTTGTGTGGGGGTGAGGGTGTTAGTGGAGGTTCGCGCATCGTTCGGGAGTTTAGGGTTCCCCCGAGGAGCCTCTAGGACCATCCTGGGAAGGTAGGGTGGGGGTGGGGTAGGCATCCTTAGGCAGCTCTCCCTCTCCACGCTTTTCTGGAACCAGAGACACGCTGATCTTGCCCACCCTGTGTTGTGGACACATCTGACGTTTTTTTTTTTTCATAGGACAAAATGTACTTTTATTGAGTACTGACTATGTTATGAACACTGTGGTTGAAAAGAAAAGGAGGACACTGGGTGTCCCCCTGCAGGTTACAGAGGAGCGAGAGTCCTGGGCGTGGTGCTGCTCCTCCTTCGCTCTCATGTCCATCCACTCTGATGCCTGTGCATTCTCCTCTATCCAGAGAGCTGTTCCGTATTCTGAGCCTGTGTTTCCCACCAGCGTAGCTGCTCCAGATAGTTCATTTTATTTTAAAGACCCAATCCAAAAATGGGCATCTGAAGTGAATACATACTTCTCAGATAAAGAAACGCAGCTGGCAAATAAATACATTAAAGAAATGCAAATTAAAAAATCATTAAGCTTCTCTTCTGTATGTTTAACAACTAAAGTTTGCAGACCAAAAATTAGAGAAAAAGAAGGGCTAAAAGGACAGCCAATATTTTGGCCCTAGCCCTTTAAGGTCAGCGAGGCTTGAGGACATATGAGGACATAAGAGAACCTGTACTGTAACATACTGTAACTCAGTGGTCTCCCAAATTTTCTGATCAAGGAGATTGTGGGGCCACAGAGGAAAGTGATCAATGATGTAGAGTGTGCCTAAGGAGAGTCACATGGAAAGAAAAATTCTCTCAGGCTTTCACACAGAGCAAATTGGTCAAGCAATGGCTGTGACTCATCCAGATGGCTGACACTGACAAAAGATCCACAAGCTGCTGTACATGGTTTCAGGGTAAGTCCCAAGGGGGATTTGACACTGACCTTGTCAGATATAAAAGTTATATTTTCAGTTATATAGGTCTTGCTATAACTTGGTCTTAACCATCAGCAGAAAAGTATAATCATGAGGTATAAAAAGTAAAGCCATATTAGTATGCTGAGCTGAAAAGACTCAAGTCAGCAACTTCTGACAATTGCCAGTTGTGCTGATAACCCTCTAATATTATGGACTATTGGACTGTATTGGGTTATTTTGCTGAATTCAGATATCTACAATCTTTGGACTGACATCAAGTATGAAAAAGTCCTTTAAAGACTTCTCCAAATACAGCTTCTCTAACAGCAATGGAACACCCATCTCCGGCACAACAAAACTAAAAAGGGGAATATAAATAAAGGACCATTTTGTAGTGAAAGAAAAAAAATATATATATATTAGGATAGATATACAGCTACTTTCTCTTAGTTCAATGAGAAAAAAGATTTGTACTAATATTATTTAGGCAAGAGATCATGTCTGCATCTTGTCCTCTTAATAACTACTATAAAGACAACAATATGCAATGTATTAATTATTGTAACTGTCTTATTAACCTGTTTCAAAACTGTTTCATTGCTATTTTTTCTCATTAAAATGAATAAAAAATTAAAACAAAAGAAATGCAAATTGAAACAATACTGAGATTCCATCTCACCCCAGAAAGAATGCCTATCACCAAGAAGTCAACCAGTAACAAATGCTGGAGGGGCTGTGGGGAGAAAGGAATCTTCTCCAGTGTTGGTGGGAGTGCGATCTGGTTTACCACTGTAGAAATTGGCATGGAGGTTCCTCTAAAAACTAGGATTAGAGGTCCTGTTCAACCCAGCTATTCCTCTTCTGAAAATTTTCCCAGAAGAATTAAAAACATCACAGCACAGTGATATATGCGCACCCATGCGTACGGCAGCACAATTTGTCCTAGCTAAATCTTGGAAACAACCCAGATGTCCATTAACTGCAGAATGGGTAAAAAAAGATGTGATTTTTTTATACAATGGAGTATTACTCATCTATAAGGAAGGATAAACTTGAGACTTTTTTAGGGAAATCATGTGACATTTTGTTTTTAAAAATCCACCACTGAAGATGTCAGGCTTTGGGTGTAATGGATATAACCCTCTCTTACTATTTTAAACACAGTAGTTAATGAATTACTTGGAGAGGTGAAGGGACAGGCCCACTCTAGCTTAGGCTTCCTGTACACCCGGCTAAGTCCCACACTCCCCAGGCTTCCCCCAGGGATGCAGGTCTTGCCACACCCGTGGAGGAACCTATGCAATCAGGGAGCCACAAGCCACTGACCTGCAATCTGAGATGGCTGAGTCACAGGATGGGGTCACCTGGGGCTGTATCAGACCATCTGTGTGCTTACAGCCCAAGGCCCAGAATAGCCTCTTACCTTTCCAATCTCTGCTAGTTGAGAGGACTTTGAAATTACTGAAATCACTTGAGCTACACTTAATCAATAGAGTTGGTCATCAGATTGTCTTAGGTCAAAAAGTAAAATGTGCTGGTAAGTGAAGTGACCTTTTGTCTCAGTTACTCTCCTCTCATTGCTGGGACAAATACCTGAAACCCAAAATAAAGGAAGGAAATATGTGTTTAGGTCACAATTACTGGAGGTTTCCGTCCATCCGTACTGGGCTGCCTCCAAGGCAGAGTGGCACATGACACAGAACAACCTTTCATGGCAGTGGCAAAGAGCAAGAACAAAACGGAGAAGTAGCAGCAACAATGGCCTGGGCCAGGGAGCTAGATCAGTAGAATAAGCGCTTGCCTAGCAAGTGCAGGGTCCTGAGTTCAATTCCCAGTACTGGGGAAAAAAAAAATCAGTCCCTGAAAGTAAAAATAGAACAGATAAACTTAACTATATGGACAAAATGACATCCACACCAATAATTTTAAAGGATGTTAGGCCACAACGTGACCGTATATTCCCATGAAACAATGCAAAATATTTTTGAACTGTTTTTAGAAAATTGTTTGTGTGTTTGTATTATAATTACTCTGAGGCTACTGTGTCTAATTGTGGGATAAACTAAGATAAGGAAGGTGCTGATGTCGCTGGACTGGGATTTCTTTTGTGTACAGACATTATCAGCGTACAATTGGTAAGACAAAGCAAAGCCTGCAGCTCTGAATTGGTATTGTGGTTTCCAGTATCAATTCAAGACTCATTTTATATGTGAGTGTGTGTTTTCTTCTGTTTGTTTGAAACCTAGCAACATTGACGGACCCACTAAGAGTGAGGAAAGCTGAAAGACCCACAGCACGGCCTCTGAATACAAGCCTGCACGGCAAACGAAGCCTGGCCTCACGGAGCGCTGCCCCTGTGAGGCAGAGAAACAAGTACCCAAGGCCAGGGCTCCTTCGCACAACCACGACAACAGCAGCAGAAGGAAATGGTTGAGGCCGCAGCAGCGGTGTGAACGGGCTGAGGCCACCGTGCAAGTGGCTGAAGGTGAAGAGCTCGAGTGCTGGGGAATCGTGTTTAATTTTTTTTTTTTTGAAAGCATCAAAAAGTGAATATCGGTGGCCTCTTGAGGGAAAACGAAATCAAGACTTAATTAGGATGCTTTCTAGGGAGCATTCTTTCATGACTAGTGTGGCCTCAAAGCGTTCTACACATTGCCTGGTTTTAATTACAGTGAAAATTTCAATTATGCACCACATCCTGAAGATTTCTCTTAACACCTCACTGGAAACGAGTACCCAAGATTTAGCCTTTAAGGCTACTTCTCCCCCTGTGTGTCAAAAACTTGCTTCATATAAATGGGGCTGGAGATTCCTTTCAGAATTAAAAAGTCCGTCACCAAAAACCCTTTGGCTTTGCTCTTAAAGGTTATGGTTTGTATGGGGGGTTAATTTTAGAAGAAGAAGAAAAAAAATTAAAACACCCGGCGTTAAGAAACTGAGTGCTAACTGCACAGGAAATTCCTGTGAGAGAAACGGGCTCTCTCATCCTTCCGACTAAACCCAACCGCAGACCTTTTCTCATCAGGGAGGTTTTACCAGAGAGCATAATAGCAGGCTTATCTGCTGAACACTTCCTTCTGTGGAGAGACAGAGTCAATTTGACTTTCCCTGACAGGAGATCGGATTGCCCAGTGTCAGGGTCAGGCGAAACTCATCTCAGGTCTGTTTTTCCTCCCCAGATACAACTCATGTTCGCCACACAGTGTGAGTCAGACTGTTGGCCACACTCATGCAGGTATCTCCCTGGCCTGGAGGAAATCTGGCAGAAGTCTTTGAAAAATCCCCTTTCCTTAAGGTTTCCGGCAGATTCAAAGGCCGGAGCTGTTGACGTAAGGACTGGAAGCCAGCTTCCTCTTTTTTATGTCTAAAGAACAGGAAATAAAGGTAAGACAAGAGTACATTTTCCTCTCACTTCCTGACTCGAAAGCTAAATTACGAAAGGAGCTTAAGTACTTTTCAAAATGAGCTGCTAACACGAACATTGCTCACGAGGTGTCTGGGGACAGCCAGTGTGCTGTCTAGCTGGCAACATTGGTCTTCATTATGAAGCCGTCCCTTATAAAAAGATGGCATAAGCTTAATTTTCTGCAGTGCTCTGAGCATTTTATGGGACAGGTTCAAGGGCGAGGGTTCTGGGATGTTCTCCAAGCCCCAGTGAGCACCTAGACTGGTGTCACATCTTTGGTGTCAGGCTGCAGCATTTTTTTCTTGTCTCTTGACAATGAGGTTTCAGGTTTGCACAAATCCTGTGAGAATCGTAGTATCAGCTCACACCGGAGCCCGCCTCCATTTGTATATATATTTTAGGCTTGTGCTAAGAGTGAGCTTTCTCTTTCTGGAACCCAGAATTGCTTTATTTTCGATTTTCCACTCTCTTCCCATCTAAGGCTTTAGTCAGTGAAAATTGTAGTTTTCTTCCCGTACGTAATAGGCTTGACTAACTGCAGATGATGGCTTCATTGTGTGACAAAAGAAACTGGATCCCCTAAAAGTACATCTGGAAAAGGATTTGGGGAAAAGGACCCTGCAATTCCTGAAGCTATCCTGGTGGCTGTCCCCTCCTTTGGTGACCTCCAGCACGTGGTAACAGTGAGACCGGAAGCCTGGAGATGCTTAGGGTCTGGGTGTGACCCCTCCTGCGGCACGAAGCAGGGTTGTCACGGCCCCTCTGCTCCCAGCAATGTCAACTGAGATGGTCCTCTGGTATGTGAGGAAGACAGTCAGCCCGGCTTCTCCAGGTGGCCAAGGCGCTATTCCACGCCCCTGCTCTGTCCTTTCCATCCACTGAGCAGAGCTTCTAGCCCGGTTTGGTTCAGATTGTCCAAAGCCCCACTCCTTGGCTCCTTGGGGTTCCTGGATGCCCTGTGGAGTCTGTGGGTTGAAAGGCACCACTGGGACATCAGAGGACCAAGGGAGGGGGACCCTGAGAAGCAGGCTGGGCAGGAAGTAGGGCTCAGCAACGGACCTGTCCTCTTGCTGTCCAGGGGCCAGCAGTGATGAAAACAGCTACCAGCCCCCAGCTCAGCGCCCCTGCTCTGCTGAGCAGCCCCCGCCCTCACCCCTTGTGCACCCTGGTGGCTGTCTTGATACTGCCCTCTGCTCTCCTTGGGTCTCCAATCGAGGCTGTCCTGAGGGAGCGTGTGAATACACAAGTGCAGCCAGTAATTCTCTTGCCCTCTGCCACCCACATAATTAAAAACAAAACCAAAGACACTGTCCCAGGGGATCGCTGTCCCTGGGTCTCACAGCACATGTCATGGAGATTCATCTGCCTTCTCCTGAGGCCGGGTGGGGTGGTACCGCTTTCTGCAGGTCGGGCCTGCGATGTGGAGTTGCAGCATGCTGCCGCCAGCGGGGTCTTAGCTGTCTCCCACTCCTGTGGCTCACGGGTCGGGGAGTTTGTCATTGTTGATGTTACAGTAACAGATTTCTTGTTCAAGCCCCAGAAGTTCTGCTGCTCTACCTAGGGCTGAGGTGGAGAGACTGCTGATAGAGCACAGCTAAGCGGATTTGGCAGCTAAAACTGCCCCCCAGAGAACCCAAGTGACTCGCCTGGAGGCGCACAGCTGCCTTGAGAAATGTATATGCATTTTTTTAAACTTCTCCTGAAATGTTTTTCATATATTCAGTCAACAGAATTGAGTTTTATTTTGTCAGGCATTGATTTGATTTTGGAAACAAGATCCCTGTTCAGAGCTCCAATGTGCTGAGAGAGGGGAACTGGACTATCAGGGTCCCAGGGCAGTGGAAACAATTCTAACAGAGGGTCCTGGGCTCCTGTCCTTCCCTTTCTGGCTCCTGCAGAGGGCGGCAGGGCCCCATGGGTGTAGTCAGTCCCTGCAGGTATAGAGCCTCTGACCCTACCCAGGACAAGTTGAAAGGCATCACTGGGACATCAGAGGACCAAGGGGGGGCGGTCACAGCTTATGGTGTGTGTGAGAGGCCTGGTCACTAGTCTGCCAGAGCCCTGGGGATGCCAAGTGGGCAGCTTTCCACCCCAAGCACACCACCAGCCTTGGTTCACGGCTGTTCAGCTCACCTGTTCTCCTGACCTGGACATGCTGGGGACATGGCATGTGAGGGCTGGGAAAGAGCTGGAGACAGTGCATCCATGAGGCAAGAGAAGCCAAGTGTTTCTTTCTGAGAATTAGGGAGGTACTTGGAAAGAGAGGTCCTGCAGAGCCAGGCTGGGGAGAGAGGCTGTGGGGCAGCTAGAGAACATGGGAAAGAAGGAGTGGGAGCACCCCGGGGCTGGACAGAAGGATGTGTGCAGGAGCCAGAGACAGATGGGCAGGGAGACCGGAGATAGCAAAGAACAAAGATTGAAAGGAAGATACAGACTTCGTGGGATAGAGTGGTCAGGAAGGGTGCAAATATTGAAACAGAAAGAGGAGAGAGAGAGAGATTTTGTGGCCTTCCCAGAAAGTACAGGTGCTGGGGAGAACAATTTTAAAAGGCACTTTTAGAGAGAGCATATGATATTTAATGCAATTCTCTCTTCCCCCTCTCCTCCCCTCCTCGCCCCTTCCCTCCCTTTCTCTCCACTCTTCTCCTTTATTTGCTTTTCTGTTATCCGTGGACACTGTCCCCTGCACACAGCACAGCTGCTATCCTCCTGTCAGGTGCGTAAGGTCTGTGCCCCGGCCGGCCTCTGGCCAGCTCCTGGTGCTGGCTCCTCTCTGGGCCCCACCTTGGCACCTCTGGTCCATGAAGCAGATCTGAGCCGATCTGCCTCGTCACCCCCACCCTTGGGACCTGGTTCCCTCCACACCTCTGTCCTGCCTTTCATGCAGTAGTGAGGAGCCTGACCCTTGATTCCTCTGTGACAGCCCCACCGCCTTGGCCCTCAGCCTGCTGCCTTGGTGGGCGGGGTGGGGTCTGACATCTCGGCCCTTGGCAGGCATCTAGAACAAACTCTTGCTCACTCACCTCTGTAACAGTGCAGACTAGCTCAAGCTGTGAGCCTCACGGCGCAGTGGACCCTGGGGACAGGGTCTGTGTTACCCCCGCACCCTCTGAGCTCGAGATATTCAGAGAATGTTTAGGGGATCTTCTGGCCAAAGTTCAGGGGACTCACTTCAGTCCTAAAAACTCAAGAGCAAGACAGCGGTTTGCACGATACTGGCAATAATTCTTTGAAAAACAGACAAAACTGGCCTATTTTGTGCTCAACTTTAATGCCTTGTTTTCTGCACAAACAAAATTGCACAATAATCCAGCATTACTGATACCATATTCTTGTCTCCAAGTGCTCGTGAGAGGTAAAAGTCCCACAGCATGCACAATAGGTATTGTGAAATGGGAGGAAATTGCTCAGAAGGGAAAAGGAACTGGGACAGGGGAGGAGGAAAGGAAGGAAGGGAGAGCCAGAAGCAAGTGCAAGGTAGTTACAGCGCCGGCTTCTCTCAGTTCATTGAAAAGAAAAGATTTGCACTAATATTATTTGGAGGATTTTTTTTATGCCCATAACTTGTACTTGAACTGTTTTAAAGATAACAATACTCACTATATTAACTACTATTATTTTCCTATGATTTTGTTATGAAATTTTGTTTTACTTCTTTTCCATAAAAAAATAACTCCCACAGTAAAAGGGCAGGGTGCCCCAGATGCAGCTCGGGTCTGCCCTGGGGGTCTCAGGTGAGGTGGGGACATTTGTGACACCCCTGCCCCCCTCTGCCCTCCTCTCCAGTGGTGACAAAGAGCTCCCAGCTGGACCACCCTCCTCGCCCCAGCAGCTCCCTGCCAGCCGTGCAGAGGATGCCGTTCCTGTCACCGTGGGCGGCCTTTTCAGGGAAATGTAAGCTTAACTTTCCCCACCTCATTCATGAAAATACATGCAGTGGGTGAGAATGCTACAAGAAAAAGCAAGGGAGTTGTGTGCATGGGAAACCGCCTCAGCAGACCTCCCTGTCTCTGTGTGGTGGAGGCCATGGGTGCCGGTTTTGGGGTGCCCTCCTCTGGGGAGCAGGCAGCGGCTCCCAGGAAGAGCCGCTCCCCCTGCCGGAGACCTCGAGCCCAGGCGCGAGCGCGGCGCCGCTGTTGGCAGGCCCCGCAGAGCTTCCTGTGTGACTTACACCTCGGTCACAGGCTCGGATTTCCCCATTTCCCATTTTAGAAATGACGAGGGTGCCCCGGAGAAGGTTCCAACTCCTCATGCCCTCCAGGCTGGCGACAGGGAGTGAGCGGCGAGCACCATGCTCCCGTGGGGCTGGGTATTTCTTTGGCTCCTGGGCAGACAGCGGACCGGAGGCTTGAGCACGGCAGGTAGGACTCTCGCTTCTCCCTCTCCACCCAGGGCCTGCGGGGGGAAGCCCGAAGCGACAGGTGACCCGAGAGATTAGCAGCAGGGGTGGCGCGTATTTGTATGGAGCATTTCCTTCCTGTTGGGGAGGGGGAGTAGGAGGAGACAGATGCCCCACACCCCACGCCCCACACCGCGGGGAGGGGAGCCTGGCCCTCGAAGCCAGCGTCTGTGGGGCCCCAGAATAGGTCCCCGGAGGCGGGAAGCCAGGTCCTGGCCTCGCTGTGGTCGTGCGGCTGGTGAGTCCCTTCGCTGCGCAGCAGCAGGCTCGGGGCGCACACAGCTTCTCCCTGACGCCCTTGCCCCTGGCACATGGCCTTGGGTTCCCTCTTCTGATGTGCTTCTGAGCTGCTTTTTGTATTGTGGTTTTCAGGCTGTCCCACCAAGAAACTCCTCTGGACATACTCCCCCGGAAAGGAAGAGGAGTTTGTCTTATTCTGCCACATCTCAGGGCCATGGAGGTCATGTTTCTCCCATGAAAATCAGTGCAGCCCGACGCAGAGCCCCAAAGCCCTGCCCTGCAGGCATCAAGGGGACCTTGCTGAGGTCCGGTGGTACCGGCAACATGGGGACGTGGGACCTCTGGAGGAGATTGCTGGAGGCCACCCTCACATCACTCCGAACGAGAGCATGCTTTACTTCCGTACCCCGGAGTTGGCCGAGCCTGGCACATATATTTGTAGAGCCCGGCTTAGGTCAGTCCCAGATGCATTCCTACCCCAAGCACCCACTTCTCTGTGCCTGAGGGAAGCGCCTGTGCTTACAGGACTTGCGTCTCTCCTAGGAGTGCCCCAAGGGTGGACGTGCCTTGCTGTTTCAAGACCGTGCTGGATGTGAGGCCTCAGACTGAGGCCCCTTGCAATGCCTCTGCGCCCCACAAGCAATTCCTGCTTCTTGGGACCATGGGCTCAATCCGCTGTCCCCGACTCGGCTGCCAAGCGGACTCACACAGACCCGAAGTGACCTGGTACCAGGTAAGGCCGAGTTCTCTGAGATGCACGCAGGAGAGCTCTCCTCATGGCCGCGTCTCCGCAGGAGCTTCATGAGATGTGAGTGTGAGGCATCAGAGCCACCCAGAGGCTGTCCCAGGCTGTACAGGGGCCTCAGGTTCCATGTGGGTGTTGGGCCCAGGTCTGGGGGTTATTAGAGTCATCCTTCCAATCAATGCCAGAAAAGTTTCCATCCTTCATGCGTATCTGTGTCACACAGGATGAGGTGTAAGGTTCCTCACGTGGGCTGCTGCAGAGGCCTGGGCAAGCTTGCCTCGCTGTCCCAGATGGCAGGGGCTTTGCCAAGGGTCAGGGCATCCTGAGATGTCCCCAAGGGTTTGGGGAAGAAAAAGGATGGGAACCAGGCATGGTGGCCCATGTCTGTAGTCCCAGCACTGGCGAGGCCGAGGCAGGAGGATCACTGAGAGCTTCAAGCTGGCCTGGGCCAGAGTGAGAGCCTGATTCAAAAAAGAGAAAAACAAACAAGAGAGGCACTTTACCAGCAGGGCATGTGGGAACAGACTCTAGGGGCCTTCATGATCCCTATAAATGTTAGAATTCCAATCTTGCCATAAAAAATCATGCAAAATTTTGAATTTGACTTCATAAAGTACGTGTCTGATAATATAAAAATAGTTTTTAGAATTGCCACTGATGGGAGCCAAACACGTGGGCCAGCACCTGGCTGTTTTATGCACTCTGACACTCCCCAGGGAGATTCTGCGGCACCGTTACGTGGTGCGAGAGGATAGCAGCTCACTGGATTCTTCGTTTTGGTGTTTCGAGACAGGGTTGCGTTCTGCAGTTCAGGCTGTCCTTGACTCCCTTGGTAGCCCAGGCAGCTGTGCACCATGGAATGCACGGTGACATTCCCTGTCAGGGCCCCAGAGAAGTGCGTCAAGGCCTCCCATGACTGTCCTGTGGCCCAGGGTTTAGCACCCACAGTGGGGATGTCAAGGACTGGGCTGCCAAGTGGCTCGAGCTCAACTCAGAGGCCAAGTGTCGGGCCTGCTGCAGGCTGTCACCATGCACCCATGTGGCCCTGTGAAGCCCGAGGGCAGAGGTCATCTCAGCATCCCGGGAACAGGCCCTGAGACAGCGAGACAGCAGACACCTCAAACAAAAAGGGCCCTGAACTCACCACGTAGCCCAGGCTGGCCCCGAACTTGTGCTGATGCTCCTGCCTCAGTGTGCTGAGTGCTGGGCTTCCAGGTGTGCCCCGCAGGCCCAGGCTTCCGTGGTGTTTCACACCACATTTCGTCACGCATTCATCCGCTTGTGAACGCTCAGCGCAGCTCCTTAGTACCTTGGCTCTTGGGCATCGAGTTGTAGTGAACAGGAAACTGCTCATCCCTTCGCCTTCGGTCCCACTGGGTTTCTGCCCACAAGCAGCCTGCCGCATCTCTGGTACTTCCACGGTTAGCTTTTCTGAGAAGCCTCCAGAGCGTTTTTCTAAAGATGCTAGCAATTTACAGTCCCACAACAGTGTTTAAGAGTTTTCTTTTTTCTACCTCCTCGCTGCCACTTTACCTCTGGTGTTTTACAGAAGGCACTTAGCAGGTCCTGGGCGACGTCGCCTGTGGCCCTCCTTTGCACGTGCCTGGCGTTAGCCATGCCGAGCACGTCTTATCTACCTGTGGACCACGTGTGTGCCTTCTGTGAAGAATGTTTGTGCGGGTGCCGGGCCCAGTTTTCAATCCCGCTGGCTTCTCGCTCTTGCCTTGTTAGAGCTCCTTATTACTTTGGCTGCCGGCCTCTTCTCACACATGGGCTCTGCAGCGTCTTCTCCCATTCTGGGCTGTTCACTTCACCTTCAGAAATGTTGCGATTTGATACAATCTTGTCGTCCGGCTTTGTTCTTGCTTCCTGTGATTTGGGGGCTGTCGCCATAAAGAAATGTTGTCTGGATAGTATACAAGAACTTTTCTTCTGGTTTCTTTCGCTTTCTGTATTTTCCCCCCACCTTAAGCAACAGACTTCATCTGCAAAGTGTCAATGCATTTTGAGATGATTTTTGTGTGCAGTGCGAGAGAAGCTACAGGTTCGGTCCTTTCCATGTGGTTGGCCACTTTCCCGACGCCACTCACTGAAGATCCCACCTTGCCCTGTTGTGGGCCCAGGCACTGTCCCCCGACATCCGTTGCCTAACCGTGCGGCTTGGCTTCTGCACTCCCTACCCTGCTGCACTTGCCGATGAATGCGTCTTCATGCCAGGACTGTGCCGCTTGGATACAGTCACTGCATGGTGCCCAGGAAACCAGGGAGGCTGCTGCTCCCAGCTCTGCGCCTTTTGTTGGAGAAGGTTCTGGATGCTTGCGGCTGTTCGAGGCTACCTTGTGGAGCCATATGAGTGTCAAGATTTTTTATCTATATCTGTAAAAAATGACATCAGAAATTTGACCTCTCTCCCTCTTGCACTCTGTCTCTCTCTGTCTCTGTGTGTCTGACTGTGTCTCTGTCTGTCTGTCTGTCTGTCTGTCTGTCTCTCTCTCTCTCTCTCTCTCACACACACACACACACACACACACACACACACACACACACACAGAGAGGCTTGAGGTCTCACCATGTCCCCTATAAGACCCCCTTACTGTTAAGGTCACATGCAAACTAAAAGTGAAGGAATGGAAAAAGACATTCCTTCCAAATGCAAACCAAAAGAGGGTAGCTTCTTTCCATCAGAAAGAGACGAACCCTGGCCTTCATTTTAGTTTAACCCACTGAACCATTCTGTCTTTCATGTCCAGAAGACAAGCCCTTGCTACCGGCTGTTCACTGTGTCTTTCATGCTAGTTTTGTGGGTCATTTTCTTCTTTCTTTCTTGGTGCCTTCCTTCGTGTTTTGTTGGCTTTCGGCGGCGTATGCTTCAATTTTTTTTTTCATATTTTATACAATTACCATGACTTCATGCTTCATGTTTGCCGTGTCTTACATAAAAGTCATCCTTTGACAAACTGTTTTGAGCTAATAACAACTTTAACTACATATAGCAATTTCTTTCCCTCCAACTTTTTATTATTTTGATATCAAAATTTTTAGTTTTATAATTTGCATCATTTAACAATTTATTATAATTATGGTTGTTTTAATAGTTTTTTTAATCCTTAGTCATGAGGAAAAGTTATTTTACACAGCACTATTGTAGTATTAAAGCAACATAATATGACTTGCATTATTTATATCATTGATTTACTTTACTTTCACATTTTTCTGCTATTATCAGACTTTCATTTCAACTTCAAGAATTCCTTTCCATAGCTGTTATAAAGAAGGGCCAGCGAGGTAGCTCAGCAGACTAAGTGCCTGCTTAGGCAAGCGCAGGGACCGGGGTTCAGTCCCTGGCACTGTGTGCAGCACCTGTCCTGCCCCTGGGCGTGCTGATCCAGCCACGGAGACCAGGCCTGGTGGAGCACACCTGTAATCCCAGGGCTGGGGAGGCTGAAAACAGGAGAATCACCATGAGTCTGAGCTGCGTAGTGAGACCTTGTACCAAAAATATATTTTAAAAACCCAGAACTTAAAAAAAAAGTTAGGCCAGTGGTGATGAGTCCTCCTGGCTTTTGTTTATTTGTAAGTTATTCTTTTTCTCTCATTTCTGAGAGGCAGGTTTTCAAGGAAAGGTATTCTGTTTGGCAGATTTTTCTTCGGTACCTTGAATTTATCATCTTTTCTTTGCTCTTTCTCATTTTTTAAAATTTACTCTACTCTGCTGGGTAATTTTAAGTTCCCTAATCTGGTTCTTTCTTCTGCTTGATCTAGTCTACTATTAAAGCTTCCTAGTAGGTTTTAAAAGTTGTAATTGTGTTCTTTATCTCTAGGATTTCAGTTTGTCTTGTAAAAATGTTTCCATTTTTTCAGACTTCTGAATTGTCCTCAAAATGTTTCTGATTTGCACCTGTATTTTCTTACAGTTCCCTGAAGTTCTTCTTCTTTTTTTTTTAATTATATGTATTTGGTACAGGGTCTCACTACACAGCTTGGACTCATGGTGATCCTCCTTTTTTCAGCTGCACACCTGGGGAGAGGGCCCCCGCTTCTAGCATGTGCAAGTGTTCCTTGGTGGGGGCTGATCTCTTACACAGCCTAAGGTGGGCTAGCTGGCAGCAACCCCTGATGTCTTATTCATTTCTGAGCACTAAAACACAATCCTGGACACCTGCAAATCAAAGAAGAGCCTGGCTTTGGCTCATATTTGTAGAGGTTCCAGTCTACAATCTTCCAGCTCCAAAATAGGATAGCACAGACAGAGTGGTATTGCGGGGAGAAAACTGATTACCTTACAGCAGCTAGGAAGAGAAGAGGAGGGGAAAGGAACTAAACCTTCCAGACCACACCCCCAAGCACCTGCCTCTTCCAGCCAAGCCACGCCTCCCAACACCAGGCCACGCCTCCCAGCACCAGGCCACGCCTCCCAACACCAGGCCACGCCTCCCAACACCAG
>NW_004524628.1:8301477-8305244 GCF_000260255.1 Octodon degus
CCACGCCTCCCAACACCAGGCCACGCCTCCCAACACCAGGCCACGCCTCCCAACACCAGTCCACACCTCCCAACACCAGGCCACGCCTTCCAACACCAGGCCGCGCCTCCCAACACCAGGCCATGCCTCCCAGCACCAGTCCACGCCTCCCAACACCAGGCCACGCCTCCCAACACCAGCCCATCCCATAATCCAGTCACCTTCCACAAGCCCCTCTCTCCCTCTGCACAAGTGGAGCTCTGGGGAGGCTTCCAGATATAAACCTTGACACCAGAAAGCAGATCTCAAGGTTGAGGCTCCAGCAGCGCGCTGTGCACTGTGCTCCTAGGCCTGCTGAGGGCTGACCCTGGAGCCCGGCGGAGCTGTGGCCGAGCTCTGGTGAGATCAGGTTGTGAGTTGTCTTCCCTGGCAGGCTTTGGTGGCACCGCCATGACCTCCTGCTGCAGGAGCTGTGCTCTAACGTTTCCCTTGGTGGCTTAACAGAATCCCACTGGTCATCGAGTCACTTGTCACGTGCGAGGTGGCTGTCAGGTCGTCTCTCAGCCCTGTGTTCCAGGGAGCGCCTGCACATAGACTGACCAATTATTCAATTCCTTGCAGCCTAATTCTCATCAAAAGTGACACCTGTGTTGGAGTGAGCGGTGCTCTGTGAGCCCCATACAGAGGCGGGCTATGCCCAGAGGCTGGAGGGTTTCTAGATAGAGGAGAAGTGAAGGCAATTTAGGTTTTATATTTGAAAAGCATTTCTGGAGCTGTTATGCTGGCCCATCTGATTGCCCCATGGCGAGCATAATCCGGGACCGTTTCCGACCACCTGTTCAGTACAATAATCTACCTGCTCAGTCAACAGTGCTAAAAGCAGAACAGTTTCCTTGTCACCGACAGATGGTTGGTGTACCCTGCAGTTGTTCCAGCTTTGGGGTATCCCCATTGTGGGTGACTCCCAAGTCGGCAGACAGGACTTTTTCACAAGAACTGCCATCAGGTGGTTGTGTGGGCACTCCCTCAGGCTAGGCCCATAGAATAGAATCTCTAGCCCTTATTCACTATTGCGCTGAGTTCCTGTTAAACTCTTGTCGCTTGTTTGTGTCAGCTCATCAGTGTGTGCCTCAAGAAATTGGAATTCTCATTTTAAAATCCCGTGTGCTATCATTCCCAGATTTGTGAAACCCACAGACGAGATACACATACACCGTACTCGACCACTCAAACCCCTACGAAAGGCACGGGCAGACCCCACTGAGCCAGGGGTCTTGGTTGCTGACTCAGAGCTGCCGCTACCCACAGGTGGCCCATTAACGTACTACTTAGGCGTCTGGCTGCTCCCTTACCTCAAGACACACTCAGAGGTCTTCTAATTCAGCCCAGAGGTATCCTGAGTCACAGGGGATCATGGGAGTTTTCCAAATTTTATGTTATCATGGAGACATGCTGTGCTGGCCACATTCCTCCGAGCCTCTCGTCTAACTCTTCAGTTACAGAGGAAAATGAGGTGATGCCGGTGTGGCTGTTTTAGTGAGTGAAAGTTGTCTGGTCTTGACACTCCCTTCTCTAGGTGTTCGTGAGCTGTCTGCTTACTAACTCACTCCAGTCTTTGGCGAGGATGGACGTCTGGCCCATCATCAATACTTTGATGTGTCATTTCTCACTAAAAGATAAATACTAGGTCAGTATTTGTGTGTAGGGACAATGTTGTCAGGGACTTCGGGCAAAGAGTGTTGCTGTGCTCACAAAAAAAAAAAAAAAAAAAAAAAAAAAAAAAAAAAAAAAAAAAGCATACGCAACAGAAACACCGACAACCACATTAACGGCTTGTCCAGGGAGTGAGGAGCAGCTCGGGATGAGGGGCAGACTGGCAATTCAGCCCGCAGTTTTCGTGTGAGGTGGTTATTGGATCCTGTGGGTGTGTTTGACCTTTAGAAGTCTGACTCCTCATCCATAGTGTGGGAAGAAACGGTGGTTCTGGATGCCACTGATAGTCCCAGGGAATAAAATAAATGGTTGCATGCGTAGGTGATGGGGCACGAAAGAGGCTGTCACAATGGTTTGTGTCTTTCTGCACCATTATAGCATTCACTCAGCGGGAGAAAGGACAAACTGATTGAGTTAGATGTGGCAGACAGGTGACACGTACAGGTCTGGACACAGTGCGTCTA
The DNA here is from genome assembly GCF_000260255.1 of Octodon degus. NCBI lineage: Eukaryota > Metazoa > Chordata > Mammalia > Rodentia > Octodontidae > Octodon > Octodon degus. The sequence continues at coordinate 8,303,634 of NW_004524628.1, forward strand.
TGTATTAAATATTGAAACAGACATGGAAACCTAAAGTACATGACATGGGACAGGGCTACAAGCCCAAATCCTGGGAGCTGCCAGCCCCGCCAGGGTGGTAGAGCCCCCGGCAGGATTCCCGGTGTGTTACCCACTTTCAGGGGCGCCGCCCCTGTCTGTTACCCATCTGCCTGTGGGCATGGTCCCCCTGGTGCTGCCCTGCCCGGTAGGCAGGACAGCTTCGTGTGGCTGGTCTGCAAAGTTACGATCTCTGTCCCAGACAGTGACAGGAACTTTGCTCTTCTTGATGGACGCGTGCTGTGGAAGGCTTGTAAAGTCTTCACGTATCTATTTATTTCACACTCACTTTCTTCTTCTGAGACACATTACCCGACACCCACAGTTTAAAGGAAGAAAGGCTCGCGTTAGCTCACAGCTTGACCTTTATCACGTAGTAGGCCAGCTCCAAGGCAGGGCAGCAGGGCCGAGGGGCCTGGTGGGGGAGACACAGTCCATGGAGGGCCGGCAGGAAGCAGAGAGGTCTGGGAGGAGGGGGGAGACAATGAGCCACCTCGCTCACCAGGCTTCGCCTCCTGACAGCACACTCAGCTCTAAGCTCGCCAGTGGGCTACCTGGTGAGTGTCGGGCCCGTGAGCCGCAGACCTGCAAAGCCCCACCTGTGAGCGTGAGGCACTGGGGAGACCTAGGCAGAGAGCACAACGCACGCCTCGGATCTTTCCAGCACTCGCTGATGCCGCCCACATGAACCCAGTGTGACTGCTCCTCCTGTACATCGTCCCTTATGTGTCCCTCTTTGTTTTTTTAAAAAAATGTATTTGGTTGTTTGTTACAGGGTCTCACTAGGCAGCTCCTCCTGTTTTCAGCCTCCCCAGCCCTGGAGTTACAGATGTGCACCACCACATCTGGACGCTGGCCAGCTCAGCCCGCTCTGGGGCAGGGCCAGCACAGCAGGTGGTGCCAGGGATGGAACTCGGTCCCTGTGCTTGCTTAAGTTTGCCTAAGCAGGCGCTTTAGTCCATTGAGCTATCTTGCCAGCCCCTTAACCATTTTCTAAACTTGTAAACCCATGTAATTTTAACAACATGTATACTGTACAATACAGTATGTATTCATCTACTAAAGAAATACATATTGTAAACAATGTATTTTATTTCTATTTAATATTCTTTTAATATTTTAGAATTAACATTTTAATATACTTATAATTTTAAGGCAAAATCATTAAAACCATAAATATCATGCATACATATATTACTATACACTACCACAAAATCCCACGATATAGTGAAAAATCTGCAATAAATAATTTAGGTTATTATTTTTGAAAACCTGCGAAATAGTGAGTCCACAAAAGTCAAACTGCAAAATAGCAAGGGACCGTTGTGTTTCACGGCTGGTTCGGGTTGGAGCAGAAGAGCTCCCAGAGCCTCCACCACCTTTCCTACTAGGGTCACTAGGGTCCTCTGTGCTTGCGCAACTTGCTGAGTTTCCTGTCGTCTCTGGCCTGAACTCCTTCTTCCTAACTTCTTCTCTTCTCTTCTCTTCTCTTCTCTTCTCTTCTCTTCTCTTCTCTTCTCTTCTCTTCTCTTCTCTTCTCTTCTCTTCTCTCTC
>NW_004524628.1:8305344-8371539 GCF_000260255.1 Octodon degus
CTTCCTTCCTTCCTTCCTTCCTTCCTTCCTTCCTTCCTTCCTTCCTTCCTTCCTTCCTATTTTGTGCAGGGTTTCACTCTGCAGCTCAGACTCACAGTGGTCCTCCTGTTTTCAGCCTCCCCAGCACTAGGATTACGGGCGTGCACCACCACACCCCATCTCAGTGGCCAGCCTAGTGCTTCTGGGGCCAGGGTCTGCACAGCATGTGAGGCTAGAGATCAAAGCCCAGTCCCTGCATTTGCCTAAGCAGGTGCTTAGTCCACTGAGCTATCTTGCTGGCCCTTTTCTTCCCACTTTCTTTGAGTTCTATTTTATGGAGCCTTTTAGTAGACAGTATTATTTTTATCTTTCTTATGGTAGGTATTCGCTGCATTTAATTTTTGTTTTAATTTTTACTGGTCCCTATAGTAGTCAACGGACTAATTGTCACTTGAGTAGGAATACTGACTTGAGTCAGCATAGTTTTCAGACAGACCTCATAAAGTCTTAATGATATAATTGATATCCAATGATATCTTAATGATAATTGATATCCAATAAGCTGTACCTATCCCTTCACTGATTAAAGCCTGTGGCCACTTTGCCGTCCCCCGGTGGCTCCTGGAGGTATTGCAGCACCCCTGTATACTCTCGCGGCTGCCCACTCTCCTGCACACACATTCTGTCCTTTGTCATTCCTATGCTTTCTGAATTTTCCTCTCTGAATCCATCCCCAGTGCTTAGCTCTGCTTCCAGGGGCCCTTGGTCCTTGAGGTCAGCTGGTAAATGCTCAGCTTGTCTGTGGCCGTCCTCGCCCTTGTTTCTCTTCCTCTCCCAGCTGCCCTTTCCAGCTAGGCTGACTGTCCTCCAGCGCTTTCTTCCAGCTAAAAATGATCTCTTTGGCCCCAGGAATCGCACCAGGCACTCGCACTGGGGGAATCCCAGTTTCGACCAGCTGACAGGCAACGTGGAAGGGAAGTTCCTCAAGCAGACGCGAAATAGAAAACTTTTGGTTGTTTCTCAGTTCTCTCACTGTCGGTCACTTGAACTCTGGAATCTTTAAAAACTTTACAAAAGGAAAGAAACAGACTCTGTGTGAAGGAAGTCAGAGAAGGCTTTGGAAAATTCATGTGCCGTAACGCACGAGAAAGAATTTTGGTCTCTCTTTAGATAACAGAGCCTCGTCTTGTGGTGCGTTTGTGTGTTACCTCTTTTCCATCAGCTATTGTTGTAGGATCTCTGCTGCTGCCCCTGAGCCAGAAACTTGAAGACCAACCACCTTGGAAGCTTTATTCTACCCTGGAGCTCAAGGCTGACACGTGGGCCTGTCCGATGGCAGCGAGTCAGTGGCTCCTGTGTCCCCACTGTGCCCTTGCCCTCGCTGACGTGAAGGTGGCTGTGAGCACCCCTGCTTCAGTTTCTGCGCGCTTCCGCACCCAGCTGCCATTCTCTTTCGCTGGTGTCCAATCACTCGACCTGCTCTGAGCCTTCCTTGTGCCTGGGCCTCTGTGTAGTCACACGGCCCGCACAAGACCACAGTTCTGTCCCACCTTCCTCGTACTAGACAGACCGAGGCCACGTGTGTCTGCCTCCCGTGGGCATGAACACTTTCACCCTGGTCCTCTCTCCGTATGAGATCCGATCAGAAAGCACTAGGTTTAAATGTTTTAGGAAAGTGTACTGTAGTAAGACCCATTGCCACGATGGCCACTCAAAATACCGTTTACTTCGGACACTTGCCCTATTGTCCTTGCCACTTTGTGCAGCCGTTCTGGAAGTCCTCTTTTGTGAGTATCTTTTTGGCATTGCTGTTGTAGCTGCCTCTGTGTCCTGAATGGATTCAAAATATTTTTCTTTTATGGTTATTTTGACTTCAGGCAAGAGCCGGAAATCACATGGTTCCGGGTCTGGTGAATACAGTGGCCGCGGACGCACTGTCACCTTTTACGAGCCTGCCTTTCCCTTGAGTGGCACTCTAGCAACACTCACGGTGTTTCTGGTCATTCCTCATAAAGAAACTCATGAAAGAGCACTTCCAGAGCTGCTCCAGGAAGTAGTCAGGACAATGGGATAAGCCTCAGCCTTCAGGGAACAAGGGGAAGGATCTGGGGTGGGCAAGGGTGGGCAGGGGCCAGGCTCAGCCCTGGTTTCTCTGGGAAGGTTGGAGGTGGCGGATGGTGGCAGGAAGTGATGGGGGCAGAGGTGAGGACCTTGAGACTCATGCTGGGGGACAGAGTCGCTGCAGACCCCAAGGCAGGCAGAGCCCAGCGGGGTACCTACACCTAGCCCTCACTTCATTCTGCGTCACAGGAGTTGAGTCATTGCTCCCAGTCTCCAGGCATTGCTTGTGATGTTCGCGTGCCCCGGCTCACTGATTTAGTGCCTCCGGCTTAAAATTTATTTTCTTGGGGCCGGCCAAATAGCTCAGTGGATTAAAGCATCTGAAAGCAGGCACAGGGGCCAGGGCCTGCCATGCCAGCCCTGCCCCTGGAGTGTGCTGAGATGGCAATTGAGACTGGGTATGGTGGCGCGTGCCTGTAATCCCAGCTCTTTGGAGTCTGTAAACAGGTGGATCACTATGAGTCCGATCTAGTAGCAAGACCCTGAACACCCTGTAGACCCTTCCCTAAAACACAAAAGAAGAAATAAATTTCTTATTAAGATTAGATTTTTTTAAAGAAAGAAACTCTATGTTACTCCCACTTACAGAAAATTTATAGCAATTTCTTGAAATACACACACGTGCATGCCCGAATGAGAAATAGCAGATGCAGAGCTCTTTGGGGCTGATGGGCCGGCTCCCTTTGCTGTGTTTGGAAATGCCTGGCTTCTTACTGGAATCATGCAGCATGTGCTGAGGCAGGGTCCTCCTGGCTGCGCTGTGCCTGCAGCGGACATGGATACCCGGCTTCCTTCCCGATTCAGATGTGTGACGTTTCTTCACCGGCACTCCAAGAGTCACTGGAATAAAGGTTCTCCGCGTCGAGAAACACACATAACATTTTTGTCTTTTGAACCAGAATGGAAAAGTCCTCTCTGGGGAAAAGAGCGACTCGATCCTCGTGGACGACATTTACGACTACCACCAGGGCACATACGTGTGTGACTATGCGCTGTCACCAAACGCCAGCTCCTGGATAGCCAGAGCCGTGGTCCACGTGAGAACCATCGGTGAGTGGGATGGACACGCGCCGGGGCTGGCCAGTGAGGGCCTGCCTCGATCCTGCCTCGATCCTGCCTCCTTCCGTGGAGAACGGGCAGTCAGGCACGGCGAGCCAGGGCCTGCCCCTGGGAGACGCAGCCTGTCCCGGTGCCCGCTGGCCACAACAGGCTGAGCTGACCACTTTGCAGTGAATTTAAGGACACGTTAACTGTGTCACCCACGAAGCACTGACTCCCGTGTACTCATCACCCCGTTAGCAAGTGGGACTATTTTCCCACATGCTCAAAATCCGTTTTGTTTAAGACAAACAAAACGTTGAAGTCACAACATGGCAGTCTGTGTCCCCGCAGTGGTCGGACCTTCCTGCCTTACGTGGCCACAGCGGTGTGGTTTGTGCTCCTCACACTGCTGCTTTTCACCCTCTAACCACAGGCCTGTCCACTAAAGGGACAGAAGGCTACTTTGTGCTGTGAAGTGTGTTTGGGCCACGAAAGGCAGCACTGGAGGAAGGTATTACCCTCACTATGGATGGATTTCCATTATTCCCAAACACAGTCATATTTGCCTTATCAGACTCTTTGATTAGTGCCAGTTACCTTCCCTTCGTTTCTTTTTTTTTCTCTCTCCCTCCTTCCTTCCTTCCTTCCTTCCTTCCTTCCTTTTTTCTTTTCTTTTCTTTCTTTCTTTCTTTCTTTCTTTCTTTCTTTCTTTCTTTCTTTCTTTCTTTCTTTTTTTTTTCTGGAACTGGGGATTGAACTCAGGCCCTTGCGCTTGCCAGGGAAGCACTTATTCTGAGCTATCTCCCTGGTCCCCTTCCTTCCTTTTTCCCCTTTCCCTCTCTTCTCCTCTTTTTTTCTCTCTCTTTCTTTCTTTCCTTCCTTCCTTCCTTCCTTCCTTCCTTCCTTCCTTCCTTCCTTCTTTCCTTCCTCCTAATTCATACCTCCTTGATTAATAATGAAATGCAAGGCCTTGTCCTTTCTTATTCCCCTACTGGATTTCTTCTTTGCGGCCTTAGTCTAATTCCACCTCAGCTTTCCCTGTTGGTTTTCTTCACTAGACCTACAAGCACTAATGAATAATGAGATGCAATTGATTTAAGCAACAGTTATGTGGTTAGCCTAAGCATGGGCTGTGGGTGGACACCTGACAAGGCAAGGTGCTCAAGCCTTGTGTCCAAGAGCCTTGGAGTGTGAGCTCCGCTCTTACTAAGGACAGCTGTCGGCTTAACCTCCCTTTCCTGCAAGACGCAGGTGCACCAGGGGCAGAAGACCGAGTCCAGTGCAGGGGTCCCTTCCCGGCTCATGTCCTGCCACTTCTGATCTCAGCCCTCTCACTGTTATCAGTGTTCCTTAGAAGAGTACAGATGGGAGTTTCCTTCTCGTGACGTTGTCTCTCCCAAGCGAATTCATCACTCACCAATCAGCTCCGCGCAGGGTCCCTGGCAGGGTGGGCTTCTCTCCTCTCAGGGACCGTGTGGCGTCTGCTGCACCTGCCTCAGTCCAGCCCACTGTGCACCAGCCCTGTATCCTCATCACCCCTCACTCTAGCATTCCTTTGTTCCCACATGGATATTCTGTGAGCTCCTAGCACTTGTCAGGCCTGCAGCTAAGGATCTGAGAATCAGGCTGCAGACGCCTGCCCTGGCCTCGGGGGTCTCTTCACTGTGGGGCAGGCAGACCATAAGAGAGAGATCACAGTGCTGTGCAGTGAGAGAAGGGGGCAGAGGCCACTGGAGCCAAGCCGCGATCCAGGTCCCAGGAGGCCCTGGGCACTGAGGACGAGTGAGCCCGGAGGGGCATCGCAGGCAGGGCAGGCTGTGCTGCCGTCCAGGAGATGCCAGTGTACAGTGCAGGAAGACTGTGGGCTGCTGTTCTGAGGAGTGTGGAGTTTTATCCAGGGCCACCGAGGAGCCCCTGAGGGCTATCGGCAGGGGAGTATCCCGCACAGACTCAGTCAAGGTGGGTCACTCTGCTTGCTATGTAGAAAGTGTTTCTGAGAGCAAGGATCGGGGTGGGGTGAGCTCAGAGTTGACAGTGGTCACAGAGGCAGCTTCTGAGGGGCACCCAGTCAGAGAGGGGAGCGGAGGTGGAGAGAAGTGGATGGACCCCAGAAATGGAGGGGGTGTCCCACAGGATGAGCAGGCTGGGCATGGAGAAGAGGGGACAGGACAGGACAGGGTGAAAGGCGGGCACTGGCTTGGGCAAGCGGGTGCTGTCGGTGGTTCAGGCTCTTCAGCGATGTCCAGGGCTGCGCTGTGAACAGGCAGCGGAGCAGATGCGCCATGGCTGAGTCCACGAGCTGACAGAACACCGGATGGCTTTTATGCAGAATATAAGCAGTAGGGCGACCAACTGGCAAATGGCGACACTACTGGGTACGCTCGAAGGAGTGTGGAGCGAGCCCAGGGAAGACTTCTAGTTGTCAACGTCAGGCAACAGGGAGCGCTTGGCTCCACCCATCTGCAGACCCTGGGGCAGGGGCAAGAGCAGGGGAATCATCTCCTTTCTGAGATATCTAAAGCCAAGCAGCTGGGTGGGGTCACCCAAGTGGCACTGAGAGTCGCCTAGAACCAGCTCTGGAGTTTCTCCAGCACTTGGTGGTGTGGCAAAGAGGAGGAAGGTCCCAAAGGAGATGGAACAGGACACTCTGGGCACCCATGGGGTGGGAGGAGTGAGGCGGGTGGTGTGGTAGAGGCAGCTGTGGGAACCAAAGCCTTATGCAGGGAAGAGGCCTGCGGTGAAGCTTGTCCCACCCAGGGAGACCAGGGCGAGCCACAGAACTCAGGGGAGCGGACTGAGGTTGCCCCAGGCACGGAGGGAGAGGAGCCTGCAGGGACGCAGGGAAGGGGAGATGGAGGTGGAGGGGCGGAAATGTGGAGCCAGGGCAGAAAGGGTGCTGAAGAGGATGCGGCCAGCCACGCAATGTGCAGGGTGGTCCTGGTGGATCTCGGTGCAAGAGCACCCTGGGGCCTCGGATCAAAGCAGTTTCCTGGGGAAGATGGGGGAGAAGTCAGACTCCAGGGAGGTGGGGGATGGAGGAGGGAGTGCTGCATCCTTCACGCATTTGGTTGGGAAGGAAGGAAAAATGCTTGAGGCAGGATGTAAACCGAGGGTTCATTCTTATTTTAAAGATAGGAAGGAAGACCAATGGACAAATGCTCATGCCCAGAAGAAGAGAGAGGAGAGGAATTACAACTAAAGGAGGGAGAGGGAAGGAAGGAGGGTGGGAGGGAGACTTGAAACAATAGAGATGGGATGAGAGAGAGACAGAGACAGAGACAGAGAGAGACAGACAGAGACAGAGACAGAGAGAGACACAAACAGACAAGGAGACAAGGAGAGAGACAGAGAGAGATAGAGAGAGAAAGAGACAGAGAGAGACTGAGACCTCAGCTGTCCTTTGGTGAGGAGATAGGACGCACTCAGAAGGAAGCCCAAAGGGGGAGCACATTTGACAGTTTGTGGCTAGAAGCTGAAGGACATTTATCACATGGGTTTTCCCTCTGAGGGGTGACTCAGCCGAATGGCACCAAAAAGCAATGTTGTAGCATTGCAGGAGAAGATGAAGATAGTGGTTGCAGTCTGCAACGGGTGGGCAGATTGGTGAGAAGCGACTTCCGGGTGGCTGTGACACAGGCTCATCAGTGACGCTTCCCTGGCACTGTCAGCCGCTTACCCAGGTCATTACAGGAGCTAGGATCTACACACGGAAACCTGTGTCCCTAGATTGCAGGATTATGGATTGAATTTGAAGAAACAGCATTGAACATTTAGACCCAAATGCTGACGTTGTTGTCCCCAATTCCTCAGCAAGTGGGTTTTCAGATTTCTTGATTCAAACAATGATTTTTTAAATTTTCTTCTTTTAGTGGCTGACACCAAGTTCAAACCAGACATCGTGTACCCAACCCAGGATGTCCTGGAAGTAGAACTTGGTAAGTGGGCATCAGGTGTCACCTTGAATGGTGCCGCCCTTCCAGAAGCTGGTCTGAGAGTGACAACAGAGCTGACCTTCAAGTACAATAGAACTGGCTGCGGTTCAGCCCTAACTAACCTTGGGCCTTGAACGGTTTCGGATTCCTCCTCGGCTCCAGCCATTAGTTTTGTCCCTGGGTGTCACAAGATTGATTGTGGGCTGTTATTCTGATGGGACAATCAATATGCAGTCACATGACTGGTAGATTTGGGGCTCTCCCAGGAAGACCCGGCTGTACTTCTTGGTTGTCTCAGTCTATTTACCAACTTGGGTAGCTTCTACCCTCTGAATATGTGGTCTGGTCTTTGAGGAACTTCACTGGAATACCGGAAGCTCCACGCAAATTCCAGATAGTGCGCTTGCTTGGGCAGCGTGGAAGTCGACCCCGTGTGGGCTCCTTTCATCTGTCAAGTTCAGCAGCATTTACGTCTTTCCCCATAGCCAGGTAGGAAGGGATGGATTAAACACTAAATGGCGATTTCTGTTTTCTTTCAGTATGTGTGCTTTTCAGTGTTAATGTAAGAGTTATTATTGTGGAAGGATGTATAAAACAAGCATCATGATACAGATTTCACCAGATAAGGGGACTAGCTGTACCGATCCAGCCAACACCGGAAGAGTGGGGCAGCATCCGTTCCGTTCATTGCCTGTTTGCTGATTGGGTCATTTTTTGTGGGAGGGGAGAGGCGTTCAGTCCAGCCATAGAGAAGAATGAAGTCAGGTCTTTGCAGGACAACGGATGGCTCCTGAGGCAACAGCATCAAGTGAGATAAGTCAGACGTGAAAAGCTAAGTGTGGGATGCTTTTGCTCACATGGAAAACCCCAAATATAAATAAATGGAAGAGAAAAATGAGGCAGGGATGATGGCTAGCAAGGAGTGAGGGTGTGGAGGTAGAAAGAGGAGACGAGGGTGCGGGAGAAGGGAGAGACAAAGGCGGGGAAAGGGCCAAGATGGGCACCAGGCTCCCATGGACGTAGCAGTCGTGCACCGGAAGCACACTCTAGCAAGATTAAAGCTGTAGAGAAAGTTGGAGGAAGTTAGGACAACAGAAGGGTCACAACATGTGTAGCCCAGTTGCATGTGGTACGAACGAACCTCAGAGATGTACCAGTGGAGCGTTCTGATGAGTCCTCACGAACGAACCTCAGAGATGTACCAGTGGAGCGTTCTGATGAGTCCTCACTTTGTGAGATACGACAACGCTTGCTTTTCAGGATGCACGCTTCCCAAATCTCCCAGTCACGTGAATACACCAGCAAGGACTCCACATTGATCGTCCCATCAGAACAATAGCCCACAATCGATCTTGTGACACCCAGGGACAAAAATAATGACTGGAGCTGAGGAGGAACCGACCTGTTCCAGAATAGGCTGAGGCAGGGCACATCTGGGTAACCCTTGTAGAGAAGGGTGGAGGGGGCAGGCTGACAGCACGCCGTGGACTCTGCTCATGAGAACAGCGGAGTGTAACATGATTTCCTTACTACATGCAACAGTGACCTTGTGGTTTCATTCAGCATGCAAACATGGGCTCCTAAAATGTTCCCTGGGGGTGCTCCTGGTACCTCAACAGTGGTGCTGTGGGTCTGGCTGGTCCCTGAAACGGCCTATGTCCTAGTGTCTCGCCTGGCCCCATCAGGACCGTTGGATATGACCTTGTTGACCTTCCTGCTGACCTCATACAGTCACATGTTGGAGACACAGACTTGCCCACAGGAGTCTTGCCCACAAGAGACGAGTAACCAGGGCTTCTGGGTCTGTGAATGGGGTGGGCCAGGGTTCGTTATTCCGGTGGCCCCATCTCAGCCGCATACTTGGCCATGTCAGAAACGAGCCCGTGGTCACACCTGCCTCCCCATTCTGACACTGAGCGTTCTCACGTGCTTCCTTCCTGTCTCCCTGACCTCCTCCTCTTCAGGAAAACCTTTAACTCTTCACTGTGCTGTTCGATTTGGCTTCCAGCGGGACTTCAACCCAGTGATAAGGTGGTACATCAAGGACGCAGACCGGGAGTGGGGATTCCCAACATTCCAGGAAAAAAGGTGAGAAAAACCTCCAGGAACTTTTGCTTTAGTAACAGCCTAGCAGCTTTCAACCCGAGAAACCAGCAGAATACACCCGGAGTGGATTATGTGCGGCGAGCTCACCACTGGCACCAACCAGCTGTGAGAGTAGACACAGAACGGCAGTGTGCATGTGAATATTAACTCTGAGGGCCGCAGGGCTTCGCCTGGGGCTGTGGGCCAGGCATGACGGTGTCCCCTAAGATGACCTCATGCAGACCTGGCAGAGCCACCTCAGATCTTGCTAAGCACACTTTGATGTCCCCATGATGCAGTCAACTCAGAGCCTGTCACCAGGCCATGCAGGGCTGTGTTAAAGCGTTCCTTTACTTGCATCTGCGTTTGGTTGCTTTTTGCGCTGCCTTAAAAATCAAGTTATCCATGCTGGGTGTGGAGGCGCACACCTGTAATTTCAGCACTCAGAAGGCTGAATGAAGCAGGAGCAAGTTCAAGGCCAGCCTGGGGCATGAAGTGAGTTCCCACCCAGGCTGGGCTACATAGCCAGATCCAGTCTCAAAAACTTAAAGAAAATTTTAAAAAGGAAAGAAGAAAGGGAGGAAGAGATATAAAGGAAGGAAAGAAGGAAGGAAGGCAATCCAGCTGCCCAGCTGCGCACCTCTGGGCCGGAAACAGCATGTCCATGCCCAACAGGTGGTAGGCGCTCACGCCCCGCCTCCTGGTCTCAGCAGTGCCGCACATTCCACGTGCCTCGGCTCGGGGACCCAGACTCACAAAACACAAGTAGACTGGAAAGCCCCCAGGGAAGGAGTGCCTGATACAGAGTCTGGTCAAAACAGTGCAGGAACCACAGTGGAAGCCACTTCTCTGGCCAGAGGAGACGGGGCTGTCTGTCTCGGGGAGCTCCTCTGTCTCGTGAGGAATGAGGCCTCGCTGACGGATGTCTGCAGCATAATAGTCGGGTCAGCAAGTGGGATTGAGGGGGGGTTAAGTCAGAGGAGAGTGGGGAGCTCCAGGCACTCAGAGCCCCCTGAGCCCTGAGCTCTTCAGCCATTCTCTGAGGGGACGGTAGCCGTGGATCCATTTGGGTCCAGCCAGGTGGGTCAGCGAAGCGGGCGTCCTTGCGTTTACCCAAGGTCTGATCCCAAGCAGGAATCTACGTAGTACGTAAGCATCTTCTAATTTCTCAGACATTTCGATGAACACATGCAATATCGTTCTGAAAAGCGTGCGTTGTCATATCTCACGAAGTTCAGGAAAGGCTTTGGCAAGAACGAGCACCTCGAGCAAGGGCCTGCGTGCGTGCCCAGGGAAGCCGCTGCTCCCGTCTTGAGCAGAAGCTGCTAGAACGCTCAAGTCGGCGGGCGCGCGATGGGGGCTCCTTCAGGCCGCCTCAGCCCGCGGACGGCAGCCTCCACGCTGCAGGGCCCTGTCAGGAGAGGAGGAGGAGGGGTGACATGCTCACCCCAGTCCAGGGCAGGTAGGAAACGCTGGGGCACAGAAGCTGGTGTACAGCTCACAGCAGTGCAGCCCTGGAACATCACCCACATCACCCACACATGCAGAATTTCTAACCAGGGCGCAGGTGATTTTATAGAACTCAAATTGTGCCTGTCGCCAAACGCCCCCCCCCCCCATTTCACGGACGGGGCCGCAGAGTGTGGGTCTTCCTGCAAGTACAAGCTAAGGGCCTCTTTCTGAGTCCCCTGTGTCACTGGCCTGGTCGAGACACTCCATTATTCCTGTGTGGAGTTTATGTGAAGTGGACAGCGCAGGAGATTAGAGTTCATTTCCAGTTCTCAGGAGAGTCAAGGACACAGTAGACCCTGGGCAGGAGGGAGCCACCTACGGTGACTGCTGCTGTCTGTTCTCAAGGGAATTCTGAAGAGTGAGGAGAGCCAGGAAGGGCCATAGGTAGACGGCTTAGGGTCTAGCTCAGCAGTCAGGAAGTCAGGCACGGTGGCCAACTCTGCCCACCTTGGTTCGTCTGCTGTCTTCAGAGGCTACAGATCCCATGGCCCCGAACACTGGCCCTTGGGTGCTTCCCTCCTCACATTAACTTTCCCTCCTTCCCTAGTATTAAGTCTACTTTTGAGGAGGAGGTCATCGAGTGTGTTGTCTTCTTGAAGGAAGTCACGTGGCGCGAGCTGGGGTGCAAGTTTGTGTGCTTTGCCCAGAACTCTGTGGGCAACGTGACCCAGACCATCCGACTGAAGGAGAAGAGAGGAGGTGAGCCGACGCTGGAGGGCACAAGCCCTTCGCTGCATGGGGTGGCATTTCCCTGAGGTGAGTGACAAGGACACCCCACCTTTTACCCACCGACTTGCCCTCTGAGCCTGTAAACATGTTTTCTAGGTGCTGGACTCTGCATAAGCCCTCTGCTGTGTTAACCCAGGTAGTCCTTGTCCAAGGCCCTGGAGCTGGTAGAGTCGTGGCTCAGACCTGCACCTCGTAACTAATGCTCTGCAGAGCGCCCGCCGCTCATCCCCCCCCCTCCTGCAGCCACACTCCTGTTCTGCTGGCACGCAGCTGCCTCGGCCCCTCCCCTGCCTCCTGACTGCTGGGCAGCACGGCGAGCTGCTGTTCCCGAGTGTGGAGAACAGCGAAGGGAAGGGGTCTGCTTGCACAGTGTGCAGAGTGATGCACGCACAGCACAGATCTTAGCCGTGTGAAGAGCTGGAGTGGAAGCTCAAGCACAGAGTGGCTGTTCAGTGTCTCTATGACGATGTCCAGAGAGGGGGTGGGCATTCACCCCACCACCTAAGTAGTAGCTGACCACGACATATATGGCCACGAGTGTTTGCCAGGCTTCAGTAAGCCCGAGTGTGTGCCTGGACTCTCGTGGATGCTCTTGGAGACGCTTCTCTCGGTGGAGCTTTGTAGCCACCTTGCTGTAGCAGATGTGCTGGGTGCCACGGTGGGCCACACATGGCCTCTGGTCTCAGGAAGTGTCCATTTAAGTAAGGATGGGAAAATATAAAATAATTTATGATATGCACTGAGAAGGATGCAAATGGGTTGTTTTGAAGTTATAGATTATGGGCCACACATGGCCTCTGGTCTCAGGAAGTGTCCATTTAAGTAAGGATGGGAAAATATAAAATAATTTATGATATGCACTGAGAAGGATGCAAATGGGTTGTTTTGAAGTTATAGATTATGAATAATAATAAAATGACTGTGATAGACATTTCAGGTCACCCCAACCAGGAAGTGACTACTCCCCCAAGCTCTTTAATGCTGATGGTAGACAGTTCCCAGTAGACTTAATTGAGATGCTTCCAATAGCAGTGATGGGTGAGAATAGGGAAGGGAGAGGTGGTAGGAGGCCCACAGCGCCACCCGCGCTGGTCACGGCCTGCGGCGGCCTCTGCAGGCTCTCAGCCACTGTGTCTCCCCAGGGGTGCTCCTGTATGTCCTGCTCGGCACTGCCTCCACCCTGGTGGGCCTGTTGGCAGCTGGCGTCCTCGTCTACACCTACTGGATCGAAATCCTGCTGCTGTGCCAGATCTACCAGAGCAAGGACGAGACTCTTGGGGGTAAGGACATCCTGCTTGTCACCCACTGACTTCCCCTCTGAGCCCACAGACAAACAAGACAGTGCGGTCACTGCCCACTGGCTCTGCTTCTTGGAATTACACTGGGAAAAGATTTTGGGTCCTCCTGCTGTGGGGGATGAGTGTAAGGGAGCTCAGGACGGGCGCTCCTGATGGGACGTTGCCCTCCTGGGGCTTGGAGTCGTCTGTGTGGCAGCCTCTTGCCGCGACAGATGGGGAAATAGCTTTTTGCTTTATTCCACTGACCAACAGTCCTGTAGCTGGTGCTCCTTTGGGGCTGGTGGGACTTTAAATAAGCTTTCTGCTCTGCCCTCCAGCAAGCTGACAAAAGCACACCCAGCCCCAGACAGCTCAGCTGCCTCGTAGGATTGGGGCAGCGCCTGTACAGACAGAGGCCACCGGAGCTCCTTGGGAGAGACACAGAGCTAAGCTTTCCAGATGGCGTCTCTGCATCTAGGCAAGCTCAGCTGGTGCCAGCAATGGTTATTTGTTGGGGACTCCGGTGCACGCCCAGTATATACATTATCTTCTGCAAGTGTCCCAGCCACCCTGACTCGTAGGCAGAGAAAGGTGAAGTCACAAGCCTAGAGCTGAACCCCGGAAGACATTGGGGCTGGACTTCGGAGCAGGGTCCTGTGGGTTAGGGGAGTGGAGGGAGCCCCGAGGAATGCCAGGGCCCTTACTGTTAGGAGTGCTGAAGCTTAGGGGCAAGAGAGGAAACAACGCTCATTAACATGGAGCTTCCGGACCAGAAGAGGGCCATTGTTTCTGTTTGTTTGTTTTTTCTCGTCCTGGGCTTTCCAGGACAAAATATCTGCAGTTTTAATGCACGGTTTTGTTACTTGGGAGACAGCAGAGCACAAGGAGGGACCAAGCAAGGCGTCAAGACTTGGGTTCAGTCCCGGCAGCAAGACAATCAAACGATCCCCCAAACCCCAAAGCAGAGCCAAACACGCCACAGCAGCCAGACAACAAGTCGGCTGTGTTTTTCTGTGGACCAGCTACTGAGTTCACACTCTGGAACTGGAGCTGTTTTGGGTTTTTTTCTTCTTTTAAAAAAATAGTTGGCTTTTTTTTTTTCTTTTTTTCCCGTGCAGCAGAACCCTGTGTCTAGCTGGCGCCCCGCTGCCTCCGGGTGACTCCTCACTTCTTCCTCAAGGTCGTTTGTCTCTAGGCTCCAGACGTGTGGAGGAGCGGCACCAGCTGTGGGGCCAGCAAGCGCCCCCTCTCCTACCACGCTCAGGGCTCTTCGCTTGCTTCTCTCTTTACCAGCAGACAAATGAAGGCTGAAGCGCAACGCTTCCCTCGCGGTCAGACATTTAGCTGCCTAAATTCTCATTTTATACAGCTAAAGAGAGTTTTCATGAGTACATGTTTACAGCACAAGATTACATGACCGGTGAATGTTGTCACTCCTTTTAACGCCCGCACGCCACCACCTTTCCGATAGGAAAAACACATTTTGGCAATCAGATCTGCAACCCCAGCGCACCTCGGTTTTCAGGTGCAGCGCCACACTACCCTCTGCTGGTCAGCTTGAGGTTTGCAGCAAAATGAAAGCTTTGGAGCAAAGGTTGAGTATCCAGGGTCATTTTGTTTTTGTTTATTTTTATTTTTTATTTTTTCCATAATTTTATTGAGTAATAAATAGCAATGAGACAGTTTCAAATGAAATTGGTAGGACAGTTTCAATAATTAACACATTGCATACTGTCTTCCTAGTGGTTGTTGTACAAGATGTAGACCTGATACTTATTTACAAACACTACTAGAACAAATCCCTCTATTCATTGAATTAAGAGAATGGGGCTTTTTATCTATCCTAACCATCTTGAATACACAGATAAAAAATGGTCATTCATCTGTGTCCCCTTTCTTTGTTCAGTTCTGTCATTTAAATATTATAGTCCAGGGTCATTTTGGAGAGACCACGCAGGCTAGAATTGTGGAAGACTTCAGCGGTTTGGTTTCCAGGGTGCTGGGGCTTTGCGTGGGGATGGGAGGGATGGGACTTGCTGTGTGCCTTAGACGGCTCACACACTGCAGCGCTGTCTGACGTCACCGGGAGCTCATGCCCCAAGTGTCCTGCCTCAACCCAGGTGTGCTTGCAGACAGAGTTCTAGCCTGAGCTCCAGGCATCCGTTCAGGAACTACAATGAGGACACAGTGCGAATAGCTGGCATTTATATCGCTCTTCTTGCTCAGATAAAAAGGAATTTGATGCCTTTGTGTCCTATGCGAAGCAGTGCGCTTCAGGGAGTGAGGCCCCTTCACATGTCAGCGAGGAGCGCCTGGCCCTGAACCTGTTTCCTGAGGTCTTGGAAAACAAATACGGATTCACCTTGTGTTTGCTGGACAGAGATGTGGCCCCTGGGGGAGGTAGGTCCTGCCTTTGCTTAGGGAGCGACCCGTGACCCACGGCACAGAGAGCCTGGAGTGAAAAAAGCATAGCAACCCCCTTAGGAGGCCGTTCAGAACTCAGCACAGGACCACACAGGCTCAGCTGGAGCGGCCCTTGTGGCCTTCCAGCCACAGTCTCTTTGTTGAACCCCTGCTCCCCAGGCCATGTGGGGTGCACAGGACCCTCATGGTTCAGCCTGCCCAGCTCCAGTGAGCTCAGCTCCTAGAGAAACTGGGGACACAGAACACAAGGGGGGCAGCTTGAAACTGAGAGGCACTGGCGCGGACCCTTACCAGTGGGTAGAGCTGACACAGTACAGGTGGCAGAATGGGAAGCAGAGAGGGAGGGGAGGTGCTGGGGACAGGAACACACTCTTCTATGTCTTCTTCCTTCTGCGCCTAAGAGCCTTGTAGAGCCCTTCTGGTCCTTATTGCAGCCCAGGAAGTTAGTATTTGCAGCCACATGGAAGTTATTGGGATTCTAGTGAGTGGATTCCAGTCTACCAACCAGTACAACCCTGTAACAAGAATAACAACATTAAGGCATATTTGTAGCTTTGGGCCCCAGCAGGCCCTAAGTCCAGCCACGACGATGGCTTCTGGAACAAAGGCTTCGACCCAGGGACGAACCTGGATTTTATTCATTTGTGAAGAAGGGAGTGGCTTGAGGATGAGTAACCTTGAGCGTGGTGGGAAGTGGGTGAGTGCCCGGAGCTGGGCCCGGCGGGAGGACTGAGGTCACCTCTGCAGTCTGCAGGGAGAAGGACATGCAGAAGGAGGACTTTGTATGACACAACTGAGAGTGTCCACTGTTTTGGGGTCTGGTGCTTCAGCTCTGATGTGTGATCCTTCAGGCCCCAGGAGGTCATAGCCCCTAATTTTAGGCTCCTCCCAGCTGACAGCATGGAACACTGGCCCTTCATCCTGGCTTACACAAAGCGACAATGGGTGGGGGTCCGGGGAGACACTGCCTGCCATCTTCAAAGACTACACATCAGCACCTTGGCTGGACCCATGTGCACTGCTTACAGCTGGTTGAAGGGGCAGGGAAAAGTCCTGGCCAGCTGTGTGCAAGGCAGTACATAGACACAGGGTCAGGTTCAGCCAAAATGGAGGCAACTGCTCCCCCTCCAAGGAGTCGCCCAGGCGGTCCTCCACAAGATTCATTGTGGGGGCCCTGGGCTGCACCCCAGACATCCAGGCTCCTGTGAATTGAGGGTTAACCATCTCAGTTGCTGATCAGTGTCATTATTTTTATCTCCAGTGTATGCAGAAGACATTGTGAATGCCATTAAGAAAAGTCGAAGAGGAATATTTATCCTGAGTCCCAACTACATCAATGGACCCCAAGTCTTTGAACTTCAAGCAGCAGTGAATTTGGCCTTGAGTGACCAAATGCTAAAACTCATTTTAATTAAGTTCAGTTCCTTCCAAGAACCGGAGTCTCTACCTCCTGTCGTGAAGAAAGCTCTCAGAGTTTTGCCCACCATCACTTGGCGAGGCTTGAAGTCAGTTCCTTCAAGTTCGAGGTTCTGGGCCCAGGTGCGCTACCACATGCCTATGCGGCATCCGAGGGGGCGCGTGGGGCGCTGGCTGGGGGCCATCCTGCAGACCTTCTCTCTGGAAAGGACTAGATGGATCAGGAACTGCTGCAATGAGCTCACAGTCTAGGGAGCCGGGCCTCGCCGCCACGGGAACCTGGGTGTGGGGAGGAGCAGCAGGCGGGCCTGGAGAGGGCTCAGGGCAGACAGTGTCTTCCTCCTGCCAACCTGAGCAGGCAGGGAAGCCCCCACGAGGACACCGAAGCTGCTATTCAGGACCTCTGATGTCCCGGCTGGGAGGAGAGAGCGACTCCTCGGAGCACCTCCTGCCTCAGCTGCAGGCCTGTGTGCTGCAGCGAACTTTGGACAGAGCTGTGCCTTCTCTGGTCAGACAAATATCATGGCACCAGACAGGAGTGGCGGAACTCTGCTCGGAGCCTCACATTGTTTAAACTTTTATCGGTGCGCATGTGCGGGGCAGACCTCTGTGCCTGTGTGGAGCTGGTGCACACTGAGCCCACCTCCCGCCATTTCCCACCCACCCTGTCCCCCAGCTCTGGATCCCGGCCCACCAGGCCAGGCTCCCTTTCCCTGCTCCCTGTGAGCTCTCTTCTACTTTCTCTTTATTTATCCTTTGGGTCTCCACATAGGAGAGGCCATGTGAAATCAAAGCCCATGTTTCTGACTTGTGTCACTCAGCATTATGGTCTCAAGGTGCAGCCATTTGGCCCGAATGACTCCAGCTCGTCCTTCTTCACGGCAGAGCAGTGCACCAGGGTGTGGAGTGCCCTGTTTTCCCGTCTGCTGACGGACACAGGCAGCTTCCAAGCTCAGCTACAATGAGCGAGCGTGGCTCACTCAGGAAGATTCCGTCTTCCGCAGGAAGAACAGCCCCCACCAAGCCCAGGTGTCACACGCCTGGCGGGCCTTGGGGACGACCACGGTGCAGTGGTGAGGATGTAGATCCGGCGGCCGCTGTGCGTGGAAGGCAGCACGGACAGTCCTTGGCTACTGAGCTAGAGGCCAAGCCCAGCTGCCTTGCTCTCCCCGTTCTGCGCACCATCCCACTTGGCGTTTCCAGAGCTGCGTTCCTGGTCCACACTGGGATGAGAAGGGAGTGAAGGCGAGAAGTGGCGGTGCTCCGGGCCAAGCGGCGACAGGGCTGTGTGAGTCCCTGCGGGTCCCTGCTGAGCCCAGAGTGCGCCCAGAGAGGCGTCTTCAGCAAAGCACGGCGCCTCGGCCTCACGTCCTGCTGAGTGCCCTGCACGCTGCCCAGGCCTGGCCCACCGCCTCAGCACTCCGGGGCAGAGGGGACCGAGCTGCTCCAAGCGCACAGCCTCTGTTTGCTGCGTGCAGGTGCAGGCGTGGTTTCTACCCAGCCTGTGGCTTCCACAACACACAGGAAAGGTGAAGAAGCCCCCAGGAGTGGGAGACATCGTGGACAGGAAGCCTGCTTCTGGTCACCCAGCCGCAGAGCAGGGAGGCCCAGGCTCCGGTCCTCTGGTCTCCTTCACAGAGCCTCCGTGTGTGACCTTGCTCGGCGGGCACTGGGCCCCCGCGATTATTCTGGGGGAAGACAGGGAGGACTGGCTGCTTCATGCATGCTGGAGAGGTGGGAGGGAGACACTGATCCAGACAGGCACACCCAGCGAAAGAAAAGCAGGGGGATGGAGCCAGCAGAGGCTGGGGCCTGAGCTGTCTGCCTGCGGACCCCGGCCGGCCTCCGCGTGGGCGGGCCCCAGCCTTCAGTCCTCCTAGGTAGCAGGGTGATGCGCTGGAGGCCAAGGCCTTGCTCCCGATAGGTGAGGCTGTTTCCGCTGCTGTGTCTGCCTTCTAAGTTCTGCCTACAGCCAGAAGAGCGCGCGTTCCTGCTCCGAGGACAGTGACCTTCATCCACCTTGGCTCTGGATGGGCCGGGCTGGGCTGGGCTGAGTGGGAAGAGTGGGATGGAATGAACGGCAGGGGCTGGCCCAGAAGGGCTGGACCCAGGTGGGACCGGGGGGCTCCCTGCCTGGGCGTGAGGGGAAGCAGCACAGCGCTGCCTCCCCGGAAAGTGTCACATGCCCTGGTCTGATGGTGACTCGGGCTCAGCCTGGATAAGGGTTGTCCTGTGGCCGCTCAGTGCCCGCGGGATCTCTCCTCGCAGCGGAGGCGCCCACATCACACAGGCCGCAGTGGCTTTGGCAGCACGCAGCAGCCTTGTGGGAAATTTTGGTGCACAAGTGACAGGGAGCTTAAGGGTATAAATTAGGCCTGGCAGTTTGTGGGCAGGATCACTGCAGGTCTCCGCCGGCGGGGCGGAGCCGCGAGGCCAGGATCCTGCCAGCGCGTCTGTGCGGCCTCTGGCTCAGGAAGCGTCTGTGGCTCCTAGACACTCTGTGGTCCCACTGCTGCGGGTGGCTGGGGCTCTGTCCTCAGCTTCCAGAAAAATCCTTCACCTGCTCTCGCACAGGAAGAAGATGCAAATGCTGATGGCAGTAGAAGGGTAGAGCACCCTCTTCCCAGGCACGCGGGTTCACAGCAGGTGGTCCCTGGGCACTGGGAACAAGAGGTTGTTTATGTTTTCTATGTGGAAATCAGCCAAACAAATGAACTTGGGACCACAGGGCTGGCATTGGTGAGCCAGCAGAAGAGAGCGTGACCTTCCCAGCGCATCGTCCCAGTTTCAGGTGGCCGTGTGCTCCGGCTGCTGGTTACACCCACTGCCCAAGTGTCCTGTAGCTAAGGTGGCGCCCACACACACACCCCACCCTGGGGCTCCCTCTCATTGCAGCCATAAACCCAAGGGAAAACACAGACACTCAGTCTGGGGATGCTCAAGGGTAATCAGCATTAGGAAGATTGGCGAGATGAATGTTAGGAGTCTTACAGTTGGGGGGCAGGGGAGATAGTGCGGTGGTCTAAGCACCTGCCTGGCAAATGCAAGGACCTGAGTGTGATTCCTGGTACCACATGCTGTGCCAGCCTTAGATCCCTGGGTGCAATAGGCCGCCCACCGAAACCAATGTGGTGGCACATGCCCGTAATCCCTTCACTGGGGAGGCTGAGACAGGAGATCACTATGAGCTTGAGCTGCATAGCAAGAGCTGTGCCAAATAAAGAAATAAATATTTAAAAAATGTCTTCCAGTTGGATTTCTCCCCACTGTCCCCAACTTAGCTTCACCCTGGTGTCCCGTGAGTGGCCCTCATCATAGCAGGGGCAGTGTGGGGGTTTTCAGGCCAGCCTGCAGGTGAATGGAGACTCAGGCTTCTGGCCAGAGAACTGCAAAGAGGAGGCAGGGCGCCTCATGCTGGGAGCACTGTGCAGCAGGGATGGAGAGGTGACCAGGAGAGCAGGAGGCCATGGCTGTGGCACTGCCGATCAGCTCCGGGGTCCAGCAACTCGTGGCTCGGTGTGACTCTGGCCCTCACTTGAATCCCACAGGCTTGGAGGATGGAACCATGGCCAGATCCTTCCTGAGTCCAGGACTGGCCTTGGGAAGGGGGTTTAGCCCAGGGAAGTCCACAGCACTGACCCTGGAGGCACTGCGGTGGCCGTCCGCCCTGGACCATATGCCCTGGACCATGTGGTAAGCCCAAGATTCAGTGGAAAGAACACTGAAAATGTCCAGGGTAGGATCTGTTAGGATTGTGGCATTTTCTGCAGGATTTTCAAGGTGGATATGCATAATGTATGAGTGAACTACATCACACAGGAGGGGCGGGGCCTGCGGAGGGGAGGCCTTACCACTCCAAGCGGGGGCTGGCCTGTGAGCACAGGGTGAGAGGGGCACAGCTGCCTATATTTAGCCAACCGGCAGCCGCTATCACACCAGCCCTCAGATATTGCTAAAACATGGTAGACAATGGAATGCTAAAGTTTTTTCAAGGAAGGAAGTTTTACAACACACCTACCTATGCATGAGCTTTGAAGACTTTATGCTGCATACAATAAGCCAGGGACATGATTTGCTGCATGTGAGGAACCTCAGACAGTCATGTTGAAAGGGCACAAGTGGTGGGAAAACGTGTGACTGATCAACAGGTAAAGAACTAAGTCAGGTCGGTTGCACAACACCACACCTGTAGTCAATAGAAGTGTCTGTATACTTAAAACCGGTTAATTGGATGGATTTCATTTTAACTGTTCTTGTCACAATTAAATTTTAAGTTAAATAATAAAAGTGTTTACATCACACAAAAGAAGGGAAAAGAGAAAAAAAAGAACAAAAACTTGAAAAATAGACATCAAATAATATGATGGTGGACCGAGTTCACACCTACTATTCATTAAATGTAAAATGCCTAAACACATGAATTACATGGCAGAGGTTCTCAGCATGACTTCTTAAGTGGCCCAACTTCACTTTTATGGTAGAGGTCCAGTATAATGACAGTTTGATTTAAAGTAAAAGCTAGATATAAATATATTGTACAAACTATCACTGAGAGAAGTTTGGGGTGCCCGGACAGGTGTTAGCATCTGCTGAGGCAGACGTGGGAGCAAAGAAGGAGTGGGGAGGACACCCCGTGACGAAGTGTGCATTTTATGCTGGAGCAGCAGGAGGCGTGGGCAGGCACACAGCTGCAGTTGGGACAGCATTGTTCACCTCTCAGGAATCGATGATACCTGCAGGCAAGAACTCAGCAGGCCAGAGAAGAGCTGAGTGGCACTGCCCTTTGGTGGTGACAGCTACAGTAGCTATGGAGCACTCAGCCAATAAAATCAGGACTCAGGAACTTGTGCCAAGACGGGCATGTCCTTGACTGTAAAACACGTCGGCAAGAGTTAAAAACCTGAAGTTAGGGGCCGGCCCAATAGCTCAGTGGATTGAAGTGCCTGCAGGCAGGCACAGGGGCCAGGGGTTCAATTCCTGGGCCTGCCATGCTGGCCCCACCCCTGGGGCACACTGAGATGGCAATTGAGACTAGGTGTGGTGGCACGTGCCTGTAATCCCAGCTCTTGGAAGACTGTAAACAGGCAGATCACTACGAGTCTGATCTAGTAGTGAGACTCTGAACACCCTCTAGGCCCTTCCCTAAAATTAATAATAATAATAAAAGCAAAAACTTGAAGTTATGTGAAATATATTCTGCATGGAAACTTGACTCTGACTGGAAGTTAAGAGAGAGATGACAGGAAACATCTCAAAAGTCTTGGACATTAAAACAACATATTTCAAAACAACCCACAGATAGAGTAGTCTCAGAGAAATAAGATCTTTAAATGAGGGGCCAGGAAGATGGCTCAATGGAATAAGCGCTTCCCTGGCAAGCACAAGGGCCTGAGTTCAATCCCTGGTTCCACAAAAAAAAAAAAAAAAAAAAAGATCTTTAAATGAGTACATTTACCTGTCCAGATTTGGAGAATAAGACCAAATAAAGCCATGCATGGGGGAAATGGGGAGTATTAAAGATTTGTACTAGAAAAACATCTCAGACTAGTAATCTAAACTTCTGCCATAGAAAGTAAGAGCAGGAAAGGTGAGATTGCATCTGCAATGTCAGCAGGCTGAAGCTGAGGCAGGAGGATGCACCCTGGGCCCACACTGGGCAACCTGGGGTTTTAGCAAGGCCCTGTCCCAAAAGAAAAACAATTAAAGACGATGGAGGATATAGCTCAGTGCAAAGCCAGTAGGTTTACATACCACATAGTAGAGGAGAGGAGGGGAAAAGGGAAAGCAAAAAAAAAAAAAAAAAAAAAAAAAAAAAAAATAGGAAAGAAGAAAAAAGGAAGCTGGGTGTGGTGCTGAGCACCTGGAATCCCAGCACTTGGGGCTACCAAGGCTGGAGGGTTATGAGATTGAGCAATCTGGTGATTTAAGGAGAACCTGCCCAGCAGAGTGGGTCCCCAGGGTCTGAGACAGGGATGGAGCTTAAAATTTCTTTGAAATAAGATGTGTGGCTCCCTCATGGAGCATCTCCTAGGTCCAGAGCATTTTCCTCCCTGTTGTGTGTGACGCCCCGTGATCGTCAGACTATCTTTAAGACAGAAGTCAGACTGGATTCTCATCATTGAAGAAAAAGCAGAGTGCACTTGCCGTGGTTTAGATGTGCCCAAGGCTACATCACTTCAGTTCCTCCTTTTCTCAAAACCTTTCTTCCTTTCTGGAAGCTCTCGAAGTAGAGTCCTGAGTGCAAGGCATGCGCTCGGGAGTGGAGGCCTGTCCCATCGTGCCCAACTACCCACTCCCAGGGTGCCACAACACTTGTCCCCTGCCCCAGGGCCGGGGCTCCCTGGAGTCTGCTGTGCCCTTCACCAGGCCTGTTCTGAACCTCACAGGGACAGCCCAGCCCTTCTGTCCTGAAAGCAGGGTCAAGGCTGTTGACATCTCTCCAGCTGAGGATGGGCACAAGCTTTCAATTTAGGGAGATGCTATCCCAGAACTTGATCCCAGGCCACTCAACTTAATTGCTAGCTGTGGGCTTGGAAAGCAAGTCCTCCTTCTGGACGGCATTGGCAGTTCCATATCACCACTCTCTCTCCTTCCTCTTCCTAAAAAAAGAACGGAAATTTCAGCCTTGAAAACTTTAAGGGCAAATGACAGAACCTTACACCCATGTGTGCTCTGCTGCGCTGCACAAATGCCTTCTGGGAAAGCCGGCGTGAGCACATGTGATGGGGAGGCAGGAAGAGGTGACCCTGTCCTTCGTCACCTGTGAGCAGGGACTGCGAGAGCCAGGTTTGTGCTGTCTCTTTTGGAGCTTCCCTAATTCATCTTCCACGGGAATGAAGGGAAGAAGGCTGGAGCCCCCAGCTCTGCTTCCCGGCATGCACAGCAGCAGCCCAGGCTGTGAGGCCTGCCCACAGGAAGTGCCACCATCGCCATCCCTTAGTCTCAGGATGGTGAAAAGGATATGGCACCCTAAATTACAAGGGCACCACTGGGCAGGGACTCGGGCCATTCTCTCCTCATCACTGGGCTCCCTGCGTGGACCGGTTTCTAAGAGCGGGTGACCAGGACCACAGGGACACTTGGTATCAACAGGGGTGGGAGTGAGGTGGGCTTCCACTGTCGTGCAGTAGTCTGGGTAATTAGGGCAAAAGCTTCAAGTTACTGGAAATCTTACTGAACACCCAAAGTTCCAGAGAGTTCTTTAAATCTCTGCTTGGAAGTGGAATAGGGTTTTCCCCCTTTCCCTTTCAAAGCTCTCTTCATAAATTTGAATATATACCAGTAAATGCCCGGTGCTGTGCCTGGCCAGCTGCCTTTGGTAAAGCACCTTTCTGGGGATTTCAGCTGGTTGGCTGTTGTCACATTGATCTTGGTATGTGTCACGGTTTGGGGTTTTTTCAAGGGGACAGATACAATGCAGGACACATTTTATAAGATTATTTTATAATGAATCAACCAAAGAATCATGTACAAAGAGTGCAGGAAATCTATCTACACACCAAAGACCAAAGAATCCAGCTGAAGGTCCGAATCCTGACATCCAACTGAAGACCTGGCGTCCATAACAACGCCCCCCCCCCAAGTCCACCTGGAGGCCAAGAGCCCACGACAAGGGCTCGTGCAGGCCTGCTCGTTGGATGTACCGTGGGAAGGTCAAGGGTGGAGGCTAGAAAGTCTGTGCTGGCGGGATGAAGGATCTGTGCCAGTGGCTGAGGGATCTGCTCTGGAGCTGGGAAGCGACGCTCAGAACAAGAACCAGAGCTCTCAGAGAAGTACCACGGCCATCTTCAGCAACAGGGAGGTCTCAAGCTCCTCTGATGCTGCGGAAAACTGAACTGTCAGGAAAGCCAATGTGATAAGCTTCTCCAGGAGGCTGAGCAGTGCACCATCTTCCCCTCCAGATCCAGGAAGGGATGCCTGTGTGAGGACCAAGCTCCCCCAAAATGAACCACAGCCACTCAGGGTCCCGAGCTCCTCCTCAGATGAGAACGATCAAGTTCATCAGGAGAGCCAGCGTGAGCAAGACCTCCAGCAGAACAGCCCCAGAGAAGCAGAAGCTTCCAGCAGTTCCCCGCAACCTCTCAAATGACCTCCCTAACAGCCTCTCCAGTTCTGCCTCTTTTTGTGTGTGTGTGGAACCGGGGATTGAACTCAGGCCTTGCGCTTGCCAGGCAAGCGCTTATTCTACTGAGCCATCTCCCCAGCCCCAAGCTTGCTGCCAGCAACATTCCTCAGCTGGGCCTCCCACGCCCAGCACCAGGCCTCTTCAGTTCAGCTGGGCATAACAAGCTGACCACCGGTTGGCCATCAACCACAGGGTGCTACAGATGTTCCAGGTGAACTCGGCTTCAGCTAGAATCTGAGGCTCCCCCTTGTCCCTATTCCGGCCCCCCTTGCTGTCCCCACCTTGCCGGATCTCACTGGGGAAACCTGCAAGGCACAGCATCCCTCAATCATCATGTTCTTTCCTGAGATTCTGCCTCCTGCCTGCTGTCTCCAGGGCAGAGGACAGCAAATCCCTCACCTTCACCCTCCACCAAGTCCTTCCTCTTTCCAACAAACAAATGATTGCTTGTGCCAGAAATTGCAGTAAGAGTTCTATCAAAATTAACTCAGTAAATAATTTAATTATTTGCTGTTATTTAATCCTCATTCTTCTGCCAGTAGGTATCAGGTTTCCCACCATCATTTGTTGAAAAGGCTACCTTTCTGAATAATCTTGACATACTTATAAAACATCAGCTCTAAATGCAAAGGCTCCTTTCTGGAATCTTCTGTGTTATTAATCTATATCTATGTTTATGCCAGTACTACACTGCTTTGACTATGCTAGCTTTGTGGCAAGTTTTGACATTGGAAAGGGGGGATTTTCTAATTTTGCTCTTCCTTGCTCTTATTTCTCTATCTCTCTGTCTCTGTCTCCGTCTTTGTCTGTCAGTCCTACTGGGGACTGGACTCAGGGCCTTCACAGTGGGCTACATCTCTACACTTTTATAAATTTATTTTTAAATAGTTTCAGCCAGGTTCTTACTAAGTCAGTGAGTTACCCAAGCTGGGCTTGAACTTGTGATCTTCCTGTCTCCCTTCCCAAAGTCCTGCACCATCATGCTGGATGCTGTCCAGGGCAGAGGACAGCAAATCCCTCACCTTCACCCTCCACCAAGCTCCGCTGCTGCTGACCAAGCTCCCTCTTCTTTGGACTCTGCCTCATGATCCTATTCTTCTGAGACACCAAAGACCTCCCCTTCCCTCCTAGGGCAGTCACAGGTACCCACCTCTTCCAACATGCCTATGTCCAAGTCCCCTCAGGCTTTGACCTCCTGTGTTCCCCTGGTGACTGTCGCGGAGACCGATGTTTGCGACTGCCCTCCTCCATTGGGCAGGAGTTCTGCTCCTCAATTGTAAAGATTCTGAAGACAGGGACAAGACGCCACCTGCTTCCCTGGGAGAGATGCACTGGTTACGAGTGGTGCTGGGGACAGCAGTAGCACCAGCACCCTGGCTGGCTCCTCCAGGTGTGAAAACCGAGGCTTATAGGAAGCTGCGGTGACAAGGACTGGGGCCCCGTGTTTCTGCCTTGCTGGCCTGGGTTGGTTTCAATCCTATCCGGCGGTTGTATGGAGGAAGGGGTCTCTGCATCTGAGAGGGTCCTGGGACAGCTAGCTGGGGTGGGTGGGCAGGGCGTGGGAGGAACAGAGACAGCCAGGCTTTCTGGGTCCAAAGGAGAGCTGTAGCCCGGGAGCTGGCGGGGAGGGAGCCCAAACTCTTCCAAGAGCCTTCCTTAGAGCCAGGGGTGCTGGGGGCTCAGGGTCGCGCTGTGTTCAGGCAGGGCTTACAGATGCTTGGGAGACCCCCTACCACTCCTGGGCCCCAGCACAGGGTGGGCTCCGAGCTGTGGCTCTGGTTGCAGTGACTCTTCCAGCTGGAGCATTCAGGAAGCTGTCCCTCTAGAGACGCTTCTCACTGGCTTCCCAGCCTCTCCCTGCGGGCGGCTTTGTCCCACACCCGGTGGCCTGGAGAGGAGCCTCAGAGGGAAGCGAAGCCAGGCGGGGTGGGGAGTGTAGTTCAGTCCCATGGGGTACACAGCTAGTGGGTGCTCTGGGGACCAGGGTGCTGTCACTGCGAGTTGGCCCTCAGGTGACAGGCAGTTAAAGAGCCACAAACGTTTGTCATCCTAGAGCAAGAAGGGGATGCTTAGTGCGAAGGCATCTTCACTCCCTCAGATGAGGAGCATGCGGCCCCGACCCAGACAGCAGGCCTCCAGGCAGCCACGGAACTTGCGCTTTCCCGGGGCAGGTACTGGGGTGCAGCCCAACTGCAGGGCGCCGTGGGGTCCTCTGTCTATCTGTCTGTTTCCTTTCTGCTTAGAAGAAAAGTGCACCAAAATATAAATAAAAGTAAGACATCTATTTTTTAAAAGGAAAGTTCTATCATGTGACTATTCATGTATTCTTTTCTGAAGAAAAGAATTCAAGTAGTATTTTCTGAGAAAAAAACACACATACAGTAGACTTAATAGTCTTCTTCATGGAACCTACCTAGTAGTCATGTTTTAGTGCCTGGACTCTGACTATGAAGGAAAGAGAAGACGCATCTATATATCAGGTCTTGCTTCTTTTTTTTTTTTTTTTTGCAGTGCTGGGGATTGAACCCAGGACCCTGCACTTGCCAGGCAAGCACTTATTCTACTGAGCTATCTCCCCGGGCCCTTAGTTATCATTCTTGCTGTGAATTTATATTTCAGTGTTGGGATCCCAAGCAGTCTGCCTCCATTTCCCAGTGAGGTCCGCAGAGTGTTGGGGGATCCTTGCCCTCTCCAGGCACAGTGGACAAGCACATGTCATCCTATAGTTGAATGCAGACCGGTGTTGAGGGAGTGGGAGTGATGAATAGTCATCCTCCCTTTCTCCCGAGGGCTGATCATTGCAGCGGTGCAGGGTCTTTGTTTTAGAAGAACAAGGAATACAGCTGAAAGTAGTAAAAACAGAGAGTCAGTACGAGAGTTGGTAAGCGTCAGCTCTCCACCGAGCATCCTCTTTGTGCTACCTTGCTGGGTGCCCCGTTGCTTGTCGGGTGAAGCACCTTAGACAGGCAGGCAGTGTGCTTGCAGTCACCTGGCCAGATGGAGAGGGTCTCGCGAAGGCTCGTAACGTTCACCTCCACTCCTTGCACAAATACTCTGTGACGGCGCTTTGGCAAGCTGGTGCCACCACCACAGAATTCTTTAAAATGGAAAGCTTGTGCATCCCATGGAGTTTTCAGGACTATCTCTTCAATGTATTTCTGGAGTTTGTCATTTGGGTTCTTAATGGGCTAATGTCGTCGCTTCGTTATCACAGACTGCTCAGGCCAGCAGTCTCCCGAGTGAGCGGATGGGAAGCTTCAATGACAGGCAAGTGCTACGATTTTAGAGCTCTGGGAGAATTGAAAAAAGCCCTCTAGAAGAATTTGAGATTCTCTGGGGCTGAGGCAAAGATCTCTCGGCCGCCCTGGATGGCTGTATTTATTTTGTTATTAAACAAAAGAGGAGGATACTTAAGAAAGGTGGGAATCTGAGCAGGACCTTGGGAGAATGAGGGAGTCGCACAAGGATGCCCCCAAGAATACATTATGCCCTTGCAGGAGAGCTGTGTGACCTCCAGGAGGCCTTCACCAGGGGGGCAGTCTTCACCTAGTTAGCTGGGGTCGGAGCCTGGCTCCTCAGCTGCAGCCTGGGCTTGTCCTTGGGGGCATCCGGCTTCACGGGCCACTACAGGCCTCAGCTAGGACCAGTGACTTACAGAGGCTCACTCACTGAGTCCCCAGCTCACCTCCAGACAGGAGCACGAGGCCCGGGACAACTCACACACAAACATGGAGGCCAGCTGGTTGACTCGGTCCTGCTCAGAGCTCTTCCTAGCGGTCTCCATCAGGTCCTTGTCTTTGAAGTCAATTCCCTGCAGGGCACGGGACCTGCGATCCCACCCCTTCTACGCACAGCTGCTTCCGGGGTCTGGTCGTCCGTGCCAGTGTCCATCGTCCTTGTACCTTCCACGCCTTCTCCTGCTCCGTGCCCCAAGACTGTGTCACCATTTCCCAGGACAGCCCTGGCCCAGGCTTTTGGTCTTGCAGGGTTATTAGCTGCTCTATTATACGCGCCGAGGGTGTCGTATCCTAAAAGACCACTAGGTGTCAGCAGCGACCCCTCTGGAGAACGCAGCAAGGGCCTCATCGCAAAAGTCAAATCAGAGCAAATCATTAAGTGTGGTTAGAGCTACCTGCGGCCTTGGCCACTCAAAGCAAGGCACAGGGCGGGAGGAGGAGCGAGGACAGGTACGGGGCAGGTAGCTCCTTCCTGGGGCTCGACGCTGTGGGCAGGCTCCCTTCCTCGCAGACAGGCTCTGCGTGATAAATGGAAGGAGAGTGTGCTGCCTTTCCAATTTTCACTACCAAGAGGGAGCCGGCAGGCAGCTAGGGAGTGTGGCAGAGGAGAGCCCTCCTCCCGCCGGCCGGAGGTCCTCCAGGTAGCCCCGGGCTCCCGTACGCCCCTGGAGGGCTGCCTGTGAGCCAGAGGCTGCGTCACCCCAACAGAAATGCTTCAAAGAAGATCCGAAAGCTTCTGCACTGGGACCCCCCCTTGGAACGCTGCAGGGACGTGCTGAGGCCACCTTGGACTGGGTGGGTGCGGCCGGCGTCTAGGCATCCTTCTGGCCTAGGGGTGCAGCATGGCCCCCCTGATGCTCCTGCCTCCTGGCCCTGGGAGCTGCCGGCTGCTGCTGCTGCTGCTGGCCCTCGCCAGTTCTGAGGCAGCTTCGGACTCGAATGAATCTGCGAATTCCACGGCCCAAGATGCACCGAGCGCCCGGTTGGCTGCTTCCAGCCGAGAGCCGGCTGAAAGGATTTCTGTGTTTGAGCTGGACTACAGCTATGTGCAGGTTCCTTACGAGGTCACCCTCTGGATACTTCTTGCATCTCTCGCAAAGATAGGTAAGTCACGGAGCGCCTGTCTGGGGAGCTGTTTCTCCTCTGAAATAACATAGATTGGAGCTGTCGCTGTGATTACAGAAAAATTCTCACCCTTTCAGTCCAGGAAAAGCCATGCTGCTATTCTCACCCTTTCAGTCCAGGAAAAGCCATGCTGCTATCCCTAAAGCTGCACAGAGCTTCAGCACCGGGCTTGGAAGGTTAAGTGCACACTCCTGGTTCCGGAGTTGTTTACCCTTCTTCTCGCTTTGAGGTGACAGCCATGAGACTTTGCCACAGAAAAATCTCTGGCTCTGCGCTATAAACACACAATGTGTAAGTCGCGGAGCCCTCAGGCTGGTGTGTGTTGGAGACTGCAGGGCCCCGTAGTAGTTCTGCTGCAGCGCCCACGACCTGAATGCTGGGCTGCACACAGGGGGCGCATCCTGGCTCCTGTAGGGCTTTCACTGCAGGCGACTTGGGCTCCTTCCACAATGGCAGGCAAAGCAGCGAGCAGGTGGGCTGTAGGCTGTGCTTACCTCTGTCTGTATGAGAGAGATTCGGGGCTCTGGGCATGAGCTTACGGTGCAATGCGGTCAGCACCTTAGTCAAACAGAGCCCACGGCACACCTCTGTTTTCCGGTGTTCCCCAAAGTGGAAGAAAGTGGGGTTATCTCTGATGCTAAGTGTAATGCCTCCTTAGCCTCGGCTGTAACTTGGTTCAGAGCATGCAGATTGGCCCTTGAGGTAGACACGCTGGGTCGTCTTCATGTGCTCTTGTGCTCTCTTCTCTCTGGTGGGTGCAGGGTACCGAATGAGAGGCATGTGGTCTGCACTTGGTGCCCCTAGCCCTGCCCTGGGCACAGCAGTGCCCCCTTCTAGCAGCAGGCTACCTGGCTGGTGAGGCGTGAAGATGCGGGGAGTCACTAGGTTGACCAGCTCTTTCAATCTGCTACACGGTGAGGTTGCACGGAGGTTCTCACATTAAGGTTAAAGAAGAGTGTGAAGAATGGTGACTCCCAGAGTAGTGATGTCCTCAGTTCAGAGCAGAGAGTCCCGCCTTCCACAAAGCCCAGAGACACCAAGGCGTGCCAGCCGGTCGTCTGTGGAAGTGGGGTTCTCCTCTGTGGGTGACTCTGCCCCTTCTGTGTCTCCACTGTCGCCCAAGAATGATGGACTATGGTGTGGGGACTGGGAAACTGGCCCTGCCCCTGGTCAGCTGGCCACTGTCCCCCAGTGGACCCAGAGTAGAAGGGTCCATCTTATCTTGATTTTACCATAGCAGAAAGCATAGCTGGCGGCTGCACATGAAAAGGCCGTGAGACGCGGTATCGGTGGGATGACGGGTCATAGGCCTGAGGCTGCCAGGGGACCCTGTGTCCCAAAACACTTCAGCAGAGTAACGGAAATAGGCTATCTGCCGGGACATGTTCATTCAGGGGCGACTTCCTACTTGCTGGTATTCAGGAAGGCAGAGACTTCCTGTATTCTGCGAGTAGAAGCAGCGAGGGGAGAAGAGGCTGACTTACGGGGTGCGCCGTGGTGTGCCAGCTGCGGGGCTGGAAGTTTTACATATGATGCTAAAGTAGTGATGATGTCGATGATTTACACAACTTGCACGCTTAAGGCACACCTGGGGGCTGTAAAAGATTGTTTTTGAAACCTGAGTAGGAACAAAATAACCCTTATCATGTTATTCATTCCCTGAGTCCTTGTTCAGTGAAGGCACATTTCCGAGCCCCACAAGGAGAATGATCTTGGCCCCTAACCTCAAGGGACTTAGCTTAAGTGCGAAGATGGGTGGCCTAGAACTGAAGGTTGGCGTGCTGACGCAGAAACATGAAAAATTCCTCCCGATCCTCTTTTTTTTTTTTGGTTTTGTTTTGGTATTATAGATCGAACTGAGGACCTGGTGCTTGCCAGGCAGGCACCTACGCTGCTGAGCTATCTCCACAGCTCAATCCTTCTTAAAACAACTAAGTATGCATTAATAAAGCAAAGGTATTCTAGGACAAAGATAGTAAAAAATCATGCCAGATTTTGGGTTGTCTTTCATTGCTGTTTCACTTTTTAGAACACCATGGAAAAGCTTGGAAGGACAGAATGATAGATTCACCTCAGATTTTCAAGCAAGACTTCATTATTGGGTGCCCTTAATGTTTGGAGGTGCCAACTCTAGTGCCCCTCAGAGAGGTGAGACCAGCTCTGGATGTGGAGTGTGCAGCGTTGTCCTCAGCAGTGTCCTGCTGGCAGGAACAGAGCCTCCTCTTGCTACAATCCACTGGGCTCTGGGATCAAAGGCAGGACACACAGGGTCCGCCTTGAGAAGCTGGAGTCCCAGGAGCAGAGGCAGATCTGTGGGAGCCGTGGCATGGGTTTTTCTACCTCCTTGACATAAGTAACGTTGGTTAAGTAAGAGCTAGCTGAAGAGAGGAGAGGTTGAAGAGGCGGGCTGAGAAAGCCATGACTCGGAAGTGGAAGAGCCACGCCTGGAAGGACGGATCTCACCGGCCTGAAAGCCAAGGAGGCAGCAGTGTCGGGGCGTCTCCCAAGAAGACGGCACCCCACTGCGCCACCCTCCCCGCTGACCGTGAGTGCACGTATCCAAGGCCAGAGTCAGGGAAGCCCGTGTCCTCTTTGGGTGGACATGCTCTCCCTTCCTGCACGGAGAAGGCAAGCATCTGCCCAAGCCTTGCTCAGCTGTCTCTCTTGCTCCTGAGCGTCTCCCTCCCGAAGCACCTCTCATTCCACCATCTGCCTCATGGGATGGCCGTTGCCTGACAATGTTCTCAGTTTCCCGCGGAAGGGTGTCTCCGGGGGACATTACACCTCTCACACATTCATCATACACTTGTAGGTTACTTGGGCAAAGAGGCCAGCTGCTGCAGGGGAGACACTTGGCTGCTACGTGGGGGGGAGCCACAGCCGGGCCAGTCACCCTGCACTTGGGGAACTTGCAGATTAGTGGGGAGGTGAGCAGCGCACAAGGGCCGCGAGAGAGGGATCTGTGCTTGGAACGAGGCAGGCAAAGGGCTTCGCTTACTCAGGGAAGACACAGAATTTCCTCTAGGGAAGCTGGGCAAAGCTTAGCCTCTATTCTGAGCAAGAGCCAAACAGGCCAAGGAAAGAAACCACCTCCAACAGGGATAATAAAATCAGACCAGACAGGCGCTGTGGTGTGGGAAGGAGTCCAGTGGGCTGTCGTGGAGGCTGGGCGCGAGGGCAGGCTGGGGGAAGCTGGCCGAGGGGGACCTGCGGGCTCCATGGGCTCCTGTCTCTGTGTCTATCTGTGAACTCAGAGTGCCCCTCACTATGCCCTCCGGTTGGATCAGCTCTATCCTCTTATTCTCACAGTGTGAGGTGTAGCCCAGTTTCTGTTGTTGGCTTTGCACCAAGCTCGCTGTGCCTGGAGTGGGTCTTCCAGCAGGAACACTCCTTAGGTTAGCTCCTGGTGGTGCAGTGCACCTGCTGTGTCTTAGGTGAAAATCAAGGTGACTAGACACCTACGGTGCAGGCCGCTCATCCGCCTGAAGAGTGTGGAATGGCCTGGCTGGAGGTGAGGTGGAAGGCATGTGCTCAGCTCTCTGACACTGTAACAATATCCAAGACACAGCAGGTAACTTAGAAGAGGGTTTGGGCTGACAGTTCTGAGGAGTTTTGAGGACATTCAGCGTCCTAACCATGGCGACAGGTTGGAAAGACAGTGCGTGGTCAGGGCTGGTGGGAGACGCCAGGGGTGCAGCGGTGGTGGGCGCGGGGAGGAGGCTGGGCCGGGAGCACCGATGATGACATGCTGACAGCAGAAACCGGGGGCTGTGTGACAGCCAAGACTCGAGGAGAGCAGCCGCGTTCCCTCTCCCAGAGTGGCGAAAGTTGGGCCTGGGTGACAGCAGATAGCTCTAGATCCCTCATTTCTCCATCTATGCCCTCATAGACCCCCAGAAGATGGAAGAGGGGGAGGGGGAAGAAGGGGATGGGACAACAGAGGGGAATGAGCTGTCTCCTGCACTGAGTAGGACCAGCCGGGCATGTGACTGACTGATTGATTGGTTGATTGATTGATTGATTTGCAGAGCTGGGGACTGAACACAGGCCTTGCACAGGGAGGCATTCCCAACCTCCTTTAAAGACTGTATCCATTGATTGTTTCGTGTATTTGCATTAAGAGAAGGTTCTGTAGGTCACTAAGTGGCCCAGCCCAGGCTCCAACTCGCCATTCTCCCCCTTCAGCCTTCAGACTGCTGGGGTCACAGCCCCTGCGCGCCCCTGCTCGCGCCCCAGAACCACTGTCCCCGTGCCCCTGTGTCCTGCCTCAGGCTGGGGAGCCAGCGTGCCCCCGCGGGGCACTCGCCCACCCAGCCACCCTTCTCTTCACCCGCAGGCTTCCACCTCTACCGCCGGCTGCCGCACCTCATGCCCGAGAGCTGCCTGCTTATCCTGGTGGGCGTCCTGGTGGGCAGCGTCATCTTCGGCACGGACCACAAGTCGCCGCCCGTCATGGACTCCAGCATCTACTTCCTCTACCTGCTGCCGCCCATCGTGCTGGAGAGCGGCTACTTCATGCCCACCCGGCCTTTCTTTGAGAACCTGGGCTCCATCCTGTGGTGGGCAGGCCTGGGCGCGCTCATCAACGCCTTCGGCATCGGCCTGTCCCTCTACCTGGTCTGCCAGGTGCAGGCCTTTGGGCTGGGCGACCTGCACCTGCTGCAGAACCTGCTCTTCGGCAGCCTGATCTCGGCGGTGGACCCAGTGGCCGCGCTGGCCGTGTTCGAGGAGGCGCGGGTGAACGAGCAGCTCTACATGATGATCTTCGGGGAGGCGCTGCTCAACGACGGCATCAGCGTGGTGAGCGATGGGGGCGGGCTGGGGCCAGGGGCGGGGTCTCGCGGGGGAGGGCGGGGTCCAGGGGGTCTGCACCCGGGACCTCAGCCCTGTCCCTGCCAGCTGGCTTCTTGGGAGACAGGGAGGAGAGGGGGCCATAGGGCTATGCTGCCTGCTGTCGGACAGGCAGAGAGCGGAAGTAAGGGCCACACAGGTGGTGGCCATTGGAGCCAGGTGTGTGATTATTCCGGCTCATCTCTGGCCTTGCCTTGCCCTCTGCGGGCTGCCCCTCCCCTTCCCTCCCCCATCTCCCCTTTCCTTTTCATCCTCTCCTCTCCCCACCCCTCCCCCTTTCCTGTCTATCCCCTCCCTCCCTCCCCCACCCCTTCCCTTCTCCCTCTTTCCCTCCCTCCCTTCCCTTCATGCTGCATTACAAGTTAAGTGGAAACACCTGCTGGGGAGAGGGGACCGAGGAGTCCAGCTACACAGCACAGGTGCAGAGCGTGCATGCGCGGCGTGCACGGAGGGCGCTCCTGGAGAGACGCGGGAGGACCAAGGGACTAGGGTGACACCGTGCACCCAGGCCTGGGGCATCGGGACAGGGAGCAGGACCGATAGAACTGGGCAGCCCCTTAGTCTATTTATGGATATTTTAGGTGCTCTTACTATTTTAAAATTTATACCTCAGCACCTAAGTAATACTAGAATGCACCTCATTATTGAAAAAGTCAAAGTGGAGCTGGGTGCCATGGGGCACACCTGTAATCCCAGCCACTCAGGAGGCTGAGGCAGGAGGTGCACTTGGGTCTGGGAATTCAAGACCAGTCTGGGCCTGCAAGCAGGGGCAGGGGCCAGGGGTTCAATCCTCGGGCCTGCTATGCCGGCCCCATCCCCAGGGCGTGCTGAGAGGGCAATTGAGACTGGGCGTGGTGGCGCATGCCTGTAATCCCAGCTCTTGGGAGGCTGTAAACAGGCAGATCACTGTGAGTCCGATCTAGTAGTGAGACCCTGAAAACCCAGTAGACCCTTCCTTAAAAAAATACAAAAAAACAAAAACAAAAACAAAAAACAACACACACACACACACAAACCCCCCAAAAACCCAAACCAAAACAATCAACCAACCAACCACTACCACCACCACCAACAAAAAAAATATGTCTTCAACAACAAAAAAAATATATCTGGGCACTTAATATCTCAATAAAACCAAAACAAACACAAGCTCGGGGTCCGCTCCCACTTTTGCAGGCCATGAGAGCGGCTGCCGCTTTTGTCCCTTCCTGCGTTTCCTCTGTGTCCCGGGCTGCGGATCAGTAACCCTTCACATGCATTGCTGGGGTGATCTGAGGTCTTGCTAGCTGTCGTCGGCTTGGAGCTCCTCCCGTGTCTTCTCAGCCTTGCCCAGCGTCTGGTAGATGTGTCTCCTGTGACTGTCTTTGGGCTTGCACTGACAGAGAGCTATTGAGATTGTTTCCAGCGCTCCCGCTTACAGTGTTGCCGTGAGCTTTCTGGTTTCCACCTGCCTCCCTTTTTGTGTCTGAGCGTACTTTTATAGACTACTTCCTGCAAAATAAACCAGCCAGATGAGGCAGGAATGGGTGCATTTGCAAGTCTGAAATGCGCTGCGGTCCCCATCCCTTCCTACTCACCGCGTTGGTAACGGAAATGTCTCACCCCGGGCTGAGTTCAGGACACTGGATAGGCACGGATGTTGTCCTCAGGACAGGTCACATGTGCGGCCCTGCAGGAGGGCACAGCACGCTGCACACCTGGACCTTGGTGTGTGCTTCACACCAGGCTGCCACGACTTCAGGAGAAGTCTCCTCTCTGCCTTGGGGACCCTGCCACCTCAGCCCCCAACGCACTTCCAGGCAGCGGTCTGTACTCATTCCTGGCACGGGCGCAGGGCTCCGAGTCTGTCTGCAGTTCGCATCCAGAGCCCACACCGAGCCCCTTCAGCTCTGACCTCACAGCCAACAGGGCACGTGGCCCTCCTCACAGCTTCCTTGCCTCCGAAAACCCATTTCTCCAGAATGGTCCTTCCAGAATGAAATCATGACCTGCCAGGCCCCGAGCGTCTGCGGAGGGCTCGCCCTTGACCTTGGCTGGGCCATGCTGCTGTACGCTGGCTCTGGTGGCCTTGGCCGGAACTGTGTGGTCACCCACAGCACAAGAGTGTGTGTGCCAGGGCATGGCTGGGTCCCCTAACTGGAACCAGAGGATCCCAGGGCCAGATTTAGAAAGCAGCTCGAAGGCAACCCGTATTTTCTGCCGTCCAATGGTATTTTGAGCTTGGGGCTTTGAACTCACCCTGTCATTGAGGAAGGAGCCAGCCTGGTCTGGTCACAGCATCCCTGCAGCAGGCCATCTGGGTCACCAGGAGGAGGGTGGCCTGGGACTGTGGGCCTTGTGCCAGCTCTGAGAGCGCATCCACTGAAGCCGCCTTCTGCCCTCAGAGCCAGGCAACGGCAATGCGTGGGGGCCTCTGTGGCCTGGTTCTGTGGTTCCTCCCTCTTGCTGGGACCTTAGGCCGCAGCTCTGGTCACCTTCAGTGGTGGGCACGGCGAGTGGGGATCTAAGCCAAGAGTGTTGGGAAATGATGACCAAGCTTGCATTGTGCGCTGGACAGTGGCTGTGAGAATAGGTTTTGGGTGTGCTCAGCACACAGGAAGAAAGGAAGGGGGAAAGGAGGAGGGAAGGAGGACAGAGAAAAGCAGGGAGGGAGGGAAGGAGGGAGGCCTTAGTAACCTGTAGCTGGATTCTTCAATTACCTATGTCAAACGAAGCATTTCTTTAGCCTATGTGTATTAAAACAACAAGGTATATGACTTGAATACAGACAAGTTTTTATCTTAAAATTGAAGGATGCTTTGAATGCTGCTTAAATTGAAGATCACCCATATCCCCAGTGCTATTTCATGCCCCAAAATCCCAGCAGGAAGATGGGTCCAGCTCCTATATCCAGGCCCCATGAGGGAATATGTATTTGTTTTTGATGGCAGAAATCTGTGGAATCTGTGAATTTATACAAAGTTTGGGTTTGGTTTATTTATATATTTTTATGTATCTGGTACAGGGTCTCACTATGCAGTTCAGACTCCTAGTGATCTTGCTGTTTTGGCCTCTCCATCGCTGGGATTACAGGCATGCACCACCACGCCTGGACCAGATTGCCAGCACAGCGTTCCCAGGGCAGGGCCAGCGTGACATGTGGTACCACGGATCAAACCCGGGTCCTTGAGCTTGCCAGTCAGACACTTAGACCGCTGAGCTATCTCCTCGGGCCCTGAATTTGGTATATTGACAAAAATCTCTGAGCCACCCATAGCAAGAGAGATATTGACTCACTTCGTAGGGGAGGGCAGCGCCCAGGCTGTCGTGTTTGTTAGGGTCACATTTCTCATGTTTACCTAGTTAGCTAAGCTGGCTTACAGATGCAGTGCGTCTTCCAGGGGTTGGAGGTGTGACGGTGCTGGAAGAAGCGAAGCCTAAAGGAGCCCAGGGAGGACGGATCCGGGCCACCTTGGGCAACTGTGTCCAGATGCTGTGGGCTTCCTAAGAGTACAATTTTAAAATTATTGTTTTCCTTGTCTCTTTCTTGCTTTCAGTTTTACTGTCTTCCTTCATCTCGTCCCACTGGACTTTGATCCCTTATTCTCAGGGGTACAGAGGGCCACATGTCCAACCTCTCATGGCTGCTTCAGGCTGCTGGGCCCCCAGGGGATGTGTACTGTCACTCCACGCTGTCTGACAGATCCGAAGCAGGTGGAGGGACACCAGGGCCTGGTGTGTGAGGAATAACCTTTTTTTATTTTTTTTTGGTCAGTATAGAAAAGAGCACAAGGATGATACAGGCAATTTGTCCGGGCCAAGGTTCCATTTTATAGCCATGTTAGCAGGGAGGGGCTAAGCTGGAAAGGAGAACATTGGTGAAGAGCGGCTACAAAGAGTTGTCCAAGTGACAGAATTAGATAGCTTTTGAGGTAAGGCTTCTAATCATTCAGAACAGCTGCTATTTGTCCAGAAGTGTTAATCCAAGTACGATGTGTGGAGTTGAAAAGCATAGAGTCTTCTCGGTTTGCCCAACAAGAAACCCAACATCCCTGATTCGAATCACACAGTGGCCACAGGATACACTCAGCAGGACAGCAGTGTCTTTCTGACCACTGACCCATTAAAACCTTAGACCAGGGCCTGCAGCCCCATCCCGGGTCTAGAATCTGCTCTGTAGACATGAAGGCCTTTTGTAATCGCCAGCCCCAGATGGTATGAACATAGACAAGTAGATAACAGGAAGTTCCTACCACAGAGGTAACAAAGTTAGCAGCTCCAACACGCCTTGGCCATTTTGCTTCTGTAGATAGGTACAACT
This sequence comes from Octodon degus, assembly GCF_000260255.1. Classification (NCBI taxonomy): domain Eukaryota; kingdom Metazoa; phylum Chordata; class Mammalia; order Rodentia; family Octodontidae; genus Octodon; species Octodon degus. Next base: position 8,343,999 of record NW_004524628.1, read on the forward strand.
CTACAAGAAGCCAGAGGTTTACCTCAGGGGTATTAAACTACATTAAAAGAAGTTAATGCTAGCATATTTAGAGAGACAGAAGGACCAGCGGGGCTGGGAGTCGTGGCCCCTGATGGCTGGGAGGAGCTGGATGGTGGCATGGTGCTTGGAACCCTTGGTGTAGCTAGCCTCGCTTTCCCTGATTTCACTGTACTCTCAAGTGACACCTTCCTGGTGGGAGTTTAAGATGAATTAACTTCTTCTTCTTCTTCTTCATGTCTGTGAATCATTCTTCAACTGCAACCATGGATCTGCCTGCTTTTCTGCATCCTGTTGTAACCTTTTCAAGCCGCAGAGGGTTCCTAGGAGCTCACGCCTTGCATTCCTAGCAATGGCTGGCCTGGGGCTGCGGACACAGCCCGGAGCATTTCTGGTCCTGTGGTTGCAGGTCACACTCCAGCATTGGCTGTCTGGGCTGCAGGAGGGAAGGAACAGACCCCGTGCCTTCTAGAGTGGAGCTGGCTGCTGGAGGTGCTGGTGAGGAGTTTGCCGGACGATGGAAGTGGGCGACATTCGCCAGAACGTGCTGGGCAGCCAGCCCTGCAAGGTTAGACGTGTGACAGGTGTGGGAGGCAGCCTGGGTCTGCCTCAGACTGTGGCGGTCCATGTTTCACCTCTCAACATCCAGGACCAGCGCCGTGGCGAGCATCTCAGTCTATGTGTGTTGTTATAGCGAAATACCTGAACCCGATTGCCTGTAGGGAAAAGAGGTCGGCTTGGAGTATGACTTGTGGAATAAGTCTAAAAGACTCAGAGTGGTGCGGAGTGCTGGCTGGCGGTCTCACGACAGGGAGAAGAAGCGCAAGGCGAGGCTGCTGGGGGCCACGTGTGCGGAGTGGGAGCCTTCTGCTGAAGGTGCCTGCTCCTCAGAATTCCCAGACATAGTTCTATGGTGACAATCGACCTCTGAGGCAGGAAATAAAGTCCTGCAACCTGCCTGGGGGAGTGAGATCTGGCGGGCTACAGGGTCCCTCCAGAGTGTGTGGCCGTTCATGCATACTTTGCTGGGTTTCTGTACATCTATCTTCTCATTTCTTTTTCTACTCCAGTGAATTTCCACCCTATATTTTCTTTCTTCTTGGTTCCTGCTGTTCACAACTTTGTCCTCCTAAGGTCCTTTTGGCCCCTCCTTGTCCCTGGCCCACCTAACGCTGTTGCTCTGTCCATCCATGCCTGCCGCTCCTGCCCGTGCTTCTCAGGGACCAGTTCACAGAGCTCTTGGCTGGGGAGGTGGCTTCACTCAGGCAGGTCTCCTCTCAGCTTAGAGTGGGGCAGCTCGTATTTGAAGAGGTGGAGGCCTGCGGGCCGTCCCCAGATGCCACTTCAGGGAAATCCTGTCCTGACTGCAGGTGGCAGGTAAGGGTGGGGGTGACCATTACACCTGAAAGCCCTGGTGGTCATAAAAATGCAACAAATTGTCATTAATCTCTCATCTCTTAGTGCCAGCTAGGAAAAGCAGAGCAGATCAAAGCTAAACTAAGTAAAAGGAAAGCAATTGTGAGTATACTTATAAATAGTGAGAAATAACAATTTTAAGGAAAAAACTAACCCTCCTTTTCCATAAATTCTTTCAAAGATAGCAAGGGAGGGATTTTTTTCTCTTTTAACTGTATTTTGAGACTAAATTTCACCTGACCCTAAAACCAGGCAAAAATAATTTGGGGAGCAAAACTCAAACACCAAATTCACCATGAATATTGATCAAACAATTTCTTAAGAAAATATTATAAAAAAGTCAAATTTAACAACACATGAAAAGAATAAAAAACTCATGACCAGGAAAAGTATATTAAAAAATATAATTTCTTTGATACCAGGGAGGGATGAATCTTTTCTTTTTTTCCATAATTTTATTGAGAAACAAATAGCAATGAGACAGTTCCAAACCAAATTGGTAGGACAGTTTCAATAATTAATACATTGCATACATTCTTCCTAGTGGTTAATTGCTGTACAAGATGCGGACATGATATCCTATTTACAAACACTATTAGAACAAATTCCTCTATTCATTAAGAGAATGCAACTATATATCTATCCTAACCATTTTGAATACACAGATACAAGATGGACATTCATCTGTATCCCCTTTTTTTGTTAAGTTCTGTTATTTGAATATTATAGGTGTGTTAACTCAGCAAAATATTCTAAAAGAGTTCAGTAGTCCATAATAATATTGAGTCTTCTGCTTCACTGGCAATGTCAGAAATTGTTGACCTGAGTCCCCTGCAGCTCAACATAACAGCATGGCTTTACTTCTTATATTCCATTTTTATTCTTTTCTGCTGGATAACCAAGGTAAAGTGGGACCTATGCAACAAGAGTTGTAGCTTTTGGGTCTGATAAGGTCAGTGAAATGCCCTCAGGATTTATCCTGAGATCCTGTACCTCAGATTGTAGAACCTTTGTCAATGTCAGCCATGTGGATGAATCATGGCCATTGGTTGGCCACTGTGCTCTCTGTGAAAGCCTGAGAGAATGTTTTCTCTCCATGTGACTCTTCTTAGGCACACTCTACATCATTGATGACTTTCCTCTTTGGCCCCATAATCTCCTTGATCAGAAAATTTGGGACACTACTGAGTTACATGATATTACAGTGCAAGTTCTCATATGTCCTGAGTCTTAATTGACCTTGTAAGACGAGGGCCAAAATGTGGGCTTTCCTTGCAGCCCAGGGAGGGATGAATCTTGAATGTAATTTACCATGTAAATGAAATGGCTGACTAGATACAGAAAATGATTTGACAAATTTTAATATCTACTTGTGATTACAATGTCAGAGAAAAGTAGGACGAGTAGGTGCCGTTTTCAAGCGATGAAAGACATTTACGTAAAGCCTATAGCTGCTACTATACTAGAAATTAAATAGCCAGCAGAAACTTTATTTCAAAGCTCAGGGTAGAGACATGAGCACCTGTCCACAAAACCTTCAATGTCTTATCAAAGGTAGAAAAGTATAACAATGAGTTCACTAGAACAATACTGTATTTTAGATGGCTTATGGACAAAATCCTCAGGAATTTATTTAAAAAACTGCCAGAGTAAAATAATTAATTATTTAGTGAATTCAACAGGTCACAGTGTATATGGTTGATGTACCCAAATCAAAAGCACCGTAATATGTAGTGACAAATTACAGGTGGTAAAAGCAAATGTTAAAATTCCATTCAAAGCAGCATTAAAATGTTAAAATTTCATTCAAAACAAAAATAATTAGTATGTTTAAAAAAAATACAAATATTTTGCACTGAATATTATGAAACATCAGTGACAGCAACTAAAACTCCTAAAAAATATCACATTTGCTAACGGAAGACTTAGCATTGCTAAAATGTCGATTTTTCCTTCAACTGATCAATAGATTTAATAAAATCTCAATTAAAATCCCAGAGAACTTTTTAAAATAGAAATTCACAAAACTGATTCTAAAATCTGACTGTAGACTTCAATGAAATAGCATACAAAGAGATTTTAAAAAGACAAAATGGGAAGACTTATTCACCGATTTTCTGTAACACTCTAAGAATCATAATAATGCTGGCAGAATCATGCCAGGGACTAGCGTGATTGCCCAGGTCACAGAGAGGACCGCTTGCTCTGAGGTAGATTTCCGCATGCATGGTCACTGATTTGCGTCACAGGAGCACAGGCAGCTCAATAGAAGAGGAAAGTCTTTTGAAAGAACACTACTGAAATAATCCGAATCTCCACATGGAAAAACATGAAATCATCCCTTATCTCATCATATTCAAAATTTAACACAAAATGTGTCACAGTCTAAATGTAAAAGCTAAAATTATATATCTTCTGGAAGAAAATCTTCATGACCATGGGGGAATCCAAGGACTGGAAAAACACAGACAAAAAGGGAAGTAACACAACTAAAGCAAGTTTCATCAGAGAATAAATTTTTCTCTTTGAAATGCACTGTTATATAAACAAAAAGACAAGCTACAGAATGTGAGAAATTATTCAGTATGCTTGCGCCTCACCAAGGATTTGCATAGAGAATATAGAAAGAGTTGGATGACCCAATAGTAATAGGGACAACTTAATTAAAAATGGACAAAAGATTAATGTCATAAATAATGGTATACTAATACTTGATAAGCATATGAAAATATGCTCAGCATAATCAATCAGAGAAGTACAAAATAAAATCACTATAGAACGCCACACCCTTTAGAATCAAGAAGACAGCGGTGGGGGGCGCTGGCCAGGACATGGAGGACTGGAGCCGCCACCCGCTCTGTACCTGGCCACATACAGGGACAGAGCAGCCTTGGAAAGCAGTCATTAAGCTCCAGAGTGTCTACTGTGCTCCTATCTGCCCGCGCCACTGCACGTGTGCCCCCGAAACACGAGGTGTGACCTACGATGCGACAACTGTTTGCATTGTTTAAAAATTTACTGAGTGGATGGCATACTGCTGTTGATCCCCCTCCCTCCCTCCCTGTCGCTTTGAGCACCCGTTTCCCATCATCCTCGGCACAGTTGGAAGCAGTTCTGGAAGTCCTCTTTCCTGAGTGCTCTGACTGCAGTTGTGCTTTCCTGGCTGTCTGGTGTCCTGAATCAAATCAAGACATTTAGGGCAATTTCTGCTCAGTAAAAACATGACAGCGTATCCTCGTCGACCTTATTCCCCAGATGGGCATGGATGGGACTTCCAGCTCTTCTCTAAAGTCAAAATGACCACAAACATCAACAGCTTGACAGCTCAGCTAAGGACATTCACGAAAGAGGATTTCCAGAACTGCTTTGGAGAGTGGCAAAAACGACAGGATAAGTGCAGGATAGGGTATGTTCTTGCCAGCATCAGATGGTTAGCATAAACACAGATTAACAGCCAGACTAGCTGACCAAAAAAATATGAAACACATAATACAATTACACTGAATCAAGCTGAGCGTTTAGATCCTTTGACCATACTGGATTACAGTTACTTTCTTCTTTTCTTTCTATTGTCTGTGTTTTACTTTGCACTTGATTTACATACGGGATTCTCGCATAAGGGAAACCATGCGATCTTTAGGCTTGTGTGTCTGATGTTTCCCTTACAGCTGCAGTCTCCAGTGCGCCCACTTTCTTATGGATTTCTCACGTCTGTCTCTCCTGATGGTACAGTAGCTCTCTGTTTTGCGGAAATACCCTGTTGTCTTCATCCATTCACTTGGTGCTGAGCGTGCGAGCTGCTTCCGAGAGTCAGCTGTTGTGAGTTGTGCTGCTGTGAATGTGGACATGTGTGGGTCACTGGACTGTGACGGCTTTCGCTCTTTGGGGAAGGTGTCTACAAAAGGCACAACTGAAAAAAAGAAGAAAAAAGGGGGGTAACTGGGTCAAATGAAATCTCCAGTTTTAGGACTTTGAGGAATCTCCATTTGACAGTGGTTACACTAGTTAACATCCCCACTAATGACATCCCCGCAAATGTCCTTTTCTGTCCACAGCCATTCATTGCCAGCATTGTTATTATTTGATTTCTTGAAAATAGCCATTCTCAAGGGCAGGCCAAATAACTACCTCAGTGGATTAAAGCACCTGCAAGCAGGCACAGGGGTCAGGGGTTCCATCCCTGGGCCTGCCATGCTGGCTGTGGTGGCCCTGACCCTGGGGCACGCTGAGATGGCAATCGAGACTGGGCATGGTGGTGCGCACCTGTAATCCCAGCTCTTGGGAGGCCACAAACAGGTAGATCACTACGAGTCCAGTCTAGTAGTGAGACCCTGAACACCCTGTAGACCCTTCCCTAAAATAAAAAAAAAGAAAAAAGAAAATAGGCATTCTCTCAAGAGAGAAAAGGAGTCTCAGTGTTGTTTTAATTTGCTTTACTCAGATGGCTAGAAGTATGGGACATTTTTTCATGTATTTATTGATATGCGAGAGTATTTTGAGGATGATTGTTATGGTTTGCATCTTGAGTCCCCCCAAAGCCTCGTGTAGTGGTAGGCGAGCTTCTGGAGTTTGAGACTGACCCATGATCCAATGCTGGGATTGTGGCTGTGAGGGCTACGCCCAGCCTGGGGCAGGGTGACTGCTCACAAATTAAAGAGGGAAGAAGTTACCTCGTGGCTCCTCCGCCCTTTCTGCTCTTGCTGTATTTGATGTTTTCTGCCCCCATGAGCTGCTGCCCTCTGCCTTGGGCCACTGTGCCCTGGAGCCAGCAGAGCCGGGACTGGAACCTCCACAAACTATGAGTTAAATAAATAAACCTCTCCTTCCTTAATTTTGGATATTGGCTATTTTGTTTCAGCAACAAGAAAAAAAAGTAACCAAGACAATGATTAATGACCATCTGCCTTTTGTTGCAATAATTAAACAAATTAAATAATCCCTGTACTGCTCAATAGTTCTACACAAGTGAACTTAAAACACTGATGGTGGCAATATTAGAGTAGCTGAAGACTGAGTGGAGGAAAAACAAATGCACATTAACAGGTGAAAGCAGGACCGAATTAGTCCCTGGCCATGAAGAAGGATGCTTTTCAGGAGAAGGAAGGAACTTCCGAGCTCTACAGCAACTTGGCTGACACCTCCACCCATCCTGCTGAGTCAAAAAAGCCAGTCAGAGAGCCTTTCTATAGTATGCAATTCAGAAAAGGGCAGACTCACATGGATTAGCAATGAGAGATCCAGTTTCCTGGAGCCCCGGTCAGACAAAGGGCTGAACTTGAGCGGGAAGCGAAGAACCTGTCTCCATTTGTGGGGTTGTCGCTATCCTTCAGAGTCTGGGGTGTGGCTGTGGGCTATTGGCTGGTGGCTGGGTTTTTGTGTGTCACATGAGCTCTGCAGTGCCATCAGCTGATGGCTGCTATTGTTATGATCATGGGAGGCCTGGGAAGCTTATTTAGGGTGAAACCAAAGGACCACTCCCTGATACAGTGAGTAAAGAGTAAAAAATCAAACCTTGTTTCCCAAGGGTCATGGGTGTACTTGAGTCTTAGCACCAGTTGAATGTTTCCTTTGTGTATATGAAAAATGCACTCAGGTTAAAATGAATTCAAAGAAAATATTCTGCTACCTTAAGGCTGGCTAGAATTCACTTATTTGGAAGGCAAGCACCGCTTTTTGTGGGCACGTGTGGATTGTGGCTTTCCAGGCAGCCACCTCATTATGTGCGCGACTCTAGCTTCCGGAAGTGCCACCGTCTCGCCACAGGGCCCAGTGGTGTCCAGGGCCAAGGCCGAGCCCGTGATTACCCTGGGCTTTTGGAACTGCCTGATGGCTACTTACAGTCTCACCAGGCATACAAAAGAGGTCGGATTGTGACAACAATATTCAGATCATTAAGTCTCAATCCAGTTCCCTGGGTTTCCTCCGGATCTGAAAGTCACATGAACTCCTACCTGCATCCATTCAAATGGCCCTATCTGTCCTCATGGCTGCTGGCTTCTCTTGGCACAGGTATGGTCCTTTACAGCTAAGCCCACAGATGCCATTGCCAGGTTTCGGAGGCTTATGTCTGTGCTGCAGAAAATGGAATAAGACCACACAAATCCACCTGCCCAGGACCTAGTCATTAGGTTTCTTTAGGATTTATTTTGAAACCAAAGGTGATAAATTTCAAAGGTTCAGCTAAGCTTTCCTGAAACATGGCCTGGCTTGGCTCAGTGAAAAGGGAGTAGTATTATAGCAGTTTTGTGAAGCATGACACATAGACAGATAGATGGGTAGAAGCATCCGGGTCATCCATGGACCCACAGAGATGTGCAAGACAGCTTTTCCTGCCATGAGGGAAAAGGAAGAGATCCAGAGCCTGGTGCACAGGGACCCAGGTACAAAACAGAGGGAAGGAGGGGGGCAGAGGGGACCCTCTTGTACTTCTCAGAGTACGTCAAACCCTCCTGGGAGTTCCCTGACCAGGAACCCCCTACCAGTCCTGTGCCTTATAGGACAAACTCGCTGGAGCCCTGCCCTGGTTGTTGGCTAAGAACAGAGGATGGAAACTGGAACACAGGATGTGGCTGGTCACTTTCATTCTTTGCAGTCAGAGATATGAGGGGTGATAGTGCCAGATCAGTGGGGGATAGATGCGCGGACTGCAGGATTGGAAAGCCATGTGGACTATTTATCTGGAAGGGATGGGAGCTTGGATGGAGGTTTTCTTTCTACCTGTTTCTTAAAGTTTCTTCACATTGGCATATTTGTTCTTAAGTAAATCAGGTTTGATATTTCTGCAAGTTTATGTGTTTTAAAAATAATACATCTATCAATGTCAGAAATGTACAATATCGAGAGAGAGAGAGAGAGAGAGAGAGAGAGAGAGAGAGAGAGAGAGAGAGAGAGAATCATTGTTTGACCAATTTATACCCAGATTTCTGGTTTTTCTTCACTTTCCACCTTCCCGTTCTCCTGGGAAGTACATGAAGAGCTGCTCTTCAAGGGAGGGGTCGGCGTCTTACTCCTCTGCCCACATTTCCTTATCTAACCAAGTTTATTGGCCACCAGCATCTTAGTGCTTTAAAAAGTGCTCACTGATTCATACCCAAGCTGTGTGTCCTAGGATCTCCTAAGACATGGGATGGAGCCATTTAGAGGACCACCCACAGGTCAGGGTCCTGTAAAATTCAAAATGAAACTATTTTTGCTTTAAAAGATCTATAGCTCAAGTTAGCTGATCTGTAGTATGAGCTGGTCTCATCATGTGGTCATTTTGGTTACAAAAACTATAGTGGATAGATGAGTGCACCCGTACCCCTAAAATTCGTGCCCATGTAAGCCTTCAGTATGTGCCCTTACTTATGAATAGTGTCTTTATGGCATAGTGAGTTACATAGTACTCATAGTGGATTAAAGGCAGCCAGGTGCTAATGAGTAGTGTGCGTCTAAGAAGGCTCTGTGGCCGAGAAGGGAAATGCAAAGAGGAGACACAGACAGAAATGATGTGTCTGCCAGCCAAGCGACACCAAGGATTGCCTCCCCCTCCAGAAGCCAGGAAGAGACAACGAGGCATCAGCCCATAGCTCTTTCAAAGGGGACACAGGGACAGCTTGATTCCAGGCTTCTGGTCTCTGGAACCATGAGGGATTTGTGCTAATTGGAGCCATGCAGTTGTAGCATTTTATTACTGCAGTCTCAGGGAACTGATGCAGAAGTCCAAGTGACGAAGCTGCCCTGTGCAGGTTCAGGTGAACCCCTGTGGCCTCTGTCTCCCACCTGCTAAGGTCATCTGCAACGCAGCATGCTACATGAAGGCTGGTGACGCTAAGTTGCTCTGAGGAATGCCTTCTGGGCCAGAAGGCATTCCTCTGACCTCTGCATATTTGTGAGTAGCAAAATACGTGCAAATAGTGTACGCGGTAGTTGCAGGGATCCCAGGGTCAAGGGTGCCCATCCCACAGACCCCTTGCTTCCTAGACTTCCATCCCTCTGTAGAAGAAACCACTCTCAGACCCCTCTGAGTCCCTCCCTAGAAGAAGGGCAAGTGGGATGGGCCAGGCTGTGCCTACAGCGTACTTTGCCCATTCCTGATTATGCACACATCACGCCAATAGCCTGGGGATGACCTTGCAAATGGTCATCCGTTGCCAGTGTCTCTCTGGGAAATCAGCAACCTTTTGTCACAAAGGTGATGTGATGGGCAGCCGTGCCCAGTGCAGTGCTGGACAAAACAGGCCCGGGAAATGGGCTGCGGAGCAGTGGCTTCAGCTGCCTGCAGACTGACCTTCATGGCTGAGAACTCAGCACGTGCATAATGCAGTCCACAGCTCTGAGGGGTCATGCAGGGCAAAGTGAAGCAAGAACCCAATCACTGTCAGGCCGTGCCAAGGGAAAGAGGTGACTCAATATCACTAAGAATGACTGACAGCACTGTGGTCAGAGTGGAGCAGGAGACTCCAGCCAGGAAGCCCCACAGAGAGGAAGTACCTGTCCAGAGGCCTAAGGAGAGCAGCATGTGTAGGTGGACACTGAGTTGGAGTGGTGGTCAAGAACTCAAGTTGAAAGTTAATGGCCATTGTAACAGTGTTACTCAGTGAGATTTCCAGGAGGCGACTGGGTCACAAGAGCTCTGCCCTCATAAATAAATTAGTGGCATCATTGTGGGAAGGGGTTGGTTATCTCAAGAGTGAGTTTAAAATAAATTCAGCTCTCTCCAGAGTTCTCTTTGTGTCCCAAGTGTGCTTGCTCTGTCTTCTTGGCCAGTTACGATGCAGTGTGGGTGGAAATCCTTGTTAGGTTCTAATACAATGCTCTTGGATTTCCCTGCCTCTAGCTTTGTGAAACCAACTAAAGATTAATTTCTAGTAACGCACTCTGTTTTATTCACTTTTAACATCAGAAAATGGACTCAGGATGCTCTGACAATGAATGAGATACAGACTCTGGACAACTTATATCAAAGTTTCTGTGGTTCTAGGACACTCAGAATTTCTTTGAATTTTAGATTCCACCTGGTGGGGGGTTCTCATTGGAGCTCAGAGGACAAGAAGCAATAAATTCTCAGTAATCTACCAAATTGCTCTTTTATTTCTGTATGTTTGAAATGTGTCTGTTTAGTTTACAAATAAAAAGTTCTGATGCATGTAAAAAATGCCATAATTCTGGCAGAAATGTGGACAGCAAAGGCCAGGTCCAGGAGGTTTCAGTTGGGAAGAATTTCACTGGATTAGAGACCATACGTGTTACACTCCGGCAAAAATTTTGTGCAGATTTTGCTCATGTTGTCAGATTTTGTGGGAGACTCAGTATAGGGACCTGTTGGTCTCACTGTGATTGGTTTTATCCGGGGAGAAATGGCAGCAGGAATGAGAAAGATAGACAATGTCTTACCTCATTGTCTTAGCTCAATGTCTCAGTCACTCTTCTCTCATTGCTGGGCCAAATACCTGACATCCAGATTTATTTAACTCACAGTTACTGGAGGTTTCAGTCCATACTCAGCTGGCTCCAAGGCGGAGAGGCACATGGCAGAGGGCAACCTTTCATGGCGGCGGCAAAGAGCAGAGAGCAAAGGAGGAGCAGCAGCAGAGGCTCAAGCAGCTAGCTTCTCTTCCCTCTTTACATTGAAATGCAAATTCCCTGCTCCAGGGCAGGTGCAGCATCCATACCCACAAAAATCAATCACAAACTACAGAAGCCACCCCAAGACTGCATGAGGCTTTGGGGACACTAGACACAAACCATAACAGACAGAAGACAAAAGCTGAGCTAGGTGGTCACTGGTCTGCCTGATGGGCAAGAGTAATGTAACTGCACAACAAAATCGTCCTTTATACTTTTGTAAAGTTAGTAACACGTGACACAAGGTTGTCTAACAATAGCTGACCTTAACCAGATAGGATGTGTATTTTAGGACTGAAATAGCTTATTTGCTTTAGGTACTGAGGCCTAGTCCCACCTATACACATTTGATCAATTTTTTAGCTTCTGCAGCTCCCAACAACTCAGATTATGTGCAGTGGACTGATTGATCTAGTGGGGGAAATTTTAAGGTAACCCAATGTTTAGGCTGTGGCATAGATACTGCAGGCTGAGTTTAGGTAGATTTATAGCAGTCATTGGAAGCAAACAGTGGAGCAGAGCAATTTTAAAAATTTACTTTTGACTCAAAAAGAACCACATGAAAAGTTGGGGCCCAAGAAGGGGTGGTTGTTGAAAAGATTAACATTATTATAAAGAAACCAAGCACTTTGTTCAGGAATAAGAAAAAGATGTCGTGCGGTCATCTCAAAAGTCAGCAAGACCCTATGCACCACAGGCTCGAAGATACAGAACTGTAAACCTTTCATTTGGAAAGGAAATCCCTGGGACCCTTGCTTGAGAAGAGTCCCCAGGGGAATTGGTCACCTAGGAGTCATCTCACTGTGATCAGTCACCCAGGCAGTCAGAGGCCACCGTAGCCATGATCTAAAGGGGCCTGTTTAGTGTTTCTGCTGACAGAAAATTGTAAAATTCCCTGCAATTCTGGTTTTACTGTCATGCAGAAAGTAAAAGTTGTAAGGTCAAGAGTTGTGGACTTCCATTCAGATTTCAATAGAAGGTCTTGGACGTCCCGCAAGGACTGCCTGAGAAAGTCATGCAGGAAGCTGTGGGAATAAAGCTCAATGGGCCGGTGAGTAGAGCCCTGAGAGAGAGGCCAACAGCAACGGGCTACAAATAGCAAGGCAATAGGGTCAGGGCTCCCGATGCCTATGGAAACTAACTCTCACTGCCATGCCGCGTAGCCCAATAGCAGATGCGCAGCCACACGCCTTAATCCCGATGGCTTTCTGTTTTCTTTTGGTTGAATTATCTTCTATTTCTCCTCTTTCTCTTCTGGAATGGAAATATTTCCCCTCTGACATTGTATCTTGGGATACCATAGCATTTTTTTTCCACCAGTGTTCATAGGAGTTTGCTTTGAGTCTCGGAGGGCACGTAGACTAGGACTTTTTAGCACTACTACCGCTATGGAACTTTGGGGAAGGAATTAGTACCTTTTGAGTTGTACACACAGAGTCACACTGTTAGGTAGAATTATGAACTTGCCATTGTCTTTATTTGGACATTAAGTATTGGTTTAAGGAGATGTTTCTGAGTGTCTTGTTGCCAGCGTGTGGGATGTGAGAACTAACATTAATGTTTCCAACTTGATTGGCTTGCAATCTGCCCAGGGGATCAGTATAACATGCTCTGGAAGTCTGCATGTGTGTGTGTGTGTGTGTGTGTGTGTGTGTGTGTGTGTGTGTTAGTGAAGTGGGACGTTAGGTCTGCATCCGGTCCACAGCCCTTCCTTTCTGGTATCACTTCCTTCTTCTTCCTGGCCACCAGGAACCTATGCTATACTACATCCAAATGCCATGATGATTCTGCTAGGGACTGCATCTCCTAAAACCACGAACCAGATTAAAGCTGTCCCCCTTGAAATTGTGGGTGTGGGGTGTTGTATACACATACAACAAGAAAAACTGCCAAATACAGGGACAATCTGCATGTGGAATATGTAGTAAGCTGGGTTGAATCAGGAAACAAAAACATATGATGGGTTAAGGAAAAAATTAACATAACATTTATTAGCTAGAATACTTCATATATACAAGACAAGGCGCCATGGTCCCCAAACTTACAGAGGACTCCAAGGAGGAAAGTGTTTGAATACACTTGGATCTCACTAGCAGGATGTCCAGGCTGGAGCTGGCCTGGACTTGTGGGCAAAACAGCCTCATGAGGCACAGAAGACATTGGAGTCCCCGGGCTCCCGAGGGACCAGGTGCATTCAGAGGAGCAGCCCCTGTGTGGAGGCCAAGGCCTAGGGCTGAGAGTGGGATGCTCCGCGGAACCCCAGCCCACATGTGTGCTGCATGGGGCCGTCCTAGGGCCATGTGTAGACAGCCAATGCTAGGTTGAAGCTGCAGGCTTACAAAGGGACCATTCTTGATGCTTATTTGTAGAATAAAAACATGGAAGTTTGTTATTATATATAATAAGTAATGAGCAAAACAGAAATCAATCTCCTCATTTATCATGTTTTTATTTATTGGAAGTATAAGTATTACTTTTTTATTTGGTGAATCTAAAGATAATACTCTATTTGGAGTATATCTAAAAGTCAGGTAGCCATGTTATTAATATCTGTTGTGCAATTTTTCTTGTGTAGTATTTAGGCACAAAGTTGTTGAGAACTGGTGCATAGAATACTACCAAATTCTAATTCACATTTATTTTCCTGTCCTTTTTTTTTCCTGCCTAGGTCTTATACAATATATTAATTGCCTTCACAAAGATGCATAAATTTGAAGACATAGAGCCTGTGGACATTTTGGCAGGATGTGCCAGATTCATTGTTGTGGGCTGCGGGGGAGTATTTTTTGGCATAATTTTTGGATTCATTTCTGCGTTCATCACCCGTTTCACTCAGAACATCTCTGCGATTGAGCCGCTCATCGTCTTCATGTTCAGCTACCTGTCTTACTTAGCTGCTGAAACACTCTATCTCTCCGGCATCCTAGCGTGAGTACAGTCCAAGCATCTCACCCTATAAGAATGTTCCGGACCCTAGAAGGTAAGCCAGGTATGCATAGCATGCCTGGCTTCCAACACTGACCACCAGAGGTGTTCCAAGGCTAAGCGTTTTATTTTTAGCTTTTGTGAAGTCAGACTCGAGTCCTTTACCAAACAAATATTCTCTCCAACATTTGTGTTTGTTCTCCTGTGATTTGCCTGCGGAGAGTATAGCACTTATAATGCCAATTTAGAATGCTCAGAAAAGCTAGGGAAACTACTGTCTGGATAGTTTTGTTTATGTTTCTTGAAAAACTAATTTTCATGCAGAAGAGAGGCTTGCATACCTTCCTGGGCCTCCTGCCGTCCCTGTAACCACCATCACAGTTCCATAATCCTGCAGGGTGGATTGACACTAGGCAGATGGGATCAGTGTTGAAACCAGGAGTCCTTTGATCTAATGAAAATATTTTTGAGATGTGTTATCTTGTGTCCTGGTGACCTTAAGATGTTTTTCTTAGAATGAGGCTTCTCAGTTTGGCTCATACATGGTCACATTGTTTTCTCAATGATGTTGTCTCCATATTCAGACATTCATGTAGAAATAGTTAACTGTAATACCTAGGAATGGCTATGACAATTAAATATAATAGTGCATGTACCGCTACGTCTCCATTATTTTTGAACCTTAAAATACCAAGACAAGCTAAAGTTCTGTCTCTGTACTTGCTAAGTGGTTCTAGCCCTGAAATATTCAGAATGAAAAATGTGTTACACAGTAGTTGTAAGAAGTGTTATGTGGTTGCAGAAAATCAGGGCTTTGCTGAATTGTGAGGTACATTCGACCAAGGAGGGTTCATTTTGATTTAAGCAACAGTAAAGGCAGACTCAATAAAATTAATTTAAAAAAAGAGTAAAGGCAGAGTAAGATTTTGGTTCAACAGAACTGTGGAAGAGAGGGAAGGTAGAGAAGTTTCTGGTTGTCTTCAAGAACTGCCCTGCCATCTTGCTGGAGGTGGCCGCATTGTACGCACCTTCCCTCATGCTCCCTTTTCCTTGTAGAGACTGCTAGGAGAGAGGAGGAGGAAGACTGAAAGTCTCTGGAAAGTCTGCAGCCAGAAGAGAGACTTTCCTTCTGGATAAACACAGGCTTTGTGTGTCAGGTTTAGCAGTGTGGAGGGTATTCTGAGGAGCAGCTGCTTCGCTCTGAGACTCTGCTCATTTCTAGGATCACAGCCTGTGCAGTGACCATGAAAAAGTATGTGGAAGAAAACGTGTCCCAGACCTCCTACACCACCATCAAGTACTTCATGAAGATGCTGAGCAGCGTCAGCGAGACGCTCATCTTCATCTTCATGGGCGTGTCCACCATCGGGAAGAACCACGAGTGGAACTGGGCCTTCATCTGCTTCACGCTGGTCTTCTGCCAGATCTGGAGAGCCATCAGTAAGGCACCATCGGGCCCGCAGGCCCTGTGCGCAGCTGGGCTTTTGTTCCTCAGTGCTTGACTAAGGCACTTTGCTTGTTGCTGGGACACAATGGCTGACATCCATATGTTAGAGGAAGGAGTGCTCACTTGGGTGCATAGATTGTAGAGGTTCAGTCATGGCTGGTGAGCTCTAAGTTAAGACAGCTCCACGGGGCGGGGGGGGAGGGGAATGGAAGAGGAAAAGCTGCTTCCAGCATGGTGGACAGGAAGTAGAGAAAAAGGGGCGGAGCTAGAGGGAGAGAGAAACCCTTCAAGGCCATGTCCCCAAGGATCTGCTTTTTCTGATTGGGTTTTCGACAAGTCAGTCAACTATAGGGCTCCCACAATCCAGTTACCTTCAAAAGTCCCACCTTAGAGTGTGAGGCTTTGGGGAACACCTACATATAAACTGTAAGAGTTCTCTTCTTCTCTTCCATAATGGGAAGACAACAGGAGTGAAGTGACCTGAACTGCTTTTACTTGATAGTGGAGTCTAGGAACCTTGTCATACCGAGGCTATCTTCTCTTTACCCTGCAGTCAGGTCAAAGCAGTCAGTGGCCATGTGATAAGTTTCTGCCCGGTAGCAGAGAAGGAGCACTGGAGTATTTTGTTTTAATAGAAAAGGAAACTTTCACATCTACACATTTAAATATAACCCCATCGGCATGTACCTCCCTCCTTACTGCTTGCCAGTGTGTGTCTTCTTCCGTCAGATACAGATGAGAAACTGTGGGCACTGACACCATCAGAGGACCAACGAGGTCTCACTAACTGTGCTCCCTGCAGGACAAACGTTCTGCTGAAGCACAATCCTCCAGGTCATGCATCTACTCAAGGGTGGAGTGCATGTGGGTGATAGATAACAGGCACAGGACCCACAAGGTGTTTTTAAAATTATAGTATTAATTAGAGCAACTATAGCTATAACGTCACTGGCCTGAGCCCTTCAAAGTATGACTCATTTTTGGAAATGATTTCTCTTGTACACCTGCATTTCAGGAGCTAGAAAGATCCTAAAGCGCTAAGCCTTAGTTTGTGTTGTGTTTTGATGAGAAGCCACTATGGATTTTAAGTGACTTTGATTAATATTTTCAAGCCAATTATCAAAGAGAAATTAGAAGAAATGGCTGAGAATTTATGTTGAACATACAAATTTTAAATTAACTTAGGATGGCCCTTAGGATCTAGGAAAGAAAAACAGAAATGCAGAAATATTAAAATATTCACAAAAGTAACTGAATATGTATGCCTACTGGCTTCCTGGTGGAAAAACAATTGTGGAAACTGTGACATACATTTAAAATCTCAGCTAGAAGCCTAGCATGACTACTAACTAGCTTGCACAGACATTTTTCTCTTCAAAGTCATCTTCCTTGACCTTGAGATGCGGATTTGGATGAAGGTTTCACCTCTCTGTCAGCCTTTGTATTCTACAAATCTAGAAGGAAAAGGGGCCATTGTGCAGAGAATTAAACAGAGTGACATTAGGACAGGACTGGAACTTTGTCCCTCCGTGACCATGGAGCCTGCTCTCTGGTCCTAGAGTTGGGGGTATGAATGGGTCCCACTGAGAGAGCCAGGGGCCTGGCCTCATCCTGTGGTGGGCAGAGCTGGTGGTGGCCTGCAGGTCACTCTTGACCCAGATCCTGTTTATAACAGCAGTTAGGAAGCCTTGGAACAGAGGAGACCTTGTTTTATGGGTACTCATTTCTTAAAAGTCCTTTCATCCACTTTATGAAGTGCATCCACTTGTTCCTCTCTACCTGAAGGTCTGTATTTGAGGATTCAACCAAGTACAGGCCAAAAATATTAGAAAGAAAATTGCACCTGTGCTGAACACAAGCAGACCTTTCCCTGTCATTTTTTCCTACAAAATACAGAGTGACAGCTCCTAAGATGGCATTGACTTTGTATTAAACATCACGAGTGATAGAGAGATGGTTGCAAGTACCCAGGAAGGTGTGTGCAGGCTCAGTGTGAGGCCCACACCATTTCCACATGGCAGTAGGGCTTCATGAGATCTGGTATGTGCTGTGGGTGCCGTGGCAACCTTCAGAGGTCCAACGGTAACTGCGATACTGCAGCCGCTGATAAGCAGGTGAGGCATATGGGTCATGCGATGATTAATAACCTTGCCCTAGCTTGAATGCCTGGCATGTAGAAAAACCAGGATGGACAAACTGTATTGCAAAAGTTTAAATTGTGTTTAAATTCTGTTGCCATTTGCACCGTAGATGTTCCTGTCTTCACTTTGATGGTGATGGGAGGGTAGGCAGTCCCACAGCATGGGGGGCAAAGCTCTTCCTCAGGTCCTGGAGGCCTAGTGGAGGGCAGGGCTGTGCTGGAGAAAGCCCCTGATCTTCAGACACTCACTGAGATAAGATGAGAAGCCTCCTGGGCCCTCACCCCATTGTTGAGCAAGCGCCTGAGTGTAAGGGACAGCCCACAGCTGGGTGCAGTGGTGCATGCTGTACTTCAACTGCTCTGGGAGGCTGAGGCAGGAGGATTGCAAATTTAAGGCTACATAGCAAGATCCTGTTTCAATGTAAAAACCAAAAAGGGGCTGTGGTTGTAGTTTAGTTTACAGGCAGGCCCTAGGTTCTATGATCTATCCCAAAGAGAAAAAGAAAATCACAGATCTGTTTTGCGAACCAAATGAGGGGATGAGGTCAGAACATTTTGGTCTCCCAGATGTCCCTGCTTTAACTAGTTTTGAATGGCAAGACAAACATTGAGAAGATAGGCTGAGAATATAAAGAACACAAACCTTGCATAAAAATAGGAAGACTGACTTACCTTCCGCACATGCGCACACACAGCTGTGCGCTGGGCGGCCGCCAGAGCCTTCTGAAAGGAGGCGGGACAGCGGTGCAGCTGTGGCCAGCAGGGAGCCCCGAGCTATGCTGCAGGGAGTGGGAGTGCTGAAGCAGGAGGGTCCGGTGGGCACGACTCTGCCGCCAGGGCTGCAGCCCGCCTGAGGGGCCGAGGCCCTGCGCTAACGCTGTCTCCTCTTGCAGGCGTGTTTGCCCTCTTCTACGTCAGCAACCAGTTCCGGACATTCCCCTTCTCCTTCAAGGACCAGTGCATCATTTTCTACAGTGGTGTCCGGGGAGCTGGGAGCTTCTCGCTTGCGTTTCTGCTCCCTCTGTCTCTTTTTCCCAGGAAGAAACTGTTTGTTACCGCTACTCTAGTAGTGATCTATTTCACTGTGTTCATTCAGGTTGGTGCTTTCTTTCCCATTTGAAATGAGTAGATTGGGCTGGCCAGATAGCTCAGCGGATTAAAGCGCCTGCTTAGGTAGACTCAGGGGCCGGGGGGTTTGATCCCTGGCCAGCCGTTCCAGCCCTGCTTCCAGGGAGACTGGGTGTGGTACTGGGCACCTGTAATCCCAGCTCTTGGGAGGCTGTAAACAGGAGAATCACTACGAGTTTGATCGAGTAGTGAAACCCTGAATGGCCTGTAGACCTTTCCCCAAAAAACAAAAAAAAAAAATTTTTTTTTAGATCTCTGTTCATTATTCAAAATAAATTCCCGGATATTTATAGTTATGTTCATGTTCAGCCTTTGACTTCTAAAATGCTTGGCCTCTTAACCAATGCAATACATTGATTAAAAATTATTATTATTATTATTATTATTATTATTATTATTATTGTGGAACTGGGGATTGAACTCAGGCCCTTGTGCTTACCAGGCAAGCACTTATTCTACTGAGCCATCTCCCTGGCCCCTGAAATAGTGTTGAGTTACAGATAATGATAGCTACTTTACTGTCTAGCTCTGAGAATGAGATTCTAATTAGTATCTGGTGGTGCAGTGTTTGTTTGGGCTGGACTTAGCACTTAGTGAACTAAGAAAAGTTTAACCTAAGAGATGAAATCAAGCTTTCATATTAAAAAAGACAGTTACAGGTATTTTTGTTATAAAATTCATGTGGGCTGGGGAGATAGCTCAGTGGTACAAGCACCTGCCTGGCAAGTGCAAGATCCTGAATTGAATTTCTGGTATACCATCCCCCCCAACACACAAAAAAAAATTCATAACTAAAGTAAACGTTTGTGCATTTATCCAATAGAAACTAAAAAGAAACACATACAAATTTGACATTTTGATATCCCGGATAACAGATATGTTTCCTGTGGTGACAACCTTTGCCTCAACCGACCTCTGCTGTCTCCGATCTAGGGAATCACAATCGGCCCTCTGGTCAGGTACCTGGATGTCAGGAAGACCAATAAAAAGGAGTCCATCAACGAAGAGCTCCATATCCGAGTAAGTCATCACTATCAAAACTGTAACTGATGGGTTGGTACGATGAATCCATTTGTCACCTAGGGCAGTGACCTGGAACCTGGACCAGGCTCACTGCGTGTCTCTGAGCCTGTGGCTTTGCTCCTCCCCTGCTCTACTGACAGCCCTTTTCTAGCTTCCTGTGGTGCAGTAGGGAATCTGCTTGCCTTATTGGCTTCAAATGCCTCATCCTGCAATCCTGTAGTTGTGAAGGTTGAGGTCTGAGAGGTGCTGCAGCTGGGGGCTGGGGGGCTGTGCTCCTCTCTGGATCCTGCAGGGGAAAATCTGTTTCCTAGCATCTTCCAGCTTCTAGAGGCTTCCTGCATTCCTTGGTGGTGCCCACTTCCTCCTCCAAAGCAAGTGGTGGCCGGTCAGGTCGCTGTCATTCTGTGTCACTCCAACAGTGGTTCTTCTACTTCCTTCTCGGAGATTGTGCTGCAGCCACCTGGAGAGTTCACATGATGTTCTTTTCACTGTAAGGTCAACTGATTAGCAACCTTGTGCCCATGGGCTACCCAAACCCTCCTTTGCATGCAAGCGAACACATCCACAGTTCTCAAGGGTTAAGTTGCAAACAACTTCGGGAGGCCGTTATTCTGTACAAGCAGCCTTCCCTCTGTCCCTTAAAACTTCGTATCTGTTTCACAGTCCTCTACCCCTGTATCTTGGAAATCTCAACACATTATAGCATCAACTCTAAGCCTGTATCCTATTTAAACTTCTTCATCTCAAAAGTCCTAAATCACACCATCTCAAATATCTGAGTCAGGGCTGGGTGAGGTTCCAGGTGAACCCATCCCGAGAGGCCCAGTTGCTCCTCATCCGTGAGCTTGTGACACACAAGGAACAAGTTCCCTGCTCTGCAGTAATACTGGGGAGCCACCAGGAAGCAGGTGCTGGTATTCTCTTTAAAGATGGGGCTATGGAAAGAAAAAAGGAATTGTGGATCCTGAGAAAACTGCAAAATCCCTAGGCAATGAAACTATCTCGTTTTAGGTCTGGAAATATCCCCATCCTTTGTGATCCTTGTTTTCTTTCTTTCCCTGGGTCCTGCATGCTATCCTTGGGCCACATTCCCTTTTTATGAAAGGTAACATGCCTCTGTGGAGTGGCTTCCTCAGCTGACTTCTCACCTGTAGAATTTAGGGGTCCGTCACCCTTCTTTCACTATTTTCTTTCCCACTCTTCCTTTTATGCAAGGTGGTGTTTCCATCAGTATTCCACAGGGAAGTAGAACCAGTGGGAGATCTGAAGAGATCTGTGAGCTGAATTGGCTCACGCTCTTCTCAGAGCTGGCTAGCAAGCCCAGGCCTAGGACAGATAGCAGGGTGGCAGGCAGGACTTCTGGCCCCAACTGGAACTGTTGTCTCCCATTAGAATTTCTCATTTGAGAAGTTTCCTCTCTGTCCAGGACTTTCGACTGATCAAACCAGGCCACTAGGATTATTTAGGATGATCTCCCTTACTTAAAGGCATCTGAGGATGGGATCTATTTATATCTGTAAAATGCATCCGCAGCAGCATCTTGTGATTGATAGAACAATGAGGACCTGCCAAGTCAAGCTCATACCTCAACAGATCCCTGGGGTGACTAAGTTGAAGGTGTTCTGCTTGATTTTAAACTCGTTTTTTTACAGGAATCTCGAGTCCTTTGCTTTTCCAGAACTCTTCATAGAGAAAGAATAAGACTGTGAAAATTTCTATAAATCTGGCCTTGCAATTTTTGGTAGAATCATCTTTGCCACTTTGGGAAAGGTGAATATGAAGCTGAACACGGACCCTAATGTAGGGCTCCACATGGACCCGATCCCCAGCCCCCAACCGTTTGCCAGCAGAGGTGCTACTTTCAGCAGGGAGATTAGCAATGAAGCTGTCATGGGCAAGCACAGGATGTCACAAAGGAGATAAGACAGAACAAGGAATTTTGTAGGTCCCAGGACATCTGGGACATGTGGGGTCACCCGGAATTCATAGAGGACACATCAAAGTCTTTGCCCACCAAGGTGCAAGACAGGCGGAGAACTTAGGCGGAGAACTTTGACCGCAGATGTTCATTACAATCTTCCAGCCTAAAGTCCCTTGCCATCTTGCCATTCCTGTCAAAGGGGTGGACTTCTTTCTGTTTCCTACAGAAGGCTTTTGCACTTTCTCCCTATATCCAGCTTGATGAATTCTTCATGATGTTGCCTTTACACAAGCCTGGTGGTCTCTGCCGGCCCCAAGGTCTCTGCCTTACTCTATATGCTGTACTACATGTTAGAGCTCAACACAGTTTGAACAGATGGCTTCCAGACAGCAAAATGTGGAAGGTGGGGAAAAAGATAGATAGATGAGATAGATAGATGATAAATAGAAATGATAGGTGACAAATAGATGAATAGGTCACTAGATGGATGGATAGATGGATGGATGGATGGATGGATGGATGGATGGATGGATGGATAGATGGATGGATAGATGGATGGGAAGATGGACAAATGGGTTGAGTGAGTTCAACTCATTTATGAAATAGCATTCTGATCATTGTTTCCTGATTGGCACTCCCAAAGGGGCAATGGAAGTGTCCAAGCAGTGAGTGGGGACACTTGACCTAATTCCAGCTCAGGAAAGTCATGATTGGATGACTGGCTCACATGGTAGTTTAGGTTTCTTCTGTCCTTGAGGTTACATAAGTCAAATACTGGAGAAATGTGTGACATTTACCTAAATCAGCCCCAAGGTGCATAGCAAAATCATTTGAGGTAATAAATTTCAAGAAATCCAACCCAAAAATTGTTAAAGTCATTTGAAATATTTAACAGATTAGCATAGGGAGAGAATATTTTTAAATGTAACACTCTAATTGAATTTTAGATTTTTTTCTCTATTTTTATCTTCTTGGATTCTTTACTTTCAAATATCATTCATAAACCTAAGCCTATAGAATTTGGATAGCTCATGCCTTCCTCAATTTTTTTCTCAAAATAGGTATGATTATTTATAGAAATCAGTGGAGCAATTGAATATTGGAAAAATAGTTCAGTATTTAATCTATTTTCAAAAAAATTCAGAAGCCAGTAACAATTTTATTGATTTTTAACTTGAATGGTATAGAGACAAATTTGTAATTGCTTTAAGATTGTCTTTCCCCCTAATTTTTGTAAACAATTCTATATAAAACAAATATAGCATTATCGGCTTATGTGTTGAAATGTAAATAAATAGTGAAATATTAAAATTGGTAATACTGATAAGTTTTCTTCTTAAACTTTTATTATTATAGTAGATTATTGGAAAAGTCCTATTTTGAGAAACTGTATAGTTAGATGCTTGTGAGTTCTTTTTTTAGCAATAAATAATTATTAGAATTTGGATCCCTATTTCTTCAGAAAAGAGGTGTTTCTAGAAAAGTGTTATCAAAGGGACAGAAAGGAGCTAACAGGTCCCACAGCCACCCTTGAAGTGCTTCGCCGATGCCCTAATTCTAGAACAGCAATGTTCAAAGCAAGGCTGTAGTGGCTGTTTCCACGGAACGCGCCACGTGGTCGCAAGGGGCGGCATAGCTCCGGATTCTCTCGTCACTGTCTCAGTTACTTTTCTCTCATTGCTGAGACAAAACACCCAATACCCGAATTAAGGAAGGAAAGGTTCCTTTCGCTCCCAGTTGTGGAGGTTTCGGTCCATATCGGCTGGCCCAAGGCACAGTGGCGCACGCAGCACTTCAAGGCAGCGAAGAACAGCAAATGCAACAGGAGCAAAAGAGGAGGTGCACAAGCGGGCCTCTCCCCCTCCCCTATACAGGCTGCCCACCGCGGGGGGCGTGCATCACTCACACCCGTGAGCCCAGCTGTGGGTCAGTCACACACTCTAGAAGCCCACCGCATGCCTGCAGGAGGCTTTAGGGGGCCATGTAGACCCAAGCCGTATCCTCGTGAACCTAAGTTGTGTTATTATGAAGGCAGGGTGGGTTTTAGTTGCAGAACAGACTGAAAGAAGACTTGCACCGCGACGCTGCGCCTCCCTTGTTCGTGATGTGCAGTGTGAACTCCCAAGCTCTCCCTTCACTAGCGATTCCCCCTTCTGCTTTCTCGGCAGCTCATGGACCACTTAAAGGCTGGTATGGAAGATGTGTGCGGGCAATGGAGTCACTACCAAGTGAGAGACAAGTAAGGAGCTGGGGGCTGCGAGACCTAACCGAGGGGACTTGTGTCGTAAGGAACTTTCCAGGGGGACCTTCTGCTTTCCAAGAAGCAGCGGGCACCCTGCATGCTGCTGCCCTGGGAATGAGTGCTGCCTGCAGAACAGGATGGCTCTGGGTTTAGGTTCCCTGGGAGAGAACCAGTGCCCTGTGTGGAGGGGTAATGAAGAAGCCACAGTGACATTTAAAGGAGGGACAGGGTTCCCCATGTTAAGAACAGTTTAACAGTGCAGAAAGCCTGCTTCCTGAGATGCAAGAGGGTATGGTGATATGTTGGGGATCCCAGGCAGGATCTCTCCGTTACCAGGGCTCTGAACATGGAAGGCCTTTAAGGGTGCTGTCTAGGTAAGGATTCTTTAAAGTGACAAAATCCCTCTTTTCCGCCATGGCTCACATTTCTGAACTGGTTCTTCTGCCAGGCTTAGTATCAAGGAGGAAGACTGAAGCCGCTGTAAGGTGCCGAGGCACTGTGGAGCCCAAGCCCATGCTCGAGGCCATCCTAAGGGAGTGAGGGGGAAGAGGCTGAAGACAGGGTTCGGAGAAACTCCAGCTTCTGGGGGGCTGGCCTGGAAAAGGAAGGGCAGAGGACACAGAACGAAGCAGCCAGGGAGGCAGCCGGAAGGGCGGCACAAGTAGCGGGGTGGGCTGCCCTAGTGCATCCGGAGATGCAGCAGCTGTAGGGAGGAGCGGTAGTGGCCACCGGAGTGGAGCAGAGTGAGGTCAAAGAGGGGCCAGCAAGAGCCGTGTCAGCCAGCGTGCAAGGTGCGGGAGCTGGTGACTGTGGGCTGAGGATCAGGCAGGCACCGGGGCAGGAAAGGGCCACAGACCAGAAGGTCAAGGGGGGCCCCCGCCGGAGCTCGAGCAAGTGAGTCCAGGCCAAGCAGATGGCTGGGCTCAGGAGGCCGGCCTGCCCTCCTCCCCCGGTGACCTTGCCTCATGCAGTCTGCCTGCCTTAGGGACTAGTAGACCAGACGTCAGCTACTAAGCTGGCAGCCAGCGTCCCAGGAAGTTATGCTCTCCTCAGGAACACACAGCAGCAGACAAGCTGCTCTCTGAGTGTGACACAATGATTGGAATGTCGACACTTCCAGCCCTAAACAAATGGCCGACTCCCACCATATGCACTTGTGCAGCTCAGCCAGAGGTTCACGACAGCAATCAGCGGCCACCAGGGTCTGGCCTATTGGAGTCTCTCTCTTTCAAACTCTGGGGACAAATGTGGGTTTTTTTCTCCCTCCCTCTTAATTGGCAGGATTTAAAATGAGCTGCGGCATAATGGAGAAAAACTACTGTAACTAGCGGGCCATTTCAACTTCCTGGGTTCTAGTTGAATAGGCTGATATCGCTGTGAGCGCAGCTGCGGTGTTGTGGTGATTAGCAGAACGTTCAGTCAGAAGCCGGCTCCCTCATTTCTTCCCTTGCTGTGGGGCCTGAACTGCGCTGGGCCTCTGTGGCTCCCCACTTACATGTATTTCTTGCCCTGATTGCAGCTTGTCCCTTTCTTTTTGTTTAGTTGATTTTCAATGTGTTCAGGCCAGTGGGCTGTTCTTTCTTTACTTAAAAAATGCATAAATACTGTGATTTTTTTTTAAAAGAAAGTGTTCAGACGCTAATTATTCAAGGCTCTGTCTTGATATTTTTCAGGATAAAGTTAAATAGTGATTTTAAGAAAAAAATGCAAACTTACAGACAATATACAGAGATGAAAGATTTCCAAAATGTTGCTTTTTATTTTTAGGTTTAAGAAGTTTGATCATAAGTACTTACGGAAAATCTTAATCCGAAAGAACCTACCCAAATCAAGCATCGTTTCTTTATACAAGAAGCTGGAAATGAAACAAGCTATTGAGATGGTGGAGACCGGGATCCTGAGCCCTGCAGCGTTCTCTGCACTGCAGCAGTAAGTCTCGTGCGCTCTTCCTTCTGAACGCTCGGGGTCAGAATGCCAAGGGGAACCTCCTCCCGGCTCTGTTACAGGCAGCTCCAAGGTGCACGAGGAAGCAACACGAGCGCCTGCTCGCTTCCTGCTGCTCTAACAAAGACTGCAAACAGTCCGCCATGACAAAAATTTTACTGTAGCTCGTAGCTCTGGAGGTTCCAGGGGCCCAGTGTGCTGGGCCTGCGGCAAGGACAGCAGAGTGTCAGGGCAGATATCAGGGTGTGTGCTCACAGCTCTACCCAGGAAGCAGGAATAGAAAGGACCAAAGAGTCCCACAGTCAGAGCACTTCACCTATGACTTAATGGCCTCTCCCTGGGCCCCGCCTGCTAAGGTCCACAGGAACTCCCAGTACCACCACCCTGGGGCTGCAGTTCTTACATGGGGACCTTTGGAAGCCACTCACCCAAGCCATAACGGGGTGAGTTACGGTAGCCTGCCGCATGGCAGGTGTAGGGGCCAACTGAAGCGAACGCTGTGCTGAAGGTGAAGATCGACATGCATTTCTCAGGTTTGCCTTGCGTCTGTGTGAGGCCTGCTTAGAAGGGGAGCAAGAAGTTGCTGGCTTCCTGTGGAAAACGAGACTGCGGGGAGCCAACGCGGAGGCAGAGGAGGGGAGGCGGCGCTCGCGCATGAATCTATCACTGCATGATGATTTCCTCCGAAACAGGCTGTCTCTTGGACCATCTGCTAACCAGTTGCCCCAAAGCTGGCTAGCAATTTTTTAAAGCTGTTTTAACTCTGACATTTAGCAAGAGCTCCTTTAATATCACAAAAATTAATCTACCTCCTGAAGATGCCCAGTTTCCTCCCTAAGGGATGGCTTGTGAATTGGGAAAATTAATCACCATCTATATTTAGGGAAAGGAACAGCAGCCCCCGCCATTCTGGCCCCCGCAGCAGGTAGAGACACTTGATCACGCGCTTCAATCATGTCCTCACATTCGCAAAGCCAGCGAGGAAAGCGCTAAAAATAGGCTGCAGTGGAACTGCGGCGCGCGCCAGCGTCCCTTCTCGGGCAGCACCTTCCTCCGACCCTGCTAATGAATCAGGGGCGCCATCGCCTCTCCTCCCGGCCCAGCCTGGGACCTGCGGAGTGGCTGACCTAGTGTCCTGCGCCCTGCGGGTAGCTCAGTATAAGCAAAAGGCTTTCTGCCTCACTCCTCTGTGAGACTGTTTTCCTGGCTCGTTAGTGTTGTGCTGCCCCTTACACCACTCTGAGGAAACTTCCGGCACTAAAATGGGAAAGCCCTAAGAAATATTTGTTGGCAAGGTTGCCCCAAGCCATAGTGCAAGCAGGGGAAAACTCAGGACTGCTGATATTGTTTTCATTTTAAAACGTTGACATCAAAGAGGTTTTATTTTATTTATTTATTTATTTATTTGTATTTATTTATTTTTGCATTTTCTAAAATAGTGCCCTCAGATCACATTTAGGGACTGTCTCTTACCCTTTGCACCGTAGCTCCTGTCCTGCCCACTAGAAGCCAAGTGGGAGCCACGGAGAGCAGGCGTAGGTCCTGTCCTTGTGGACGCATGCTTCGTAGGGTCATGACGCTAGAGGAAAGGTCACATAGCGTGTGACCTTAGATAGGGAGCTGCGCCAGTGTGCGAGGGCCGTTGCTCACAGGGTCTCCCGGGGTGGCCGTGTGACCTGCTCACATCAGGAAGATTGGGGCAAGTGTGTGGAGGAGGAGGAGGAGGAGGAG
>NW_004524628.1:8371639-8375215 GCF_000260255.1 Octodon degus
GGGGGAGGGGGAGGGGAAGGGGAGGAGGAAGGGAAGGAGGGGGAGGGGGTTGGGCAGCTTCTCAGAGGTGGGCTGCAGGCGCGGTCTCGGGGCTAAGCAGTCCCTCACGTGCTGGAGCATATTCTGAACCTTGGGGTATGTTCCATTGATTGCAACTAACTGCCCCAATTTCTGACCTCAAAGCAATGATTAAAACAGCTTTGTTTGGAGCCTCCTCCAGCCCCTGCATTAAGGCAATTATTCTTCAGAAACTGGTCCATGCTTAGCAATAGTCTTAAAGGGAAGGGTTTCCCCCTCTGGTAGGGGAAACCCTAAGCTACTTATTTAACTGGGTGAGAGAGGTTTCTTTAAAGCTGATGTTTAATACAAGGTTAGTATTTAAATTACGTGTATTTGATCTTATCAGAGACCTGTAGCACATCAAGCATAAAGGAATTCCTTTCCTAAGATCAAAGCAGCTAATTTCTTAAAAAACAAACCTTCAAACAATAACAGGAAAAAGAAACGTGTACCTAGCTCGCTTCTTATTATTCTGGATGAGATGTACCAACAAAATGCACATATACTTCCTCCTTTGGAAGTTTAAATAATTGTACAAAAGTTCGCTTTCCCAGTTCTGTGCCACCTGGAAGATCGCTGCCACGAGGCTGTCTATGGGACAGCACAGAAAACGTGGATGTGAGGGAGGCTGCGGCTTTTCCATGCGTTACCGACTTGAACTTCCAGATCACCCTGTGGAAGGCCTAAAGTGTAAACTTTTTTTTCAAATAAAAGATAGCTCATCTCACTCCTGAGTTGTAACCAAAATTATCAAGATAGTTGCTCAAAATGAAGAATAGCATAGCTTTAAAAATTTTGATTAATATAATAGAGATACTAAAATATTTATCAATTTATCAGCGTAATAAGCTGCAGCTATGCACCCTCCATGTATTTTATAGCAAAGCTCCTAAAAAAATTTTCACATGCCATTTTTGAAGAAAAGCATGCAAGAATTTCATTTTAGTTTTAAAATGTTTCTAGGGCTGGGGAGATAGCTCAGTGGAATAAGTGCTTGCCTAGCAAGCACAAGGTCCTGAAAAAAAAAAAAAAAAAGACTTTGTTGGGGGCCAGGGAGATGGCTCAGCTCCGCAAAAAAAAAAAAAGTTTCTAGTTGACCATGCATTGACAGGTACATGGGGTCTAATACAAATATGGTGGGTTTTTAAATTGCAAAAAATGTGTTAGAACACAATGGTTCATCACCACGGCTTCCCTGCGCAGCACACCCTCTGACTTCCAGCGCACTGAGTACTTGTCCTCGCTGCTTGCTGCAGCAGTTCTGGAGTTCTCTCTCGTGAGTGTCTCTGGTTGCCTGTTGTGGCTGCCTCGATGTCCTGAATTAATTCAAAACATTCATTTTGCTTGGTCATTTGGCCTCCAGGAAAAGCCAGAATATGGTGAGCTTGGTGGATAAGGGCACACTGTAAAGTTTTTTATTAAGTTGCCTTGAATGTTTGATCAATGAATGTTTAAATTTTTTTAAAAAGTTACAGTGATAGACACATTGCCCTCCATCCTCAGAGTACCGCCCCCTGGTGTGAACTCATCTGTCTCTTAGTCTTAGTCTTTGACTATAACAAGTTTTCAAATTTAAACATTAACCATATCTTTCAATCAATCCTCTTAAGTTCCCATTTCTGCATTCCTGCGTGGACTCCGAGATGCCATTTCCCTTCCATAATGGAATGTTGTGTCCCAGGAGGCGGGCCACTTTTGTCCTCACACTTCACTCATTTTAGAGGTGAGGCATCTCAGGGGCCTCCCTAGAAAGGACACAGGTGGCCATGCCCGGAGCGGAGCTGTGGTAGGCCCAGCTTTGGGCCATTGGTGTGTGCTTTTCCCCGGGACTATACACTGAGGTATTCAAAGAAGAAGTGGTCTTCTCCATAAACCAGGGGACAACATTTGATCTTTGGGAACCCATACTGGATGTAACATCTCCTTGATTCCATCATTGAATTCGAAGGCTTCTTTCACATTTGTGTAACATGTCACCAAAAAAAAGGAAGGAGGGAGGAAGGAATAGAGGAAGGAAAGAAGGAGCAAGAAATGGAAGGAAGGAAGGAAGGAAGGAGGGAAGGAAGGAAGGAAGGAAAGAAAGAAAGAAAGAAAGAAAGAAGAGGTGGTCATGAGATGTCTGAATCTTATATCAAATACATTTGGGTTCCGATTGTTCCAGTTTGCTGTAGCATCCATGGACTTACCACAGAACTTTGTGTTAGGGTCACAGAGATTTCCTTTATGGGCAAGAAATGAGTACTCTGAGGAAGAGTCTTCTGGTTTAATCACTGGACTCTGTTGAAGCAGGCATAATTACCAAGCCAATTTTCCAAGGGCTGTGTCTTTCTTAGACTCATGATCGGGTTATTCAGAGATGCCTGTGTTCACAGAGCGGCAGGGTGAAACCCCAGGTCCCCCTCACCCAGGTGAGCCAGGCCAGGTGACACTGCAGAAGTGTGGCCCCCTGTGGCCTTGGAGGACATGACATCTTCCAGATACCAGTCTGCCCATGCCAGCCAGTGGCCCGAGTGGCCTTCAGTGAAGATGAGTCCTTCCCAGAGTGGTCCACTCCAAACCCGGGAGAGGTGCTAGTTAGATCTGCTGCTCCATCAAGTTTCACAGAGCCACTTCGTTTATCGGTGATTTTGCTGTTTGCTTTCTGATGAACAGAACATGGAACTGTTTGGCTAGCTGGTGTTTCTGCTTAGCAGTAACACTTGCCAGAAAGAAGGAATGTACTCAGCTGGGGAGAGCGTGTAGGCGCACGGAAGTCAGCGTGAATTGTACATGAAGGACACACACACACACACACACACACACACAATTAGGTTGAAAAACCCTGATAACCATGTTTCCATTGCCAAGGGTGGTGACTGCAGCTCAACACAGCTGACATTTACAGCTCTCCACCAAGGGAACTCTGGTTCCAGTAATTTTGGAGAAAGAGCCTCAGTCGCATGCAGTTGGCTTTGCTAAGTCGAAGCCCGGCGTGCTGTGATCTCCGGCATCCACGGCCTTCCAGTCTGTGACTAGCTGCGTATTACTTTTGAAACGCCCTAGCTACTTACAGCTGTACTTCTACTAACATTTGGGTAAAATACTTAAAGGGTGACCTGTATTGAAACTAATAACTGTTGGCCTCTGCGATCAACAATCCTGAGGACACATCAAGCAGGTACAAAACCACCAGAGCCCTGAGGCGTTCCAAATGGCTGCCGGGAAGAAACAAGCAAGAGACAAGGGAAAACATTCATGCTGTAGCATTATGGTCATATTAAAAGCAAGGCTTAATTCTCTTCAGTTCTTTCTTCTTCTGTTCTACCATGACCACACATTACTCATCTAATAAAAGGGTTTTTAAAAGTGCAACCACGAGATTGTAATCAAATACATTGGTCACATGGGAATTCGCCCCACTGCAACGTCATGATTAAGGAATCTCTGGGGACAATTGTACATGGACTGCTCACCTGGGCCTGACCAGGGCTGGAAGCTCCTTGGGGGCTCCTGGTGTGCAGGGTTGGGGCTCCTGGT
>NW_004524628.1:8375390-8389380 GCF_000260255.1 Octodon degus
AGGGTTGGGGGCTCCTGGTGTGCAGGGTTGGGGGCTCCTGGTGTGCAGGGTTGGGGGCTCCTGGTGTGCACGGTTGGGGGCTCCTGGTGTGCAGGGTTGGGGCTCCTGGTGTGCAGGGTTGGGGGCTCCTGGTGTGCATGGTTGGGGGCTCCTGGTGTACAGGGTTGGGGGCTCCTGGTGTGCAGGGTTGGGGGCTCCTGGTGTGCAGGGCCTCTGAGCTGGGCCAACCTTCCTGTTGTAAATGATTTAATTTTCTCTTTGTGGAAGGCAATTCCAATTTCTTAAATCATTGCCTGGCAAAAAGTAAGATCCTCCAAAGTTGTAAGTCCAAGACACGTGCGCTCCTCCGCCTTTGCAGTTTGCTTAGAACACCTCTGCCCACAGTGCAGTGTGTGCACGGCATCGGCCTGGGAACTGGCCTGCGATGTGATTCGGTGCAGAGTTGGCAAAGACTGACCTCTGAGGAATATTATTTCTGTCTAATTGAAGAGCATCGGGATTCCGTTTCCTGGTGCTGTTTCTACTCACGGGGCTTTATTTTATTTTGTCAGCCTGTCAGTTCACAGCAGATTCATAGAGGAGGGCAAAGATTGTTTGGCTGCCACCACCTTGTACATGGAGAGGCTCCAGGAGCAATACCTGCTCTGGTGTTTAAGTCAGTTTGCAGACACAGGAGGAAAAGTGCTGTAAGAACGGGACTGTGGAGCTCACTGCAGGGCGAGGCTCGTGGGCACTTTGTGGAGCTTCTCCCCAAGGGGGACAGTGCTGGTAACTTGCCTTCAACTGTGCTCCCAGGGCGCAGAGGACACAAGAGACCAAGAGGCTTTCCCCTGAAGACGTGGAGTCCATGAGAGACATCCTGACACACAACCTGTACCAAGTGCGACAAAGGGTGCGTACAAGCCGCTGCCCGGTGTCCCCGGCCTGCCCTGGGGACCGGCCCTCCTAGAACCTGTTCTCGCTCCCATCAACCTCTCCCTGAACGAGTCTTCTCTGCTTGGTTGGAAGGACAGAAAGTTCTTTGTCAGGCTTCTGCTGTAAAGTTGGCACTGGCGGCATGAAAGGAAATGCAGCTCCAGTTGCCATCTCTAGGGGTCAGGCTGCTCCAGCCCTGCGCCTGGAGGCTTCTAGAAACCCGGGGTCTCCTCTCTTCCAAAGAAGGACCAGCTGTCACGGTCACCACAGCACCACAGAAGAAGTGTGGCACCAGGGCACACCCCCGTCTATTACCAGTCTAATAAGGGGCTGTAAAATTGACACATTGACAGTGTGATGCTTAAAGCTGGAATAAAAGGAGACACATGAGGCATTTTAGTTTTCAGTTTAGGAAATAAGCATGGAGTCTTTAGTAGATCTTGGTGCATGCAAGAATATTTCTTAGGATAATGGATGAGTCCTTCTGGAGCCTTGCATAAATGCCACTTGAGCTGATGCCACCTGCTGTGGGAGGTCTTTTTTTTTTTTTTTTTTCCTAAGTTTGTGTGTCCTGATTCTAGGATGGAACTATAATCAGTATGGGAAGGCCTTTGCTTTGGTGCCTGTGTCACATAGACCATTTCTTAGTGGGATTTTTAAAAGTCATGGTGGCGGAAGATAGCACAAGCATCAAGGGAGAGAGAAAGGGACAAGGGAGATAGGAAGTCTCTTTTTTTTTTTTTTTTTTTCCTAAGTTTGTGTGTCCTGATTCTAGGATGGAACTATAATCAGTATGGGAAGGCCTTTGCTTTGGTGCCTGTGTCACATAGACCATTTCTTAGTGGGATTTTTAAAAGTCATTTAGGGCCAGAGAGATAGCTTAGCAGTCTAAGTGCCTGTCTGGCAAATGCAAGGACCCAGGTTCAATCCCTGGTACTTCATGCTATGCTGGCCCCGAGCTGAGCTGGCCACAGAAACTGGGTGTTGTGGCACATGTCTGTAATCCCAGTGCAGAGGAGACTGAGACAGGAGGATCACTATGAGTCTGAGCTGTGACTGGGTGAGACCCTGTATCAAAAAAAAAAAAAATTTTTTTTTTTAATCATCTACAGCAAGCTCTTTCTAAGTGGAAAATGCTGGGGTCAGTAAGCCTGGGGAGCAACCTTATTCAAGGTCACAAAATAAACCCAAGCTAAGAACACGGCTCTCCTGACCATCTTCCTGGTGTTCTCTCTGTGTCCCCAGATTCACATAATCCACAGAGAGTCACTTCTGGCTTCTTTTTCAGGGTGATTCGAGGGACTGTGTGAGTGCAGGACTGAGTGTTGCTGAGAGCTGCTCGGAGTAAATTCCAGGGCTCTAAAGCTTTCCAAGTGAAACTTTCAGCAAGACTCTTGCACGCTGCATTAGATGCCGCGATAAGAGCTTCCCGGGCTGAAGAATGCAGGCAGCTCAGGGACAGCCAGGGCCAGGAGTTCCAAGCCCTCAGCCTTTTCCCCAAGTGGATGAATTTAGGGCATGTTTAGGGCAGCAGAGGCAAGATCTGGCAACCCCAATCCAGTCAAAAGTAGGGCTGCTGTTTTCCCTGAAGCAGGTGCTCAGGTAGCCCAGGTAGCCCCCCTCTTCTCTGTACGTTGGCTCCCCTCTTCCCCAGTCCTCCAGAGCTCTCTTCTAAAAGCTACACAGATTCTTCCTTCTCGTTGCCCCAAGTTGGAGCACAGTGGCCGCCTGTCATCCTGCGGGCCCACCGTGGGGAGCCCGTGAAAAGAACAGGAGCCTCTGTTTCCACTCTGGTACCTGAGGGTGAGGCTCAGCAGTCCCACCCCTCCGTAGTTCTCCTTTCCAACTTCAGCTTCACAAGGGTATTGAGGTTCCTCTCTTCTTCCATGATCCATTTGTTCTCTTAAAGAAAAAAATCACCCTGCAAGTGCAGCTATCCATTTCCACGACTTCTAGAGTAATTCTGCACTTTTGTTTTTTAATTATATTTATTTATTTATTTAGGCCTGCTTAGCCCACCCTGAGGGAAGGGCTGACCTGGCATGTGGGGGCGGGGATCAGACCAGGGTCCTCTGCGCCTGCCTAAGCTTGTGTAAGCAGGTGCTTTAGACCTCTGAGCTATCTCGCCAGCTGAAATCCGCATTTTTAAGGATTGATGTTAACTGTGTGTTGAAGCTGCCCGCGCTCCTCTAGCCTGGGCCGCTGGTGGGCCGCTGGTGGTCAAGGCGCTGCTCAGTGGCAAGGTCTCAGAAACACCTGTCGGGGGAGTCAGGGGCCACCTGGGCCAGTGTTTGCCTCTGGCTGGGCCTAATCCACAGTAGGTCTGAAACTGAGACCCGTGGGGCGTCTGGCCACTTTGCTGGAAGGCTCTGTCCTCTGCATGTACCAGAGGAAGCTCTGAACGTGGAGGCATGGAGCATGAGAAACGCTCTTCTGAATTCAGCTCAGTTTCCAAGAAGAGGTCAGAGCCTGGTGGGCAGTTCCTGGAGTGGCCTTGGCGACTATGTCCATGTGCTTTAGAAGGAGGGGAGCAGCGTGCTCGTCCCGGTGCTCTCTGCCACCGGCCAGGGCACAGCTGGGACGCGCCAAGCCTCAGGATCACCGCAAGTGACGCCAAGTGGCTTCTCCTGCAGGCCCTGAGGTGTAATGGCAAAGCGGATCCAGGGTACTCTCTGAGGGACCTGTCCCCGAGATGGTGGGGTGGGGGAACCCTGCACCTCCATTGTGCGCTCAGAGACCTCCAGGCTTCCTGCCTGCGAAATAGACAAGTGCCGCGTACTCCACGGCAGAAGACCAGCTCTTTCTTGCGCGCGGTTCCTCCAGGTCCACACAACCCCTCCCCCATGGAGCCGATGTCCTGTGACCTCCGGGACCAGAAGTCCGCTGGGCGAGTCCTAACCTGTCCTGCTCTCTCTGCAGACCCTGTCCTACAACAAGTACAACCTCAAGCCCCAGAGCAGCGAGAAGCAGGCGAAGGAGATCCTGATTCGGCGGCAGAACACGCTGCGGGAGAGCCTTCGCGAGGGCCGCCGCCTGCCCTGGGGGCCGCAGGTGCGGGTGCCGGTGCGGCAGACAGGGCCTGTCTGCCAGCGTCCTCGTCCCCGGGCTGTCCCCCGGCAGAGCCTCCTGAGGCCTGCACCCGGCTTAGCCCGTGCGGCACCTCGTGCAGCACGCGCGCGTCCACCGCGCCTTCTGCTGGGAGGCTGGGCGCGTGCAGAGTCCGTCCGGGGCTCGGTTCCGAGGCCGGGCCGGGGGTGGCACGGAGGCCTGGGCAGCCCATTGGCACAGGAGGCAGGCTGCGCCGCCTGCTTCTTCCGCCCAGCCAGGGCCTGCAGCACGGCCTGGCCTCTGGCCCGTCTGGGCCCGCCGAGGTTCTCACTGGGTCTCACTCGATCCCCGCAGGCCGGCGCCAAGAACGTCCGCTACCTGTCCTTCCCCTACGGCAAGCAGCAGGCCTGGAGGAGAAACACGGGTGCCACAGAGGCCACAGGTAACCGGGGGGCTCGTCCCTCCCCGGGCCGTCGCCCGTGGCTGCGTGGGGGCCTCGCAAGATTGCGAATCTTAACATTCCGATGCGAGCTGTGGGGCGGTGTGACAGGTTTGGTATCCGGGGAGACCATGGCCTATCTCCTTGTGGATTTTTCCTTTTTCTGCCTTTCTGCACTCATTCTTCTTTTTTTTTTTTAAAAAAAAAAATTTTTATTTATTTATTTGTGTGTGTGTGTGTGTGTGTGTGTGTGGCCAGCTCAGCCACCAGGGGGCGGGGCTGGCTGGCATGTGGTGCTGGGGGATTGAACCGTGGTCTCTGTGCTTTGCTAAGTTTGTTCTAAGTAGGTGCTTTAGACCACTGAGCCATCTCACCAGCCCCATGCACTCATTCTTTATTTGGTTGTTGATCTTCAAATGAATTTGGGGAACTCTGCCCACGATGGGTGTCATCCCTGCCTACTGCCAGTCAGTTTTCCTCAAGCCTCATGTTCAGCTTCTACGTTTTAAGATATATTTGGTATTAGAAAAGTTTTATTAAATCTCCTCTGAAGTGTATGGCAACATTAGGTAGCGATTCACCCAGGTATCTTTGCTGACAAGTACAGTCCTTTAGTTTTTGCATGTGGATTGCAACCCGTGAGAGATTTCTCTTTGGGTAAGGATTAAAGAGATTTTCAAGGGGCTGAGCTCCCAATGCGGTCTTTTCCTTCAGGATAAAATGCCACCTTTGCTCCACTACAACATTCAGGATGAAGATGGTTTTGAACTTCATTTTTTTTCATTGGTCAAATTATCTACCCCCAGACTGGACTCGCCTACTCAGTAGTATTTGAGGTTGTCACTGAGTTACTCTACAAACAAAGCAGGCAAACTAAACCAGACAGCAACAAACATAGGGCATGGGATAGATTGACTTAAAAATATCCTCCTGGTACAAATAATCCAGTGCTATTTTGGCCATTTGGGTGAATAGAAAGGAAGAAGAACGTGACACTGACATTTCTCCTGAGATAACCCAGAGCAGGTTCATCAGAGCCCTGGCGTGTGACTCTTAAATAAGGATTATATTAAAGAATAGAACATCTAGAGACATTCTAGATGACCATCTAGAACAGAGATGACCCACCTTCTAACATGGGGTCATCCCAGAAGGTGGGGCTGTTCTTTGAATGCTGGACGCATCTTGTCACTCAAGTTAGGCCACCGCGCAAGCCACCTGCATGAGCCTCTTCCTTAGGCCAAGAGCCCACCTGACCACAACTCAGAATGTGTCTCCTGAGGGACCTTTACACTCTAGGGAATAAGTGCATGGTGAAAGATCAGGCTGTGGGGACAGAGGCATCCAGGTCACTGTCCCTCAGGTGCTGGCCCCTCTGCAGAGCACAGATCAAGACGAAGCCGTGAAAAGATGGGCTTATTGACTAATGCTACTTACTTTCCGCACTCAGAGCAGCTTGCCCGGGCCTCACTTTCTCCTGCTGGCCTTGCCATGCTTGGAAAGCACTGCTGAGTGGACAGGTTAAGATTTTCTGGTAGCCCCTTCCCAAGCACCCTTTGTCCATATAAACCTCTGACTGTGCTGCATTCTCTTGGGCTATGGGAATATTTTTTCCCCCTTCCTTTAAACGAACACAGCTGCATCCTCATCTCTTGGTCCCTCACTTCCAGTGTCCCCAGGGTTGCCTTCTGCTGGTCAAAAGGGATGAGACTCAGACATAGCGCTCATAGGCTGAGATGTCCAGGGAGCCACCCAGGAGAGGCCAACCCGAAGCAGTCCATCCCCCCACCACACAGCAGTGCCCTGTGGTCTTCAGGTCAGCTGCTGTTGTCATCTAGAAAGACAGAGTGGCAAGAAGGAAAATTGGATTCAGGGCAAAGGGCCTTTTAGACATAGCAAGCTTGTGCCTATGGCTCATGTCCTTGGCCTGTTGGGCCAATCTTGTGACAAAACATTATCTCAGTCACCCAGGGGACTGGCTTGACCAACAGGATTCAATGCATTTTCATGTGCCTATGACACAGCATCAGTCTCCTGGCCTTGGAACAGTGACCTTGAAAGAGAAGCTATGTGGAGGGTGAGGGGTGGGACCACAGAGCAGGCTCAACTTTGCCCTGAGTTCCTGACCTCTGGGCAGGAAGCCTTCACTCCGATACTGAATCTGATTTTCCTTTTTGCCACTCTGTCTTTCTAGATGATGACAGCAGCGAGCCTGGGCTCCCATCCATCACTTTCAGCGCACGACCCCAGTTGGGGTCACTTCGGGAGAGCTGGTTGGCGCGGGAGGTGATCCCCATGAAGAGCTTACCCCAGGGCACAATGACGCTGCCCTTCCATGACAGCAGAGACCCTGGGCTGGGCAGGAGGGCAGTGGTGCGGCCCCGACCACTGTTCCTTGCCTTGGACGAGGAGTTTGAATCGAGGGAGGAGAGTGACGAGGAGGCTTCCACCCTCAGATCCAGGTGGACGGTGGAGCGTGGACACAGCAGGGAGCATGGCCAGTCCCACAGCCCTCTGCTCCGCAGGAAGTAGAGCTGCTGCCCACAGGACTGCTTCTGGGCTTCCAGAGCTTGTCCTCCATGGTTGTGAGAGAGAGGTCTTCAGATGCAAGCCGTGGAGTTGGCTTTCTTGGAGTTACTGGATACAAGTGTCTAAGAGACAGTAAGATGCTAGGGAATCTGGGAACGAGGTGTAGAGGGGCCGCCTTCTGAGCTGGGGGGCAGTGATAGGAGCTGGGCCCCCGCCTTCCTAAGCTCACCCTCTGAAGGCCTCTGACCCAGCACGGGCACTGAGATGGAAGTGGCGCTGGTTGGTGACTCGCGCTGACCACGCGTGTGTGCAGCTTAGAATCAGGCAGAGTGAGGTGGAGTCTTGGCCATCTCCTGGCACAAACGCTGTGTTCGCAGGTGAGGACCCCAGGGCCGAGGTACCTGGTGAGCTGTCCTCCCTCCAGTGAGTGTACTTGTTTTGATTTTGATATCTGATATGCAATCTTCTATCTGAAAAGCTGGCAAAAATTTTTATAACCTTGCTGTATCCAATGGGCAACAGTGGTGGGTGCAGTGCACACTACAGGAGGAAGATCAGATCAATGGCTTCATGGTCTATCCTATAATTGCAATATTGATTTTAAAAGCAAATATTAGAAACACAGTGGCCACAGCATCTGACCACCATGACATGGACACCAGGTACTTGTGAGGTGTACGTAGCACTCGGCGTTGTTCCCCGGCTGCACTTTGAGCCGCACGCTTCAGCTTGCCAATTAGACCAGACAGCACTAACGCTGCTCCCTTCCTCTCTTCCTCCTCCCTCCCTCCTTCTCTGTCCCTCCTCCTCTATACCTCCTCCCTCTTTCCTCCCTCCCTCTAACCCTCTTTCTCTCCCCCTCCCTCTCTACTCTCCTTCCTTCCTTCCTTCCCTCCCTTCTTCCCTCTCTTCCTCTCTCTCTTTCTCCCTTCCTCCCTTTCTTCTCTCTGGCCACCTGTCTCTTAATAATCACTCCACAGGCTTCATTTAATGTGCCAAATGAATAACCTGTGATAATTAACTAGATATCCTTTTACCATTACTATTTCTGGTACTTCTACCACCCTTGCCTGAGTTTTAATCCTGTCCATCTATAAAGGCTCCCACTGAACGTTCCCTAGATCTGCCCTGACCCCTTTCATCCCTACGTGTCCTTGTGTTTTTTTGGGGGGTGCAGAGGACTTCCCTGTGACTTATGCTTCTGCATGAACACATCTGTTTGTTCTGGTGGCCCAGCATGAGAAAGACAAGGAGGGGCCGGCTAGTCATTGGTTTCAGCCACTGGTCTGTCTTGCCATCCATCTATGCTTTCTCTTTTCTGAGCCCTCGTAGGTTTTAGCAGGTTTTTCTCCTCTCGGTGATGTTTACGTCTTGGCTCAGTGGCTGCTTCTCCACGCTCCACTGATTGCAGCACCACAGGTTGGGGAGGGATGTAAGTGAAGGTGTCCTCCTCAGCATTCTTATCTTCCAGATGTCATAGATGGGGGCCTGGCATGCGCTCAGGGTTGCTGTCCCTCACAGGGAAAAGGCCACGTCCTCAGGTAGGACCTAAGGACACCAGGAATGGGCCAAGGACATTTGGCTTTGTCTGAGATTTATATGTTGTGAATGGTTGTCCCTAGCCTGCTGAGCCAGAGAAACGGCAAGGGACCCCTTGGCTGGTCCTCTGGGGCTGTAATACAATGCTGCTTCTGATCTGAGGGCTTTCGCTTTAATAGAAGTTGTACACTGCCACATGATAATGATCAGCTAAGCGGGATAGCATCACATGTAAAGCCTTGGGATTTGCTTTTTGTTTAAATAAACAAGCAAGCAAAGAAGTGTATGGGGGGGGTGGAGACAGAGACAGAGACAGAGACAGAGGTGGCAGAGCTGTCATCCAAATCCACCTTGTTAAGGTGACGGGCAAGGCTGCGTCTTGGAGGTAAGGGGTCCCTACATCACTTATTGTTCTCTATCGATGTACAGCAGAGGTTCGGTTGCACAGGTCCTTCTGAAAGTACCCAGCCAGGACTCAGGTGCAAGGGCTCCACCAGAGTCTCCGGCTTGCTGTCACATGCAGGTGCCATTAAGCAGGGTCTGCATAACTAGTGGAAGTTGCCCACCTGGACCAGGAACCACATTCTACTGCAGAAAGTGAGCTCAGGCCACGGAGAGGCCAACTGACAGAGTGATGGGTGGACAAAGGACTGCACAGGTGACCCCTAGGCCCTGCGTCATCCGAGGCCAGCAGGGCACTTGCCAGCGGCCTTTGCTGCCGGCTTTTCCCTCCACGCCAATGGATTTTTCCTAGATGCACACGGCAGTGATGGAGTTAAGGAGAATAAAGGCAGCAATTACAACCACACATGGTAAAAAGCTAATTTAAAATGTGTGCGTTGTACATTTCTGGAATTTTCCATTGGACAACTTTGGATGCAGTTGCCTCGGTCACTGAAACGGGAAGTGGAACCGAGGATAAGCAAGGACCACTGTATCTCGAAAGGGAGAGAGCACGTGCGGCAAGGAGCAAGGCTACCAACATCTTCCAGTCAGACCAGCTGCTGGCTCATTGGTCCTGTGTCCTGTGCACAGGACGTGGCCGTGTGCCCAAGGCAAGGGTGTAGCCATTGCTCCCCTGGCCACCACATCCCGCATTTCAGCACTCACACAGTCAGACTGCATCTTGTCAATGGAACTTGCGGCTCTGAGTTCATTTCCCCTGCAGGGACGTGGCCTGGAAGTCCCTCCTAATGTGTGGCAACAGAGTTCTCCGAGAGGCTGCAGCTCTGTCAGGCCGGGACAGCACCCAAGGCATGACCGTAGGTCACGCCCTCCAGCGCTGTGTGGAAACAGTGTGTAGCCAAGTGTGGTGCCGCATAGCTGCAAGCCTGCTCCTCAGGAGGCTGAGGCAGGGGGATCAAGGTTGTGAGTTCAAGTCCAATTTAATGAGATCTTGTTTCAAAATATTTTTTTTTTTTTTTTTTAAAAAAAAAGGGGGTTGAGAATGTAGTTCAGCAGCCCCTGGATTCAATCCCTAGTACTGCCACCACCACAGCCCTGCCATGACCCTCAGTGTGAGCTTGCTCTCAGAGGTTTTCCAGCAGATGCCTGTAGTGCAGGGCAGTGAGGGGTTTTGGCCAGGCAGGCTGGATTCTTGGCCCTGCTCACCCCAGGGTGGAATAAGATTTCCTAGTCCCCCTTGCACCCCTGTCTGGGCCTGGCTCCTGGTCAACCCTCCTTGCTAGTGGCCCCAAAGAATGTATGCATTTATCTTCAACCTCAAAAAAATGTCCCCTTCCTCTCCTCCCTTTCCGCTCCTTCCCCCATCTCTTGTGTTCCTTCCCATTTGCAAAAGATGCAGCTCTCTGCTTCCTATCATATCTCTTGTATTTTTCTCTTTAACCTATTCATGTTTTGAGGCTTTTCTTGGATGAGAAATCATGAGATGGTGAAGCAAGTGTGTCTCATTTATTTCACTTAATGTCATAATCTCCAGGTGCATCCATTTACCTACCAATGACTCCAGATTACCGTTCTTCATGGCAGAGTAGTACTCCATTATGTTTCTTGTTTTTATCCATTCATCTGCTGATACACACAGGCCACTTGCAAGAGTGAGCTGTTGTTAGTTATACCGCTACAAGCTCGTGTGTGTGTGTGTGTGTGTGTGTGTGTGTGTGTGTATCACTGTAATCTGACATCTTGAGCCCGTTGGAGAAGATATCGAGACCATAGAGATCTTTAATCCATGTGGTCAGTTCAGAACTCAGGTTCTGAGGTCAAACAACTTTCAAGAGGCTTGAGGCAATTTGAAGTGGACCAATGATAGAATAAGTCTACCTCTGGGATGATTCAATGAAATCAGTGAGGATTGAATAAAGTAATCCATGTAAAACTTTTAGGTTGGTGTTTAGAGTTTGATCACGTTATCTATACTTGCTTGAGAGCAAGTGTCTGGACTCAGGAAAGAGGACGCTGATTTGACGCCACATGAAGTGTCAGTGACTGAGGCTCAGAACTAGCTGGTGAGCAAGACAGAGTGCTGGGGCGCCGTGTGCGGCGGCAGGAGCTGCAGTCGCTGAATATCAGGGGCCTTGTGGGACCGGGTGGTACCATCAGTTCAGAGGTCACCAATCAAAAGCAAAACTGGAGACAGACCCTGTGCGTGGGTCTTGCGCCTTGCTCAGGCTGCCTAAGCACGATGCTGTCTTGCTTGTGTAGGTTGGCGTCCTCCTCCAATGAGCCTTGGATCATTGCGCACGGTCTGAGCCTCACTCATGCTCGGCGCGAGCTCGCGCGTGGAGGCCCTGCCCTCTCCTGACGGACAGCCTGCTACTACAAGGGGGAACCCTCAATGGGAGAATTCCTCAGCTTGAAATTTATTTTCTAGAACAGGACTTCACTCCAAAAAAATGACTCTCTTTAGAGAGACAAATGGTTAAGAGTTTTTAGCAGAGATAAAGAATGGCTACTGGTGTGCTTCATAATGGCCCAAAATTAGGCAAAGCGAATTTCTAAAAAATAA
Organism: Octodon degus; assembly: GCF_000260255.1. Classification (NCBI taxonomy): domain Eukaryota; kingdom Metazoa; phylum Chordata; class Mammalia; order Rodentia; family Octodontidae; genus Octodon; species Octodon degus. The sequence goes on from NW_004524628.1 coordinate 8,386,829, forward strand.
ATTCAGTGGATATGTTGATGTTGTGCAAGTTGTTTTATCCACCAATAAAGCAGTTGCTTTCTTGTAGTTTGCATTCTTTTTCCACTGGAAACGCCTGCAAGTGTCTTGCTTCTAACTCCTGAGAAAGCGCACCCGTGTAGACAGCGCCCTTGGCAGACACCGCCCTTGGCAGACACCAGGCCCGCACTGTGAGCTGTCAGTGGGGACCGAAGCCGAGGGCTTCAGAGGCATGCCTTCCAGGAGCAGCCCTGCAGCCCGCGGCGATGAGCCCTTCCTCAGGAGTGCCATAACCGATTGCCTACATTCGTTTTTCTCTGAGGCGCTCAGGAGCTGCCCAGGTAAGCAGAACCCTCCAGGTAAGAAAGGCAGGTTAGAGACCCGCGCAGCCTCCGCCCGCCTTCTGTGAGTTGAGGTTTACGCAGCTGAGTAATTAAAACCAGGCTGCGGCTGAGCCCAGCTGGTGACTACTGCCAGTTAGAGACCTCGGCACACAGCTCTGCCTCACAGTAGCAGATCGCAAGACAAAGGCATTCACTCTGCTTTTAAGAAAACGTTGACGTGGGGGCTGAGGGGACAGCTCAGTAGAATAAGCGCTTGCCTGGCAAGCACAAGGGCCTGAGTTCAATCCCCGGTTCGGGGGGGTGGTGGGTGGGCGAAAACGTTGGTGCATTTGTTTATTAATCTTTGTTTTTGGCTAGTGTTTGTAGGAGGATAGCGTTCGTCAAGGGGAGCTGGCGCATGCGCAGGACACACCTTGGAGCCCTGTGTAGCCCCTTCCCTCCCTGGAATCAGTCTGAGAGGAACAGTCCTGGCCACATGCGTAGAGCAGCGCCCTCTAGACCGGAGGGCCAGGATCACCCCACAGGAAGCGAGAGGGCGGAGTAACAGGCCCCAGGTGTCCCTTGCCTTGGGGCCTCAGACCCCAGGCGGTCCTGGATCCCTCCCACCCTCCACACCCTCCTTTCAGAGAAGTGGGGATGGAATAAGTGGCTCAGAGCCTCTCTCTCCGGGAAACATCCACCAGTAGGAGACAGCAACTCCATCCTACCAAAAACAACAGCTAGGAAACAAAAAGGTCTGCTAGAAATAGAGGAGCCCTTGGGGAAGCTGTCAGCGTATTGAAACATATTTTTATAAATTTAATGGCTAAAGTTAGATGAGCAAAACTGATATTTTGAGTCATTAAAGTCTTCTTTGAGATGTCACAAAATGTTTGTGTCTGATTTAATTTTTTTTCTTTTTATATTCCAATAAAAATTTTTTTTCCAATTTATTATTATTTATTTAACTGGTCCTGAGGGAGTGAACCCAGGGTCTTCATACTGAACTACATCCTCACGTCTTGTTAAGTTTGTTGTTTTTAGTTTTGAGACAGGGTCACACGAAGCTGCTTAGTTGCCCCAGCGGGGCTGGAATTTGCACTCCTGTCTCAGCCTCTCAGGGTGCTGGGATTGGCGGCCAGCACCACCACGCCTGATTAAAGCACCCAGTTATGGCTTGTTTCTAGTTGTCCCCCGCAAAGCCTCACGTAAGTCATGGATGGGGTGGACGTTCGAGGAGCAGTAGGAGGCGCAAGGCTCGAGGGGCGGGGCTAGAGGACCAGGGCGGGGCTCAAGGGGGCGGGGCCAGGGAGGCACGAACTGTTAAACGGGCTGCAAGAGCCCTCCCCGCCAGACCTCTTGGCGTTGTGGAGCGGGTCATCCTGGATGCCACCGGGCACTCCAGCCTCTCCTTCAGACCCTGTAGCCTGGGGCTGCCACGGCTGCGACTGAGGCCGCCTTGGGCAGAAAGGAGATGTTTGGAGAAGACAGAGGCACTGACCCTCTTTCCTGAGCAAATAAGGCTCCAAGGTTTTGCTACATAATTCAGACTGTTTTAAACTATGAAACCTCCAGTAGCTGAGCTAAATAAAACTTTCCTTCCTTCATTTTGAGTGTCAGGTATTTGTCCCAGCAAGAGAGAAGAGTAACTAATACACACCCTTTTTTATAACCTTTTTTGTTGTTGTTGTTTTCTTTTAATGTAATTTTATTTATTTTTTAAAAATAATTTTATTGAGAAACAATAGTAATGAGACAGTTTCAAAACCGATTAGTAGGACAGTTTCTTTTCTTTTTTTTATAAGCAGAATATATTTATTGAGAGAAAGAAATCTCCTGTCTGAGAGAGGGACAGGAAGGGAGGCCCGAGCGGGTAGTTCCTCCGGAGGACAGTTTCAATAATTAATACATTGCATATTGTTGTCTTCTTAGGGGTTCTTCATAGTATAAGATGCAGACATGATATCTTGTCCACAACCACTATTAGAACAAATCTATTCATTGAATTAAGAGAAAGTAACTGTATATCTATCCTAACTATTTTGAATATACAGATACAAAATGGTCCTTCATTTGGATCCCCTTTTTTTATTTAGTTTTGCCAGAGATGGGTATTTCATTGTCATTTATTTTTTTTTCAAATCAAATTGATAGGACAGTTTCAATAATTAACACATTGCATACATTCTTCCTAGTGGTTAATTGCTGTACAAGATGCGGACATGATATCCT
>NW_004524628.1:8389990-8407126 GCF_000260255.1 Octodon degus
AGTTACATGATGTTACAGTACAGGTTCTCAGATGTCCTGAGTCTTAAGTGACCTTGGAAGGCTAGGGCCAAAATGTTGGCTTTCCTTGCGGCCCTCCTTTTTCTCTAATTTTGGTCTGCAAACTTAGGTTGTTAACCATCCAGAAGACAACTTAGGCTGTTAAGCTTAATTTCACTATCTGTCTGCATATGAAACATCTTAGGCATAATATGGAACAGGTATTTTTCATCAGGCCTTTTTAATAACCTTAATGAGTCCCTGGCCAGAAATTTCCCCAGCTTGAGGCACGCCGGAAGCGCCGAGAACGCTGCTCAGGCCCAGGGGAAATCAAACTGAGAATCCCAGCGGGAGCACAGAGCCACTGGCCAGAAGGTCACCGACTCCTGAAACACACAAACTGGCTTTGCAAGGAGTGCCACGCCTTGGTAAGCAGTCACTAAGTGGAAGCACACAGACTGGGGTCACTGATCGGGCAGGCTCTTAGCGGCAGCCCAACCCTGGCAATGCCGCGCTGCCCTGAACAGTGAGCCTGGGGGAGTCAGGAGCGGGGCAGGGGGCTGGCTTTGCAGGCCGCGAGGATCTGGGGACAGCAGGAGCAGACAAAAGTGGTGGGTCATCTCAAGCCGCTTTCCCTGTAGAGGCGGGAGCAGAGGGGATGTGCCTGTCCCACCAGATGGATCTGGTCTCTTTGGGGGCTTGGCCACTCTATTTCTGCCGCTGTTGCATGACTTCTTGGTAGCCCAGAAAACCCCCGAGTCAGCAGGCTGGGTGGGATTGAGCGTGAGGAGAACCATGTGTCTTTGGCTCCCGGAGCCCCTGTTGCGGAAGCGCAGTGCGGACCAAAGTGGGCGCAGAGGGTCCTCAGGAGCGCCACGCTCACGTTTAAGACACACAGCCTTCATTGCTGTTGTACAGAGTAGCTAGTCTGATGATCGTATTCATGCTGCATACGGGAACCGAGCCTGGGAAAGTTCTCACCTGAGACAGACCCAGTGGGGGGAAGCCACGTTTAGAGTCACCTCGCCCAAGGCCGCTAAGTTCACCCGCTAGGCTGCAGCAAATGCCTTCCGAGCTGCTGCAGAATTAAGTGGGGAGCTTCCAAGCGTGGCCACGCCCTGCGCTGCCACCCTGGAGTTCTAAAGCTCGGCTGATTATTACCCTACAACATATGCTGTTTCTCAATAAAATTAATACAAAATAAAAAATAAAGCTTGACTGCTGCCCCCACCCCAGTGGCTCCTTAGCTGTCACTTGCCCTGATCTCTCTGCCCATGCTCCTGACTCCAGGTGAAGCTACCCAGGGCGCTGGTGGAATCACTACTCTGTGGAGTGAATCTTTGACTCAGTAAAGAGAAATGAGAACATGAGCTATCTTTTGAGCAGTTTTTCTAAATGCTTCAGAATCTTTATTCCCATTGGATTTTATTTGGCACCCTCAGAAATACCCGACTGTGAGCCAGTTAGAAACTTTTAAAATAAGGGCCTACCACCAGGGCCCGGGACCAGTTTAACAGGAAGAAAGGCTCACTCACTGGGCCCCACTTATTTTGTTTGTTTACAGGAATTTTTCTGGGTTGCTGAGGGCAAGGGAAACTGCTCCTGGTTTCACTGGGGTTCGGTTTCACCAGCAACGGCTGCGCTTGTTTTGAACTTGTGCTGGTCCTGGCCCTGGATCAAAAGCCCAGCCTCTATCTCACTGTGCCATCTCCACAGGGCTTGTGTGTAAAGAGAGGGAGGGACAACAGTGTCACTGGAGTCCCTCAGGCAGCAGCTGAAGCACCATTGGGAACGCAAAAAGGAGACTAAATGTTCTGTGCTTCAGAAAGGGACTGTTTCTCTAGGGAGGGGACAAAGGCAGGTCCTCGCTCAGGACGCGCCCGTGGGAGAGTCTGCAGCCTGGAGAGCTTGGGGTTGGCTAACAGCTTGCCTGCAGTACCCCACCCACGCCCTGGAGCTGAGGTCCAAGTTCTGAATGCAGACAGACAATGCTGCTGGTATTTCGCAGTTTCACTCTACAACTCCGGGGTTTCGGAATCTCTCTAGCAAAGTATTTGGACAGATACTGCAAGGAGGAAATGAAAAGGAAACTACCCCATGGCAAACTCCGGATAACTAAATTCTTCCAGGAACAATGAACAGAAAAGATGAGGGAGATAACCTGACAAGAGGCGTTGGTCCTGGTGTCGTGTGGTCCTGGGATGGTCTGTGAGAGGAGCGGAAACGTCACTGAATGAGTGCCACAGAGCAGCCTTTCTGGGGTTCAGGGTCGGCTCAGGGAGCTGTCAGGCAGCAGAAGATGAACACATTTGCAAGTTATCTGCGAGTCCTAGTGTACGCCCAGCATTCTCTTTCAGACAAAACTCTTGGCAGGGCCTGCACAGGGAAGGCCCTGGGAAAATGCAGCCCCCTGAACATACCCTAGTAAGGCCCAGAGCCTAACGTCTTGGCGTAGAGGTTAAGTCTTGGTTGAGCACCACAAACTCAGCTCTTGAGGGTTTCTGAGCTCCCCAGGGACATTAGAGGGGCTCCACCTACAAAAGATGCCTTCCCCCAGGCTCTTGGAATGACCCTACAGCCTCCCTTCGCTGGCACAGCAACAGGGAAGAACTCAGGTGTGGACAGAGTCGTGGCTCAACCTCCTCGTGGTTGTGTGATAGCAGCCCGGTGCGCTGACCGCTCCAATCCAGTCTATGTCGCTCACGTGGGGCTGATCGCAGCCGCTCCGCCCACGCCAGGAAGCGTGAAATTTGAGTGGGGTCGAGTTTAAGAAACTACTAAGGCCAGATCCCTTCTTGTGCGCACGAAAGACATGGATGGGGAAGTGCGCATGCCCAAGCCCCGGCCTGGGAAAGTAAAGTGGGCCTGAGCTCGAATCCTGTTCTATGACTTTGTAACACCTCATGGGGCAAAGTTTGCAGCGCTTTACTGCCGTTAGCAGCACGGTTGGCATAAAATCCAGCGCGTAATAAACCTCAAACTGTCATCTTCCAAGTTCGTGACTGAAGCTGTGTTAAGGAAGAAAGTCGACTAGGTGTTAAAGTAGGCCAGGGAAGACCTCCTGCGGGGCCACCTCGGGCTGGCTGCACGCACTCCTGAGAAGGGCGGGGAGGGGCTGGCATCCGCCCGGAACACGGCAAGGGCCCCAGACGGGGCTGCCAGGGGAGGGCTGGGGTCAATGGAAGGGAGGGACAGGAAGCAGCTTCAGGGGTGGAGGGGATTCTGCTAACTGACCCCGCAAGATTCTTGCTGAGAATAGTCTGACCAGGCCTTCCCTGGGAGGAGCCGGGACAACGTGAAAGGTCACCTATCAGGGGATTGTGTGCTGAGGCTACTTCTTAGAGTCACTTGGCAGCGAGGAGTAAGTTCAGGAGCCAGAATACCGTTGGATCAAGCAAAGCTCTGCCAAGTGTGGGCTGCAGAATCAGGCTGCCTGGATCGTACGAAAAGAGAAAGTAAACTCTCGGCTCTCAACTATAAATGAACACTTGTCAGAAGAGCACACTCAGCTCACCAAGGAGTGTGTAAATGAATATGATGTCTCAACGAGTTTGGAGACGAATTCAGAAGATACACTGTGGGCAGCTGGGATTACTCAGAGAAGCTGCAGATGAAACAACAAGCTTCCGTGTGGCGGGAAGGGGAATCGATCGATCGGCTCTCACTGCCTCCCAGGGGACAGCCTGCCTGCAAGTCTGTGCTAAGAGTTATTTGCAGTGCTGTCGGTTTTCTACAGTTCTCACAACTGAGATTAACTGAAAGACAACAAAATAAGTCAAAGACGATGAAGCCCTAAAATGACAGTGGGTAGGGGATATTTAAAAAAATGTAGAAGTTGGCAAAGGTGAGCAGTTTTTGTGCCACAGTATTGGGAATGTGGATTTCACATTTGCTAAAATCCATGGAAAACACTTGCATTCCGTCCATACTAGCTCCCAGAGCTCAGATCTGCATCTCTCTAAAATTTGTGTCCTTTGTCTAGTACTTCCAATAGAAAGATTATTTTTGTTGGTTCAGGCTACCTTAATGGCAGGTTGGTAAGACATGTGGAGCTGGGGATCAAACCGCGGTCCCCCGTGCCTGACTGGGTTTGCCTAAGCTTAAACAACTGAACTAACCAGCAAGCCCCCTTGTACTTCCAATAGATTTAACACTTACACAGTGCATTTAGTGCACAGATCCAGCTGGTTCTCAGAAGAGGCCTTCATTACATTTTTTCCAATCTTCAATAAATGCCTCCTGATACAACTCATTTCAGCCTTCTGTCTTCTTATTCTGCTTGATACAGAAATAGTCTTCACTTAAATTCCTCCTGACTTGCAAAACTGCCCCTTTCTGTTCGACAGGCTTTTCATTCTGATGTTGTGGTAGATCGACCACGGGTGATCAACTTGGTGCACCCAGCTGAACTGAACCAGCATGGTGCTGGGTGTGGGAGCCCCTGAGGACTGTGGCAACAAAATAACAGAACTAGAGAAGAAGAGAAGCATTGGGAACTGTTGTTTTCTCTCAGAGCTGCTGGTTCTCTTGGGGCTGTTGGGTCTCCTGAGGATCTTGTCAGCTGACTTTCCTGATGAACGTAGCTGTTCTCACCTTTGGAGGAGCTGCTCAGGCCCTTACTGTTCTGAGAACGGCAGGGTTCTCTTTGGGGGCGCTCTGGTTCTCACTTTGGGAGTAGATGGAAAGATGATGCACTGCTCAGTCTTCAGAGAAGCTTGTTGTGCTGGTTTTCTTGTAGGAGTTCAGCTTTTCTCAGCATCAGAGGGGCTTGGGACCGCACCATCGCTGAGGATGGCTGTGGCACTTTTGCAGGGCAGCTCTGGTGCTTACCTTGAGCTTTGCTTCCTGGCTCCAGTGCAGAGCTCCAGCCTGCTGGCACAGATCCTTCATACCGCTGGCACAGACTTTGTAGCTTCCACCACTGACCTTTGTGCCCTTCCAGCACAGATCCGTGAAGTGGGTCTGCATGAGCCATTGTTGTGGGCTCTAGGCCTCCAGTTGGACTGGTGGGAGGCATTGCTATGAGCGCTAGGTCTTCAGGTGGATTCAGGCAGGCCATTGTTTGGGATCCAGGTTTTGGCTGTATTCTTTGGGTTTTTAGTATATGGACAGATTTCCTGCACTCTCTCTGTATCTGACACTTTGGGTGACCATTATAAAATAATCCTACAATTATGTGCCTGTATTGTTTTCCTTGCAAACCCTGATTATAACAGTTGTATTGGAAACAGGATTGGTTTAGGATGAAATTGGTATAAACTACAGCTCTATATTATGCAAACTATAGTACTTTAGACAGACGTTGAACCTTTATTGATCTTTATTCTCTTTATCTATAAGATGCTGATGGTACGGCCTCTGATGTTAAAGAATAAATAATGCATGCAAAATCCAGATAAGGCATCTATTGAATTTTAGCAGAAATGATTTAAAAAATAGGTTCTTTGGTTCCTTTATTTCTCCATGAAATGTGTGTGTGTGTGTGTGTGTGTGTGTGAGCGAGAGAGACAGAGACAGAGACAGAGACAGAGACAGAGACAGAGGTGGAGAAACACGAAGGCACTGACAGCGTTTCTCTATGTAACTGGTTCAGAGAACACCAGCTGTTCCTTGAATGAACCTTGCGGGTATCCGTATCCCTTGCACTGGAATGAGGAGGAAGACACCTAGGCAGGGTCCTCCCTTCCTAAGTAGGGAGAGTGTGAGCGTCAGCCACACCTAGTCAACCCTGCGCTGATCATCTTTGACACTTTTCGAGATGAAACACAAAATACAGCGTGAGCTCTTTTATAAATCAACACAGAAGGAGGACACGTCACAGAACCAGCAACACTGGCCGGGACGGCGTGTGTTTCCTTCCACGCAGGCAGAGCTGGTGACCCGGCACACAGAGCAGCTCGTATGCTGGCGCCCTTTCTCCCCTGGTTCGTTGGAGCTCCAAGCTCCATCCTGCAAAAATTCCAGTGAGTTATCTTTTTTCTAGAATTGGTTACAGTTTATGACTCTTTTGTGGTTCTGAGTTAATAAAAGCTTTCTCTGATGAGGAGTTTCGCTGGGTTCGAAAGCAGCAGGACAGGCCTGGTCGGGCTCGTGTGCAGTCAGCAGGTGCCGACTGCGGCTCCTGGCCGAGCTGAGGGCAGCTGCGCCCGCCTGCCCGCCCGCCCGCCCCTATGTGCTTCCTGCTGCTTTGATGCAAATCCTCACCTATCGATCGCATTGGTTTGTCTGCAAATATTTCAATGTTTGTCACTAAAAATAGTAACAATGATATATACCTTCAAAACTATGTTGAAGAAAAGTATCTGTGAGTGCTTTATATAAAGATTGGCCAGAAAGTTAAAAATCGTTTGAAGGCTGAATTGATAGGCAGTTGGGGTTTATTTGTTGCTGTATGTTCTGTTTGATGCATAAGCTCATGCATGTTACCATGTGTAAATTATTAAGTTATTCAGTACAGAAAATTGAGCACACAAATAAAATTCTTCTCCTTATCTAAAATTGAGCCAAGAGGCCATGAGAAGAAAAGGCTTAGGTCACATGTGACTGCTGTAGCTACTGCCCTGTGAAGGCACACCAGGGAAGCAAGCTGTTTTATCTTTAAGATAGAAATTCTTTTCTTGTCTCTGCTGTTATGGCTTACATCTGGATATATCCCCAAAGCCTCATGCATAGAAAAGTGTGGCTTTGGAAAGCAGATTGCATTATGGGAGTGTTGTAGCTAAAACTGCAGTAAGGGGGACCTGGGTGGAAGGGCTGCGTCCCTGGCGCACGAGCTGCAGTGCTCATTGCCCTTCAGTTTCCTCCCTTCACTCTCTCTGCCTCCTGCCTGCTGTGCTATGACCAGAGCTCCTCTGTGACGTGCCCCTCCTTTCCTGTCCTACCCTGGAGCCAGCCAGCATGGACTGTCACTTCTACACACTGTGGGCCAATACAAACTTCTCTTCCGTGTAGTTTCAATCTTTATTGTGTCCCATTCATGAGAAAAGTGAGCACCAAGACAGCTGCTGTTGGAGAAATGGCCACTGCGACCTCAAGAGTAGCTGCCACTCAGAATGGTCAGCCCCTCAAGCAACTTGTGTGGACATCCTTGTCCCAGTGAAACCCTTCCTTCATTTCCAGGACCTAGCAAAGTCTACCCTGCTTGTGCCTGCCTTTCCCAGTTCAGTATTCCTGTGCTTTGCTCCCAAATAGTTGGTCTTTTATTAGAGATTTTTCCTGGCCATGTAATAATGAAGATGGCAGCAGTTTGTTCAAAAAGGAGCAAACTCTGAACCTCTGAGCCTCCTGAGTCAGGGCCTCATGGTTTGCCTTGGGCAGTCTGTCTTTAACTCTTAAATGAAGAGACTTCCAGGAAAAGTATTGTGCAAGACTGCTGGTGCTCAGGCTTCCAACCATGAATTCTCATAGGTTTTCTGACTGTTCCAGAAGACCCTGCTTCCCGCAGCAACCCTGGTGACAGCTCATTACGTGTAACTGAACGTATGACTAGATTGCAGCGCCAACTTCCACACAGCTGCCCTTCAAAACCTAGCCTTTCTCTCCTGATGGAGCAAGGATTTCTAGTTGAACTTTTATCTACTAATTTAACATATTCTGGTGTGTATCTTAGTCTTGTGTGTAATTTATTGACTTAAGGTCTATTTTCACTAACTATAACAGCAGGAAGATAAACTTACGTGAGCCTCCAGCTGAGTGAGAGCAAATACTGACATCAGCGAGTGTTTCTCTCTCAATCTTCCTTCCTGTCTCTCTACTCATCTCTGCAGTGATGAGTATGCTACATCTAACATGTTTTCTACATATGTTTTATCCTACATATGTTCATTTTTATATGTTATTCTGTTTTACTTATTTTCAGACATAAAAATATATTGTACCATATACAGTCCTTTAAGAGAGATGTTTGTACAATACGTTAAGATTGACATCTACTGTGGAGTTTAGCTGTAGTTCTTTCATTTTTTACAGTGACATAATATTCCATTGCAGATATACTACAGTATATGTACTCCATAAAATCTTTCCAGTAATCTCTTAAAGAAAAGTTCTTTAAAATACAATTGCTAAAAAAGAGTAAGTGAATGATAAAATTCAAGAGATAATTCTAAATAGTGTACTAAATGTGTGTTTGTCTTTGTTGTTTTATGTTGACCCCATTTCTGGGTGTTATTGACAAGGTAAAAACTGGTGTATCAGCCGCTTTGGAGAAAATGATGAGCTCTTTCTGGAAAAACATTAATGAAGATTCATCTGAAGAGAGCATAAATATGAACTACAAACTTAACAAAAACATTAATTTCCACAGTGGATCAATATATTTCATTAAATATTCAACATGAGAATTGTGAAGATGAGTTCAGGATTTATATGAACGTAGAGAGGCTCAGGTGTAGGCAAGGGCCTCCTGGAGAAGAAGGCTTGAGGTTAAGTTACAATGGATTTCAGGTCTTATAAATTTATGATAATCAAGACTGCAGGGCCAGCAAGATAGCTAAGCAGACTAAAGTGCCTGCTTAGGCAAGCGCAGGGACCAGTGTTTGATTCCTGGTACCACATGCCACACCAGCCCCACCCCTTAGTGCGGGCTGAGCCAGCTACCGAGACTAGGCATGGTGGTGCATGCCTGTAATCCCAGCACTGGGGAAGCTGAAAGCAGGAGTATCACCATGAGTCCAAGCTGCTTAGTGAGACCCTGTAACAACCAAATCAATTTTTAAAAAAGGCTGCATAAAATTGGGAAGAAGTCGCTACAGTGAGCAGCAGAACAATATTAACAACAACAGACTCCAGAAATTGACTCCTGCATGGATGGAACCAGACACAAAAAAAGGGAACAGACCTTTCACACTGTCAAGATTAATGCAGCAAGTGATAATGAGACAAAGGGGCATCCACCCAAACAAAACCTGGGGTATCGCCTTTCATCAGACATAAATGTCAATTCCTATGCATGTAATGCTTGTAAATCATAAGATTTCATATTGTAAACACAGGTCTTATTGACACCCAGTGCAGTATTCTAAGATAGGCCAGGACGGCTTGGAGAAATGTTTCAAGTCCTAAAAGATAACTTCCAGCCCAGACCTCTACATCCTGCAAAACTTTCCTTTAGCATTGGTGGACAAACAAGGAATTTCCATAACCAAGAGTACCTTAAGAAATTAATGATCACCAAATCAACGTCACAAAAATCTCAAGGAGACCTTACACAAAGACAAAACAACAGTGCCGATGAGTCAAATAGAATGAATATACCTAGCAGGGTGAGCAGGTAACCTAGAGGGAAAAAAGGATGAAAATGAGCAATAGGAAAATAATGCAAAGATAGAAATGAATCAATAGGTTCCAGTAATAATTATCAATATGGATAGTCTCAATTTCATAATTCAAAGACCCAGATAGGTAGAATAGACCAAGAAACAAAACTCAGTGGTATGTAGTATGCAAGAAACACATTGAACTTTAATGGAAATTCACTGGTTAAAAATCAGAGGTTGGAAGACAATATTCCAAGCAAGGAGAACCCAGACTAAAGCAGAAGTAGCTCTCCAAATTTCAGAGAAAGTGGATTTCAAGGAAAAACTGATCAGAAGATCATACATGTTGGTTAAAGGAACAATTTGGTAAGAAAATTATAAAGAGATTTGTCACAAACACTGGTGCATCTAATTTCACAAAACAAACACTACCTGACATAAAAAGTCAGATAACCATCAGCAAGATTATAATGGGGAACTTCAATACGACACTATCATAAGTAAACAGATCAACTAGATAAAAAATTAACAAAGAAATATCAGAGTTGACCCAAACATACAAAGAAATGGACTTCCTAGATCTCAACACTGTTTTGACTATCACTAACATGATACACATTTTTCTCAGCAGCCAAATATTTGCCAAAACACGTGCTAGCCCACAACACATACTTATGTGATTGTGGAAGAACTGAAATTATCCCATGCATATTATTAGATTGTTGAGCAGCGAAACTGGAAATCAGTGGCAAAAGAAACCATGCAAACACATGGAAATTAAACACTACACTCTCGAATAACCAGTGAGTCGCAGAAGACGTCAAGGAAGATATTGCACAGCTCGTGTGTCCTATGATATTTTGAGTACAACACGCTGAACCTAATGAACACAATGGAAACAGTCATAAGTTTATAGTGGTAGATTCCACATGAGGACAGTAGAGAAAGCTCACATAAATAACCCGATGATGAACCTTAAGGTCCTAGTAAAACAGAAGCAATATAAATCCAAAGCTAGTAAGAGGAAAGAAATTACAAAGAATCAATGAATAAAATAAGTCCCTTTGTCAAAAATAAGGTGGCCAAGTGTGCTTGGAATTGTTCCTGCATCTCTCAATTTGTTCCTTTGGTTCTCTGGCCTTTTCTTTTTGCCAGTGCCATGCTGTTTTTCTTTAAATCACAATAGCTCTATAGTATAAGTTCAGGTCAGGAGTTGTGATGCCCCTGTCTTGCACTTGTAGTCCAGAGTTGCTTTTGTGAATCTAGGTCTCTTCTGGCTCCAAATGAATTGTAGGTCAAACATGTTCACTCGAAGAAAGACAGGATTTTTAATAAATGTTGATGGAAAATCTGGCTTTCTACATGCCAACGACTAAAACTAGACCCATGCACTTAAATTAAAATAAAAATGAATCAAAGATCTAAACATTAAAATAGAAACATCAAATCTGCTGGAAGAGAAAATAACTAGAACTCTTGAAGACAGAGGTACAGGGAAGACTTCAGGAACAAAACTGAGAGCATGTGGGAAACACTACAAAGAATCAATAACTGGGATCTCATCTTACTAAAAAGAAATACAAAATACACATTTTGCACAGCAAAAGAAATCAACAACAGAATGAAAATAACAACTCACAGAGTAGAAAAAAATTAGGCAGTTGCTCCTCAGACAAAGGACTAATATCTAGAAATATAAAGAGATTTTAAAAAATCCGATCCCCTAAATTCAAAGAGTCAGCTCAGAAATGGGCAGCTGAGATTAATACATACTTCTTAGATGAAGTGCAAATGGCAAGTAAAAACCTGAAAAAATGTTCAGCATCAGCATTCATTTGGGAGATGCAAAGTAAAGCAACATTGAAATTCTAGCTCACTCCAGAAAGAACAGTTATGAACAAAAATCAACCATTAATAAATTCTGGCAGGGTGTTGGGGGAAAGGGCATGCTTTTCCACTGTTGTTGAGTCCATAGACTGAGGCAATTCATCATTGTCGAATTCAGTGTGGAAATTCTTAAAAGAACAAAAAACCAACAACAAACCAGCAGGCGAGATCTCATTTGACTCAGCTATTCACCTTCTTTATTATCTCCACAAATAAAAAGCATCATACAGCAGTGACATACGTGTACACATGCTTAGAGCAGCACAGTGTGATAGCTGAATCTTGGAAACAACCCAAATGCCCATCAACCACTGCACAGATGAGAAAGATATGGTTTTCTTTATGTAATATGGTACGACTCTGCCATAGAGAGGGTAGACTTGAGACGTTTGCTGCTGCGTGGTGGACCTGGAGACCACATCTTCAGTGAAATGAATCAGACACGTGTATGTATTGCCTTGTCTCACCCGCGTGAGGAGCTGAAAGTGTAAATAAGAAACTAGTTGTATAAGAGATATGGTGAAATGGGAGGAAATTATTCAAAAGGAAAGGAGAACTAGGGAGGAGCAGGGCAAAGTGAGGAAGGGAAAACAAAAAATGAGAAAAGGATAAAACAGAAACAAACCTTTGTGACTAGGGAGGCAAGGAAGACCTGTGGGAAGGGGACAGAAATGGGAGGGAAAAAAAGACAAATCAAGTGACATCGTGTCCAGGTGCAGGCCCTAGGATGAGTATGATCACTATATATACCTAAAAGGTATCATAAACTTAATTAAATTTAATACAAAGAAATCAAAAGGGAATGAATAAGCGAAATCAATGAATCCCTAGACAATCTTACCAAAAGGAGAGACCCAAGTCAAGACAATAAGAAATGAACAAGACAGTAGCATAGCAGACTTTGCCCAAACCCGGAAGACTATTGGTAACTTACCAGGAGAACCTTTCCTCTAATAAAACGGAGAATTCAGTAGAAATGGTTAGGTTGCTAAGTACATGCAAAGTGTCAAAGTTGAACCAATAAGATAAAAAACCTTAAATAATCCAATATCAGCCAATGAAATTGAAGCATAAAAACCCTACCAGCAAAGCAAATCCCAGGCCCCCAGTGCGTTCATTCCCAAGTTCTACAAGAACATTAGAGAAGATCTAACACCAGCACTCCTTAAACTTTTTGATGAAATAAAAAAGGTACACCCAAAATCATTTTTGAAAGTAAGCATTACCCTGATTCCAAAATGAGGACAGGACCCAATAAAAAGGGAACCATAACCAATTTCTTCAATGAAAATAAATGGAAATAATCCCTCATAAGATGTAGGCAAACACAATGCAACAAATGATCAAAAAGATCGTCCACCATAAGCAATTAGGCTTTATTTAAGGATTGTAGGAATGGCTCAACAGAATGGCTCAATATATGCAAATCAATAAATACAACACATAAATAGAACCAGCAACAAAAATCACAGAATAATGTCAATAGATGTGGGAAAAAAACCTTTGACAAAGTGATACCCATTCATGACAAAAAGCCCCGAAAAAAATAGGTAGAGAAGAAATATATCACAGTCTCATAAAAGCTACTTATGACAAACCACGTCAATATCGTGTTACATGGGGGAAACGAAAACTTTCTCCTCTAAAATCAGGAACAATTCAAGGATGCCTACTGTCACAACTTCTGTTCAATATAGTTCTCAAAACAGCCAGAACAATTAGGCAAGAGAAAGAAGTGAAAGGGATATCTATAGAAAAGGAAGACGTTAAATTTATCTTTATTTGCACATGACTTAATTCTCTACACACAAGAACCCCCAAATCCCACTACAAGACTCCTAGAATTAATAACCAAACTGAGCATCATAGAAACTAATGAAGTGAATTCACAAAAATCAATAATGTTCCTGTACATCAATCATAAACTCAATGAGAAAGAAGTTAGGGAAAGAATATCTTTAACAACAGCATAAAGAAAAACTACATTCTTAGGAATTAACCTTCCCAGAGAAGTGAACGGCCTCTACAATAACATCTACAGTAACTCTGAAAGGGAAAATTAATGAGAATATCAGAAAGTGGAAAGATAAACCTTATTCTTGGATAGGCATAACCAAGATAGTCAAAATGACCAAACTTCTAAAACTGATCTATAGATTTAAAACAGTTTCAAGCCAAATAGTAATAGTGTTCCTCACAGATCTAGAGAAAGCTAGAAAGGACTTAAAATAGCAAAAGCACGCTGTACAACAAAAGCAAGGCAGAAGCCGCTACATTCTCAGAATTGTGTTATACTGCAAAGCTACAGTGATGAATCACATGGTGCTGGTCAAAAAAATACCAGACTTGTGGATCAGTGGAACAGAATACCAGCTGCAGGAGCCACTCCGGGAACTCTCAGCTACTTGCTCTTTGACAAGGGGGCCAAAACCTTTGATGGAGTGAGGTGGGCTGCTGCTTGGTGGTCAATTTGTTGCACCAGCTGAATTGAACCAGCGTGGTGGTGTTGGGCGTGGGAGGCCCACCTGGAGATTGCTGCCAGCAGCGTGAGAGGCAGAAGCTGTTGAGCGATTGTTAGGGATGCTGTTTGGAGGAGCTGTTGGAGCTGTTGGAAGCTGCTGGTTCTCTTGGGCTGTTCTTCTGGAGGACCTTGTCATGTTAGCTTTCCTAATGAACTTTGCTGTTCTTGTAAGAGGAGGATCTTGGGCCTCCTTGTCTCCGAGAATGGCTCTGCTTCATTTTGGGGGAGCGCTGGTCCTCTCCTTGAGCACTGCTTCCTGGCTCCAGAGGGGAAGCTGGCGCACTGCTCAGCTTCAGGGACAAGTTTGTCAGGTTGGTTTTCCTGACGGGAACTCAGCTTTGTTCATCACTGGAGGAGCTCAGGATGTCACTGTCGCTGAAGATGACTGTGATACTTTTGGGAGGAGCTCTGGTTCTTACCTTGAGCGTTGCTTCCTAGATCCAGCGCAGATCCCTCAGGCTGCTGGCATGGACTTTCTAGCCTCCACCGCTCACCTCTGGGGCTTTTCAGCCCAGACCCTTGAAGTACGCCTGCGTGAGACACTGTTGTGGGCTCTAGGCCTCCTGCTGGACTAGGGGGCTTTACTGTTATGAGCTCTAGGTCTTCAGCTGGATTCATGCAGGATATTAGGATCGAGGCCCTCAGCTTGTTTCTTTGATCTTCAGTGTGTTGGCAAATTTCCCGCACCCTTTGTATATGGTTCTTTGGGTGAATCATAGAAAATAATCTTATAAAATGTTTCCTGTATTGCATTGTTCCCCTTGCAAAAAAAAAAAAAATACCCAAACCAGGACACTGGAGGAAAAATGGTGGTGGGAAAACTTACTGTCTACATGCAGAAGACTGAATGTCAGCCTACCTCTCTCGGCAGGGACTAAACTAAAGTCAAAATGGATCAAAGATCTAAATATTAAACAGAAACAATCTGCTGGAAGACAAAATGGGTAAAATTATTGAAGACATAGGTGCAGGCAAGGATGTTCTAAACAGAACCCAGTCACACAAGAACAGGATAATATCCAGTCAAAAAGCTTTTGTGCAGTAAAGGGAACAACCAACAAAGTGATGAGACTGCCAAGGAAGTGGGAAAAAAATTTCCAGCTATTCCTCAGACAAAGGAGTTGTACCTACAGTACATAAAGGTGCCTCCCAAATTGAACCACCCATATTAAAAGATTCATTCCCAAAATAGGTGACTGAAGTGAATAGGCAATTCTCAGAAGAAAGAATACAATTGGCAAATAACCACATGAAATACGCTCAACATCACTGGCATTCAAAACTGCAAGTTAGAACAACACCACGACCTCACCTCACTGCAGAAAGGGTGGCTGCATTCTGTCGCCATAAATCAAATGACAGCAAGTGCTGGAGAAGGGTAGAGGAAGCAGTACAGCTTCACTGTTGCGCAGAGCGGAAGCTCATGCGATCCCTGTTTTGGTTTTTTGCGTGTGTATTTTATAATGGGGTCTACAGGGTCTCACTACACAGATCAGACTCGTAGTGATCCTCCTGCTTACAGCCTCCCGAGCACTGGGATTAGAGGTGTGCGCCACCGTGCCCAGTCCCAGTTGCCATCTCAGCACGCTCTGGGGGCCTGGCCGGCACAGCACGCCGGGGAGCAAACCCTGGTCCCTGCATCTGCTTAAGCAGGAGCTTTAATCAGCTGAGCTATCTGGCCGGCCCTCATGCAACCACTATGGAAATCAGTACGGAGATCCCTCAAAATACTAACGCTAGAAAGTTCATTTCACCCAGCTGTTCCTGTTCTAGTTATCTTTCCAAAAGTGTTACAGACATCACATCACAGTGGCTCGTGCCTACTCATATTTGTAGCAGCGCTGCTCATAACAGCTAAATCTTGGAGGTGACTCAGATGTACACTAGCAGATGGGGGGATAAAGAAAAGGTGTCATTTATACCCAGTGGAGTACCACTCTGCCAGAAAGAAGGACAAATGTAAGTCGTTTGTGGGAAAGTGAATGCACCTTCAGAGCATCATGTTGAATTAAAGGAGTCAGACGCACAAGCCTAAATACTGCATGACCCTCTTATATGAGACGCTCAAAAAGTAAATACAATAGCAAAATGAAGGTAGACAACAGGAAATAGCGAGACAGGGCTTTGGCCACAGGAAGGGCACCAAGAGACAGAGAGAGGGGTGAGAAGAGAGAGGGAAAAAGAGTTTTACAACAGGAATCTGATGTGTGGTGTGCACGTGTGGTGTACACCTACCAGGTCCCCACGAGGAATGCAATCAGAGTGTGCTACGCACGTGTGCAGGACAAGGCGCAGGAGAAGGGCCAAGAATGCAGGGAGGGGAGGAGAGGACAGCGGGGTTCTAAGCGGAGCAGAGCCCCGTCCTCCGGCGTACCCCTGCTCACCTGAGGGCAGCACGGCGCGTTGTAGTGTGCGCCAATAAGAAATGCATGATAAAACAAACCTTTGAAGGAATTCTAAGATAGCTATCCTTGTAGTTCTGCTGAGTTATAAGCCCCAAATAGATGCACATCCTCATCCCAGCAGTCTGTACATTACCAAACATACCGATGGATTTTGCAAGTATAATTCATTGCAAGGATTATGGAAATGGAGATCGCTTTGCTGGGAAAATATATTCATAAGCATCCGTTTAAGGAAAGCTGGCAGAGTCAGAAGGCTGAGCAGAAGGTGGCGAGTGCAGGCAGAGACCAAAGTGGCGTGGCCATGACCCTAGTGGGGCACAGACCTTGGGAGGCTGGAAGAGGTGAAGGACTAAGTCTCCTGCAGCCCCCAGAAGGACCCAGGCCTGTGGCCCTCCTGATTCGCCTTGGTGTGACCTATGTCAGACATGGCACACGAGCACTGAGGCCGGGTTGTATTGTTTGCATTCGTGGGGGATGCTGGGTAACTGCAGCTGCAGGAAAACCACACAGGGCCAGAGCCGTCCTGTGGATGCGCTCACCCTGCCTCACCTGTGCGACTCTGAGCAGGCTGGGCTAGGTTCATCCTGCAGTGCAGCTGGCCTGAAGAAAAGGTTATCCGGGTGGGGCTCAATCAATCACAAGGTCCTTTTCAAAGCAGAGCATTTTCTCAGGGCGGGTCACAAAAAGAAAGAAAGAGAGCTCCAAAGGAGGAAGGGCATCTAGCTGGGGAGGGTTCCCCAGTACCCTCCAGAAGACAGAAGGAGCCAGGTGGCAGCTGGGGTTGTCATGGACCATGCCAGACAGCAGCCAATGAGCCAGTGTCCACAACCACAAGGGAGTGAAGTGAATCTGCCAGGAAGATCATTCACAGAGGCAGCATCTCCTCCCACCAGGGGCCGTGAGAGTGCTTGACCCCACCAACGGCCAACACCTGCACAGCAGTCAGTGACCCTCAGTGCAGAGAATGCAGCCTGCTAACGTCGTGCTCCTGAGCTCAGAATCTGTGGAACCAAAAAGTTGTTGGTTCCTCTCCTCTCCTCTCCTCTCCTCTCCTCTCCTCTCCTCTCCT
>NW_004524628.1:8407434-8445914 GCF_000260255.1 Octodon degus
TCAAACTCAGGACCTTGTGCTCGCCAGGCAGGCACTTGTGCTACTGAGCTATATGCCTGGCCCTCTGTGTTGTTTTACTGTTTGCAACAACGTGTTAAGCAGCTATTGGAAGCCTACACACTACCATACCACTTCTGGTGTGCTGAGCAGGTGCTGCTAACACCCAGTTTGTGAGGGCAGCTCAGCACGGGCAGCTCCTCACGGATACCTGCTACTGCACTAGCAGGCACTCTCCAAAGAGAAGAAAATTTGCTTTCATGGCTCACTCTCCAAAATCCTCAGGTGGTTCTGCTCTGAATTCTGTAGTGGGACTTGTCACAGGCTCTAAAGGGATTCTGGTTTTTCCCAATAGGTTTAATCACCACTGACTCTGCAGTGACGCTTGTCTAATGGTCCTAATGATGTTGAGTCTTCTGTTTCTTTATGCCTCACTTATGTGTGGAAACTTCACTGAAAAATAAAAACAGTAAAAATGCCAGAGAAATGTCACCAAATATCACACGTACAGATCCAAACTTCCAAGGCAAACAGCGACTGAGCCTTAGGCCTGTGTGTAACGTAAGGATTCAGTCATGGAGATGTTGTCTTGCGCTGAAGGCTTTTTTTTCACCAGTTACAAAGGCTGTAACATTCACCCTTGATTTCATTCACGTGGAATATTACTTTCACCAATTTGCCTTTGTTGAACCACCCTCGTGTCTTGGAATGAAGCAAACTTGATTGTGCTGTGTAACTTCCCTGTTGTGCTGTTGAGTTCAGTTCAAGTATTTTATTACGGGTTTTCGCATTCATGTTCATCAAAGATAGGTGACCTGAAGTTTCCATTTTTTGTTGTATCAGAGTAATATCTGATGTGCAGAATGGCTATGGAAGAACTCTTCTGTTCATGGAATTGAAGAGCTTTGGTGTTAATTCTTTACCAGTCAAGTAAAATTTAGTGATTCTCTCTGGTCCTGGGCCTGTATTTATTGGGAAAAGTTTTATTAATAGTTCAATCTCAGTGCATTCTAGGGTTTTTATGTCCTCTTTATTCAACTTTGGTTCATCGTGCGTGTCTAGGAATTTGTCTGTTCTCCAATGAATTTGATTATATGGCTCAAAATAGAGCCAGGGATCCTCTGAAGATCAGTGCTTTCTGTTGCAATGCCACACTCTTTTCTCTGCTGATTGCATTGATTTGGACCTTCTCTTTCTTTATTTTGTTTAGTTTGACCAAAGGTTTATCAAGCTTGTTTCCAAAGAACCAATTCTTTGTTTCACTGATCTTTTCTATTGTTCCTTTAGTCCCTATTTCATTAATTTCAGTTCTGATCTTCATTATTTCAATCATTCTCTTGTGTTGGTATTGGTTTGTTTTTAATTTTCTAAGACCTTGAGATATAGAATTATTTTATTTGAGATTTCTCTGATGTTTTGTGTAGCCACTTGTAGTTTTAAACTTTCCTCTGAGAATGGACTCTGAAGTATTCCAGAGATTCTTTTGTATTATGTTTACATACCCATTTGACTACCGAAATTTAAAAGTGTCTCTCTCTAGTTTCTCAGGAATCTATTTTTTATCACTCAAAAATTAAATTTTTTTATTAGGATACTCATATCTGACAAAATCATTTTGAAACCGAAATCACCCACAACAGGGAAGTATGTCACTTGAGAGTAGATACTCCCTATACAGAGAGTATCCTCATCTCTGTATAGTTTCTGTTGCTATTGATCCCTACTATCTTCATTCCATTTGATCTAAGACAAAAATCATTTTTATCTGTTCAGACATTGTGGCTTCAGGTGTTGGATGGAATGTTCTTCAGATGTCTGCTATGTCCATCGGCTCTATGGTGTATTTTAACTCAGATGTTTCTTAGCTGACTTTTTCCTCTGGATGACCTATCTACAGTAAGAGTGC
Organism: Octodon degus; assembly: GCF_000260255.1. Taxonomy (NCBI): domain Eukaryota; kingdom Metazoa; phylum Chordata; class Mammalia; order Rodentia; family Octodontidae; genus Octodon; species Octodon degus. The sequence goes on from NW_004524628.1 coordinate 8,409,338, forward strand.
AAAGTCGAACTCTCCCAGTGTATTAGTAAGGTTTCCTTGGGCTAAACACAACACCTGACATGTGCAACTTAAAGGCAGACCAGAGTCTCAATTTGGATCGTATTTTAAGGCAATCCAGCCTCTGGCCAGCTAGCACCAGCACAGAAACCTCATGGTGGGAGTGTACGGTGGGTCAAGGCTGCTTAGTTCACGGCAGCCAGGAGGCACAGCAGGGGATAAATGTCAGAGTGGAGCTTATCAGGGTCAGATACAATGCTTGGGGCCATGCCTTTGTGATCCGCCTAGGTACACAGAGGTGTCCTCCAGCAATCTCCTTGGTAGCTCTCAGGTCAATCAAAATTGACAAGATCAATCTTACCTTTCTCTCTCACTGTGATTATGCTGGGGCTTATATTTTTATCTGTTATTCTTATATCTTCTAGAAATTGTTTTCTTTACAAATGTGTAGTGACTTACTTGCCTGTTGTGGGTGATTTTGGTTTGAAATTGATTTTGTCAGATATGAGTATCCTAATGTTTGCTTTTTGCATTTGCAAAGTATATAATTTTCCACATTTTCACTTCATGTAGTATATGACTACAGATGAAATGTGTTTCTTGCGGGCAGAGCAGAGTTGGGCCACAGTTTTATAAAAGCTGCCAGCTTGTGCCTTTCAATTGGAAATTAGGATTACTTACAATGTTCAACTAGCCACACATTGGTTGGACCTTCCTGTGCTATAATAAAAATTATTAAAAATAAAATAAGTTTTGTTGCTTATATCCATTAAGTATGTTATATATTTTATATGCTGTCCACAAAAATTTCACTTCCATCACTGAAACCCAGGCAAGCCTTTCAACACATAACCCATAGGCCACAGGTTAGACAATGTCCAAATTTTACATTTAAGGTTATTATTGAAAGGCATGTACTACTTCCTGCCATTTTGTTGTTTACCTAGTATGTAATTCTTTCTTAATTTTTATTTGTTTACCTACTCTACTTCTCTGTGGTAGGAATCCTTTAAGTATCTTTTGCAGTGCTGAATTTGTGAATATGAATTCTAGTTCCTGATTATGTTGGAATATTTTGTTTCTCTTTTGGGTCTCATCTTTGCTACAAATAGTAATCTCAGCTGGCAGTTCATTTAGGGCTTTACATACATCATTTCATGTCTTCTTGGTCACTAGTTTCTGCTGAGAAATATACAGTTATTCTCATGGGTCTGCCTATGCAAGTGACTCTCTTACTGCTTTCAGTATTTGTTTTCTTGTTCTGCATGCTTGGCCTTTTAACTACAGCATGACATGAAGAAACTATTATCTGCTTAAACTTCTTTGGGATTCCAAATGCCTCCTGTACCTGGATTTCCATTGCTTTCAAACTTGGAAAATTTCTGCTAATATTTCACTAAACAGATCTTCTAAAAATGTAATCTTTACCTCAGTACCCTCTTATATAAAAATTGCTTGCTCTTCTAGTTGTGACCCATAAGACCAATAATTTTTCATTATTGCCATCCCTGTGTGATAATTCATCTTGTTTTCAGCCCTGAGTTTCCATCTTTTGCTTGATCTAGTCTATTGATATCACTTTCCACTGACTTTGTGATTTGCCTTCTTGAGCTGTTCATTTCCACAATTTCCGGCCATTCTGTTTTAGAACCTTTCTCTGTTGGATTGCTCATTCACATCCTGCTTTGTCTTCCTTAATTTCTTCAGCTGTTTATTTATATCTACTTTGAAGTCACAGACACTCTTAAAAATCAACACTTTGACTTCTTATGTGCATTTCACCCATTTCAGTATCTTTGGATTTAGTTAAGAAAGAGTTATGAAGCATTGTAGTTCTCACACTGCTTTGCTTTTCAAATTTCTTATGTTTCTCAGTGAGCTTGGTCCAGCTCTCGGGACTGATAGCCCTTCCACTTTTATGTGACTGTCTTCTAGCTTTCAACCTTCTTTTGGGGCTCTATCCCTAGTACTTAGGGGGCAAATGAGGTGCCATTTCTTTTTAATTCCATGTTAAGTGAGGGTCTCTTGACTTCACTTATGCAATAGATAAACTCAGTCCCTCACCCCCTTCCATGTAGCTAACCGTAAACCTACTTAGAGAAAACCACCATTGTAAAACAGGAACAAATAGTCAGAACAACTTGAGGAATAGGGCAAACATTAAATCACAGCATCCAGGATGAGCAGATGGCCAACAGTGTCTGGGAAATGTAAACCTTGTGGCACTTGTGTGACATTCTTGTAAAATTCCCGAAAATGAAATTAATGAGGTAATGTGGTCACTATGGAAACTGAAAAGTATATAACCTGGAGGTAAAGTCCAAATGGGTGCCGCAACTTGGAGTCCTGACTGAAAGTCAGGATGTTGGTCTCAAACCCCCAATAAGAAGCTTCTTTGTTCCCACAACTTCAGCCACCTTCTCATGGGTGCTTTCCTCACTGAGATTGCAGGGACAGTGCCACTCAGAGAGTAGAAAGCCAGCTGCAGTAAGCACTGCACAAAGATCAGCCAGACACTGGAATACAGTGAAATCAGATGAAAACAATAACTATGCACCAAAAACAACATACATGTTTATAATAACATAAGGGGCAAGTGCAAATTAATAAAGTAATAGCAGTAAAATCAAAATAATAAAATGGAAGAGGTGAGGAGAAGGAAAAATAGAAGAGGCAAGATTTTAAAACAGAAGATGAGAAGGAATAAAAAAAAGATATGAGATAAAAATTTAAATCAAAGAACAAAAAATGAAATGCATTTAGATAAAAATAAAAAAAAACACAAAATAAAAAGAAATGTTAGTCCAAAATATTCTTCCATGCTGAGGTGTTTGGAGTAGTAAAGTTCCATTTTGGACCTGTAAGCGTGAGCTCCATCGGGCCAGCGAGTCACGCCAGGGCCCTTTGTGTTCTGCGCACTCCCACCCGCAGCTATTACTGTTTGAATGCAGAGCCTGTCCCCACCTTTCCCGATGGGCCGGGTCAGTCAGAACTATGTTGTGCTCAGGGCTGTACTCAGCCCAGCGGCTTCTGGGATTTGTTGGCCTCCCTGCCACACCTGAGCTGCTGCTAGCCGCAGGTGGCTTTGAGCTATGTGGGAAAGTTAGCCGGCAGCCTTCTGGATTACTTGAAAACTGATCGGAAACACATTCATGGCTCAGAATATGCTGTCTCTGAAACTCAGAAGGCTCTGGCACTCTTGTGCTTTGGATTGACGAGAAGTACAGACATGACATTTTTGCTTTTGTTCTGGAAGAAATTATCTCACTATCCTTTGGTGATCTTTGGAGATTAACAATAAGAAACTTTTACTAATGTACCAGGTTCCTCAATCTTTGTATTATTTTTCTCTGAAGTACTTCTATGCACGTGTTTTACCAAGGTCTCAGAAACATGTGACAGTCTTGCTCATCGAAGCCAGTGGCATGGTTTTGTTATGGGGAAGGTTCAAGGGACCAGGTATATTCAGAATCCATCATGACATAGTTAGAGAGTTCACATGCTCTTGGACATGCCCCACATGTATATTTTTGAACTCAGGACCTTGCACTTTCCAGGCAGGCCCTTACGCTGCTGAGCTAGCTCCCCAGCCCAGAGAGGCGAGTCTTTTTATAGCTCCCAAAGAGGCTTCTCACTTGATATTTAATGTGAAAATGGGGAATGGCCATAGCCAGCACTTAAATCTGTCTTCTCAAGCACGCAAGTGATTCAGCAGTAGCCATCCAACTCCATCATCCTGCAAATGATCACTTCCTCAAGCCCGTCGCCCACCTGAGCTACTGCGGCGGCCCACACTTCCCCTCCCGTTGGTTCACAGTCCCAGTGGGTGAGCACTGCAAAGGTACTGGCTGCACAGTACCAGCAAGCCAAGAGCTATGCGCATCCTACCTGCTGTCAGGTACGGGGATCCCCATGTGGATTAACTTGTGGGCAGCCTGTAACATCCAGCTGAGCCAAGTCAGCTCTGGGCCTCACCTTGTGTCACTTCCTGGCTCCGCCAGATCTTGTAGCCTAGTGGCACAGATTCTTCACTCTGCTGGTGCAGACTGTAATTTCCAATGTTGATTCCTTCCCATGCAGAACCTTGATACAGACTTGCATGCGACGCTGTCATGGGCCATAGACTTCCAGCTGGACTGGTGGAGAACACTGCACTGGGCTCGAGGTCTTCAGCCGTAGGACATTGCCATGGGATCTAGGCCTCAGCTGGAGGCTTTGGGTCTCGTGTGTGTGGACAGATCTCTGCGGTCTTTCGCATTTGACTCTTTGAGTGAATATTAGAAAATAATCTTATAAATTATGTGTCCTGTACTAAATCTATTCCCTTGTAAATCCCAACTACAAAAGTCCTCATTGCCAGACCATGAATAACCCAGCTCCAAAACCTCACTTTGAAGTCTGATCTCTGGAACAAAGTTGGGCACCAATGTCTTGGGTCAGGTTCTTTGGTAAACTGACTTCTAGAAGGGGATGTGCCTGTAGGACTCTTAACAGATGACACTCTCAGGACCACCTGGGCGGGAAACAGAAGGGCAGGGATTGGTGGGAGAATTGGGAGTCCAAGAGCTGCCACCCAGCAGGGGTCCTGATGCTGGCTGGCCTTCAGAGATGAGCAGGAGTCAGGATGAGAGGCTTCATCAGGGCAGTGAAGGCGCACCAACAGGCGTAGGCTGCCCCGGGAGGGTCATGGCGTCAGGTGAGGCCACTCGCAGCAGCTGAGGCTTTTCTGGGGAGGAAAAAGCTATAAATTGTCAGCAGCAACTTTCCTGACAGCTGTGCTTCTGTCCTCAGTGGCCCTGACAGCATAGTTCCCACCACCCTCAAAGTCTTCTGAAGGGTCAAGGCAAGCAAGCCCACTGGGTGGATGGCACAAAGTGTCATCTGTCTTATTCTGTCTCTCAGTGCAATGACAAAATACCTGAGAAGGTACAAGGAAAAGAGGTTGACTTTGGTTGACAGTTCTGGAGGTCCAAGAGCACACAGCCCTGGCATCTGGGGAGGACTCTGTGTTGTGTGGTAGCACAGTGGAGGCCATCACAAGGGAGCCAGAGCACCTGTGTGTCCCCCAAGTCCTGTGGTGTCCTTCCAAAGCCATTGCAGGGCCCCCATATTGATGATCTTAGCTAAACCCAATTACTAAGGCCCTGCATAAATACTATCAACCAATGAAAATGGGGATTAAGTTTCCATGTGAGTTTTCAAGAAAACACCCAAACCACGGCATTGCACTCCTAAGTTCTCCAAACTCCATCCTCTTATTTGTGGAATCTCTAAAAGTGGTACTGGCATTTGTAATTCCCACTAGGAAGGTGGTAACAATGGTGTCTTGCTCTTTCATTGTGTAGGTGACAGTCCAGAGAGTTCCTCTTGCTCTTCCTCATGAATGGTTCCACTTCATGAGTCAGAAACACAGTTGCTAAGTCTATGGATTATGATACGCCATTCAGGGTTAGGACAATGAACTGTGGTGGGTTCATAGACTTAGGGTATCACTAACCATTGCATTGCTCTACCCTTAAAGCCCCCTGCTAGATTGGGGCCCCTCAGTGGGGTTTCCAATTTGCATAAGTGACAGCATCCAGTGCTCCCCAAACACCTAGATTCTTCTTTTTCATGGACACAATTCCGTGGGATTATGTGCAAGTGGCTTTTGAAAATGTTAGGTAGGAAATCCCAGGAATGTGGCTTTGATATTGCACAGGATGCTCAGGGCCTCTGGTCTCCCCTTATGCCATGTGTGTGAGCCTCTGGGTTTGTGAACTGACTTAAATCAGAGAATTTCTGTGGCCATAAAACTGTGGGGCTTTAAGCCAGATTTCTACTTATAGTTGCATAATAACATTAGTAGGTTTTGTAGGCTTCTGTCCTGACAACTGACTTCTCAAACAATGACTGCAGGAGATCCAAAACTGGTGCATCCTCATGACCACAGCAACCAGCCTGCGGGTGGCAGAGCAACAGCTGCCGCGCCTGCTTCATTAAGGCCTTATGTTTGGTCTCTGTGTATCTAAGGCAATCACCCACTTTGAAAGCTGGGACTATATCTCAGTGGAAGGATGTCCTAAGCGCATCTGATAGCTTTGGGGAAACAATCGTTGCATTGCTTTACGCAGATGCTGGGTTCCCCTGTCATGATGAGGAGAGGAGCTTGGAGTCTTTCAGGGACAGTGTCAGTGAGGCAGGAGGGCAGAGAGGGACTGTCTGGGCCCACGGGTGTGACCTGTTGATCACCGAGATCCAGGACAAGTGCAGAGAGGCGGCTCCAGGCCCAGTGTTGGGGCCAATCAGAAGATACTGTCTTCAGTTTTCCTCGAAGTAAGTCAAGTAGGTTTTTCATAGGACCGTCTGGACAGGATGTCAGCCCAAGGAGTGGGGGACACAAGAGACAGCTGCCATTAGGCTGGCGGTCATCATAACCTGTTTTAGTGGCCCGCTCTGCATTTTCACTTCTTTCCTACTTTTCATTGGCCTGTAGTCACTCTGCAGAGCATATTGCTGTTCTTCCGATAAGTGTAAACCTTGTTACCTTTCTGCTTCTCTTCCAGGGCTTTGTTCAAAACAGCAAGAACATAGGGAGAATCTCTGGAAGGAGTTACAGAACCTCCAAGCCCAGTAACATTCAGACTGGGACAAAATATAAAGTCACTTTCTCTTATCTGCATTTCTCTTAAATAAAGGCATCACCACCCATATCAAGTTTTCACTCCACAATTCCTGGTTAAATATAAGAAGTTTTACAGTTTTCTCAAGAATGTTTGGTCTGATACAATATAAATAAGTGAGCAAGAGTTTCCCTGAAACTAATATATCTTGTACAAAGGTGGCTACAGAACTTGGGAAGTCAGCATGATTAATGACTCAGAAGAGAGGAAACAAATCACCAGCAGAAAGTTCGCAGTCCATCTCTGCACCCAGCCCCAGAAGGAGAGTATTCTGCATGAACAGGTGGATGGAAGAAGGGAAAAAATCAAGAATGAAGTCTTGACGTTAATGCCATGTATAGAAAGCCTGCAGCACACTATATATAACCCATTTAGTCACACTCTCTGCGGAGTAGACATTAATAGATTTGGGCAGACTTTTGTGGTTTCCTCAGCTACATATCCCTTGTGGCTGCTGGATCTTATCTTAAGGAAATATTGCACGACCTGCCAAGACCAAACACACCCACAAAAGAAGGTGTACAAGTTTGCTTTTGGGGAGGCCAAAACAGGCTGTTCATTGTTGGAGTGGAGCTACCTGGATTTTGATATCAGCTCCTACTTTATCCAGGGTACGGGGCTGGGCAAGCGGCCACCACTTTCTGGTCTCTTTCTTGAGTCCTTAAGTGGTCCTACGAGTCACAGAGGAGCTACAAGATGTAGCGCTCAGGAAGCGCGGGCTGGAGCTTGTCAGTAGTGAGTGCTCCACAGGTGTTACAGGCCTCGACTTCTTTCTAAAAGGTCAACAGGTCTGGATTTCCATTGGCCTTTCAGGAGTGCTAATAACCGTAACACTGCCCTTTTTTAAAGCACTTTCTGATCTCAACTAGAATGCAGTTGACTCATTCTATCCAGGAGAATCACAGAATCACTTCTGAAGGAATCCGTGGTGTGCTTCCAGGGGAAGGAGTTGTGTCAGGGAGCTCTGAAGCCCCCGGTGCCTCCTGGCTCCCCACCTCCTTTCAGACCATGGAAAGTCACCATGGCTCATCACTAGAATATAGCCTACACCTGTGCTGGCCCTTGCTGTCACTTTGGGGTGTGCTACCACAGCTCTGAATCTGTAGGTGCTACCTTGCAGAGTCCCCGTGGCCCTGCCCCAAATCCCCATGTGTGAGTCCACCCAGGACTTGTGCTTCCCCTGCACTGACTTATTTTCTGATCTTATTAATGTCATTGTCTTGATTTCTGTATCTTTATAATGAATCTTTAAATCCAGAAAAGCAAGCCTTTAATTTTTCTTGGATTAAAAAAAATAATGTTTTGATTGACACATGGTAATTATAGCTATTTATGGGCACATCGCTGTGTGGCACTTCAGCACGTCTATACCACATGTAGCGGGTAATTCAGTGCATCATTTCAATACATCCAAAGAAAGCATAACGATCAGAGGAGAGAAGCTGGCATATTAATCAGCTCAGAGGTGGGTGTCATTTGTGTTGGGAACATTCAAAATTCTTTCTGGTTGTTATTTTGTTTTAAATTAATTAGAGCTGTCCCTCGTCTTTTCTATCTCTAATTCAGGATGAACTTGTAACTTTCATAAACATCTTGGAATGTTGATTCCTGCTGTGTCGAACCTGCTGCTCACACTGGGACTGAAGAACTTTATCTTAAAAAGAATCAGTCTTCTAATTAATGAACACGCTGTATTCCCCCACTCTTGAGGTCTTCTTTAACTTCGTAATGTTTTATATTCTTGAGTGTAAGAATGATGCAAGTATTTTACACCTCGCATTAATACTGTCACTCAGCATTTTACGTTTTATGGTATGCCACACACTTTCTTTTTTACTGTCGTAAACATTTTTTTTTAATTTCCTTTTATTTTATATCTTTTTTTTTTTTTTTTTTTTTTTTTTTTGGCGGAACTGGGGATTGAACTTAGGCCCTTGCGCTTGCCAGGGAAGCGCTTATTCCACTGAGCCATCTCCCCGGCCCCAATTTCCTTTTATTTTGAAGAGTAAAAACAAATAGCAGAAACAAAGTCAAACAGGAAAACATACAACAATACATATGTGACAGATTTTCAAAACAAGAGAAGTGGGTCGGGAAGATAGCTCAGTAGAATAAGTGCCTGTCTGGCAAGTGCAGGGTCCTGAGTTCGATCCCCAGCACTACAAAGATAAATAAATAAAATCAAAACAAGAAAAGCTAATTAACAATGGTTGTTCTATTATCTACTTTTATGGTCAAATCTGTTCAGGTTAACAGATATAGTCATGCAAGATTGGACAAATGACTGAATATTGCCGCTTGCTTTAAGAAACTTTAATTTTTTCTTGTCTTTTTTTACCTTAAAAAATATTTTAACAAGAACATAACAATAATTGGCAAGACATCAGAAATGGTACACATTTAGAAGACCAATATTTGCTGTGTTCAAGCATGGTTTTTGTGTTACACACTGCTGTCCTCTGTGTCACTGCCTGGCTTGCAGATATCAGCATAGAGTTAGTCAAGGTGAAAATTCCACACATTAACTGCTATTTTCAAAAAACTGATGGAAATTCTTAGTACAGTCATCCCAGCCATCCTGTATACGCACTTGCATGTTTCCCCCTTCCCTTTTATCCTATCTTTTCTCCTTTCTCTCATCTTCATTGTTTAATCCTTAAGTTCAGTTTCTTTCTGTTTTACTGTATCAGTTATATCTTTCAGGTCTTATTCCTTCTTTCAGATTCCTGCAGTAGGGAGATGAGGTGACATTTACACATGTGGGTCTGATTTATTGCACTTATGAGTCTACCTCTAGTTGCATCCACTTGCTTATAAAGGCTCTGAGTTTCTCTTTATAGTTGAGTAGTACTCCATTATATAAAAATACCACATCATTTTTATTCATCCCTCAGGTAATGGGCATCTTGGTCATTTCCAAGATTTGGCTATCACAAATTGCGCTGCTATAAACATAGGTACACATATATCACTATGGTATGATGTTTTCAGTTCTTCCGGGAAAATTCCCAGTAGGGGGACAGCTGGCTTAATGGGATTTCTAGCCCTAGTTTTTTGAGGAGTCTCCACATTGATTTCCATAGTGGTTGTACCAGTCTACATTCCCACCAGCAGTGAAGAAGGGCTCTTATTTCCTTTGCAGCCTCTCCAACATTTGTTATTACTTGATTTCTTTATGCTAGCCATTCCCTCTGGAGTGAGATGGTATCTCAGTGTTTTTTTTTTTTTTTTTCCTTTTTTTTTATTTTATTTTTTTCAAAGTTTTATTGACAAACAGCAATGAGACAGTTTCAAATCAAATTCAGTGTTGTTTTAATTTGCATTTTGCGAATGGCCAGTGATGTGGAGCATTTTATCATGTATTAATTCACCACTTGTATTTCTTCTTCACACACTTCCAAATTATTGCATTTTAATTTTGTTTTCCAATTATTTGTTGTTGGTATACACAGATACAATTAAGTTTCTTTCTCTCTTTTCTTTCTTTCTTTCTTTCTTTCTTTCTTTCTTTCTTTCTTTCTTTCTTTCTTTCTTTCTTTCTTTCTTTCTTCTTTCTTTTTTGGCGGAACCAGGGATTGAACTCAGACCCTTGCATTTGCCAGGAAAGTGCTTATTCTACTGAGCCATCTCCCCGGCCCCCAGATACAGTTAAATTTCAAATTAACGTTGTTTTCTACGATCAAATCCACTGAGGGAACTTAGCATTTTTACGTGGGTCTACTAACACGGTCCAAGTAAACAATTTTTGCTCTCCAGGTGCGTTGCCTTCTGCCGGGTATTCGTAGCCCTCTGTTCTCTCTCTCGCTGCGGCAGCCCAAGCAGCGTCTCCAGCACGAGGGGGCCGAGCTGTACAGAAGGGAAAGCGCTCCTACTTGGCCGCCACATCCAGAGGCAGCCGCGGGATTCTTTCTTTCTTTATAGAAAGCTGTTACAACAGTAAACCATTTCATTTCTAGTGTAAGATTTTTTTGGTCTTGAATAAGCGTTGGATTATACCATATGCTTTACCAGTATGTAATGAAGCGATCAGAACCATTTTCTTCTTTGTTAAGGTGCTGAACAAATTAATCTTACATTGCTGATTAATGGTAAAATATTAAATCCCACGTGTGTTCCTGAGGCAAATCCAACTTTGCCGGATGCACTGCTGCTTTTTAATTAGCACGCGCTGGCAGCACGTACTGCTTGTTCTCCAGGTATGGTGCCCCGTGGGCACACAGCACCACTCAGGTCCTCGGGTCACCCCCTCCCTCTCTCCTCCCCCCCCCCCCCCCCCCTCCCTTCTCCCTCCCCCCTTGGTCCCTCCCACTGAACAAAGATGTGTTTCTAATTCCCTGCTAAGATGGATATGTCTGTCCTCAAGCCCAATAGTGAGCTGTTATTTATTTTTCTTGAGATGGTCTGAAGTTTTGGTATTAGGTGTACACTGACTGAACAATTTGAGATGTTTTCCTCATTTATTTTCCTAAAGAGTTCTTGTCGGCTCAGTGCTGTTTCATCCTGAAATCTCTGCCGAAATTCCACTGTAAAAGCAACTGAGCCCGCAGCTTATCTGTGGCGAGTTTTTCGTGAATTCAACTTATTTAACAACATTTGGTCCTCTAAATATGATTTTTTTCCTAAATATGTTCAGGAATTAGTGTATTTTAATGTATTTTCCCATTTCATTTCAGTTACTGAACATACTTATAGCGTGTAGAATTTCTAGTGAGCAGCAGTGCTGGGTTCCCTGCTTTTATTCTTTCCTTGGTCAGTATTGCTAGGCCTCCTAACGCTACTGATCCTTGTGAAGAAGCAAGCTTGGCTGATTTTGCCTACTATTGGTCTGTTCCTTATTTCACACTGTTTGTTCTCTTTTTCCACTTCTTTTAATTTGTCCGTTTTTGAACTTCAGAGATGGAAGTCAATAACCTAATTTTCGTTTCTAAAACAAGTCTTTAGTGCTGTGAGTTTCCTTAGCACTCCTTAGCTGCCTCTCGGACATGTCTAGTGTCAGCTCAAAGAACCGGCTGATTTCTTTTTATTTCCTCTTCAAGTCATGTTGTGTTTATGCTTTAGATGTACAGTTTTGAAGATTTTCTAGCTATATTGTTATTGACTTTTCCTTAATTTTACTGAGCTCATAGAATATACTCTAAAATATTTTAATATCTTGATGTTTGTTGAGGCTTCATTTATGGTCCATCATAGCATCAGTTTTGTAGAAATATTATGTTCAGGTGAATAATGTGTATCATGTATCTTGGGGCACCTTGTGCTATAAATGTCACGAAGGCAAAGTCAGACAGCGTTCTCCCCAGTTCAGAGCATAGCATTTGTTTTGTTCTATCAATTACTAAAGGAGGTCAACATCCTGAAGTGCCTGGAGAGCCTTCTAGTCCTTCGCTTCCATTCCAGCGCAGCCACCGCAAAAGGTCAAATGCTTTTGCACTTTCTTTCTTTCTTCATCCAGTTTTTCTTTACTGTAACACCTGCCTTTTCACCTTCTTACAGTTCTCTTTTGTTTCTTTAAACAGTTTGCATGTTGTTGTCCAGTTTTGTTGAGGATAAAATTTTCTTCAGCAAGTAGGAGCAAAGCAGCTATGAAACTCTTGTTCGTTCTATCTATCTATCTATCTATCTATCTATCTAACTTTGTATTTAATCTTTGATTTATTTATTTAGTGTAGTGTCTCCTTGTGCAGCTTATACTCCTCGTGATCCTCCTGTCTCAGCCTCCTGAGCACTGCGTGGTCAGCACAGCATGCCCTGGGCTCTGGGGTGGCATGACATGTGGTACTGGGGATTGAAGCTGGGTCCTTGCACTTGCCAGGCAGGTGCTTAAACCATTGAGCTATCTCCCCAACCCTCTTGTTTTATTTAATGTTTTTTATTCTTACACTAAAGATTATCAAACATGCATTATATTCATTTTCCTTTTTCACTCAAATCTTCATAATTCTTTTTTTTAAAATTTTATTTATTTATTTATTTATTTATTTATTTATGAGAGAGAGAGAGAGAGAGAGAGAGAGAGAGAGAGAGAGAGTGTGGTGTGTGTGTGTGGCCAGCTCAGCCCACCAGGGGGCGGGGCTGGCTGGCATGTGGTGCTGGGGGATTGAACCGCGGTCCCTGATGCTTTGCTAAGCTTGTTCTAAGTAGGTGCTTTAGGCCACTGAGCCATCTCTCCAGCCCCCTTCATAATTCTTATAGTACACTGGGAATGGAGCCAGACAATTGCTTTTGTGACCTCTGGACTGCAAGGATTACAGTGGTATAAGATTAAAGAATCAAAGGCTGGAGGTGATGGTGCACACCTGTAATCCCAACATCTGGGAGGCCAAAACAGGAGGATCTCTGTGAGTTTGAGGCCAGGCTGAACTGCATATTGAAATCTTGCCTCAAAAGAGAAAAATAAATAAACAAAGATTCAAACAATTCTCATGTGTAAAATATATGTGAGAAAATGCAGAATATTATGATTTTTCATTTAATACAACATTGACAATTTGGTTTTTGAAATATCAACTGTAACATTAACAAAGCCAAAACTTATTTTCAAGCATTCTTCTTCCTTGGTGCCATATACGACAGGCTTCCATACTGGGGTGTATGTCTCCGTGAGGGAGCCAAGTTTTCTGTCTACTTCACTAAAATGAAATAAAATAAAATAAAGTAAATAAAATAAAATAGAACTTGTATCAGAGCAATTACCACAAGCCCCAAATCAAACAGTTGATAAATGGCAGGTTAGCTGCGCTAACTAGATTATGCAAGAGTAAGCTCACTGGTGGTTTGATCTGCTAGAGCTTTAGGCTGGTTGCTGCTTCCAAGCTGCCAGGACCCAGATCTCATCTTGGCATCTAGTGTGGACTCATTGCTGGGTATCTCCAAAAGCACCCTTTTCTGCAGACCTTTACAGAATCTCAAGAAAAGCACCAGTCATCGTTGCCTCAAACCTCTGTTCATTAAGAAACTCACCAAGTGGAGAAGCTGCCCTTCAAAATCACATTGAAAAGCAAGCTCAGACTGTGGGGAATTCATGGCTGTTTGCTTGCTGAGTAACACCTTCCAGGAGCAGGAAGTCTTATAAGCTAAACATAGATATTATTTAAGAGAATCAGATCATGGACTGTAATGTCTTTGAAATAAGGAATTCATGGGTGATTGGCCCTTTCTGTGTTTATACTGAGCTGAGACCAGAGGTTGACCTTCTAATCCCAATGTGAAGTGTGTAAGCAATTTAAACAGACCCAAGACTTTACTGATAGCAATAGAAATTTAAGAGTTTAAAGTTTTTGGAAATTGTAAACTTGATTTCTCAAATTATTAAGTTTTTTCCTTTCTTAAATTAAAAAGACTTTGATTTTTAAAAACAGCTTAAGATGTGAAGAGTTTTCCTGTCTGTAAAGTGCAGATGGCCTTCAAATTGTGATGGTTTAAATTGTGTGCTTTGCCATTGCTGCTGTTCTTGTTTCACTTATGGAAGATGGTACGAGATGGTTCCCTCGAGTGAAAGGCTGTGCTCTGCACGTGGCATTTGGTGATTTGTGGGAGAGCGAGCATGCCATAAGTTGCATGAGACATTCAGCACTGTCTTATAAACCAGGGTTCATATTGGCTGATCTTTCCGGCTGGAGGCTGACGTGGGCGGGCGCTCTAGGCGCACCCAAGCCCACCAGGCTGACTGTGCTGCTCATCCCCGTAGCGTGCCCCATGCGTCGCTTGACTTAGAGTACTCTCACCATCACGATGGGTGAGTTGAGACGGGAGCCCAACGTAGACTGCACAGCAGCTGTAGGCAGGACATTAACCGAATTCCCTCTGAATAGCAACTCCTAAAATTTGCAAGAATTGAATGCTTTCAAAACTGAGCTTGAAGGGCCAGGGAGATGGCTTAGTGGAATAAGTGTTTCCTTGGCAAGCGCAAGGGCCTGAGTTCAATCCCCAGTTCCACAAAAACAAAACAAAACAAAACAAAAACTGAGCTCGAAGTTTTCATAGAAAGAACTGAACGCTTAAATTGGAAATGTATAACTTTAGTAAATGTGTTATTAACGTCCTAAAATCAAAGTATAGCTCTGAATAGGTTCTGCATGACACTGTAGCCTGGTAAAGCACTCCTCCTTAATGCGTGTTAGGCTCTTTTCCTGTGTGACTTTGCACTGGGCGCCTGTTGGAGTCCTGCTCGAAATGTCTTCTGGTGTCTCCAAGGCAATGTGCAAGTTGAGGGTAGGATCACTAGATGACACCCAAAGACCAGGAATAGAGGTACCCCATGGGTGAATCCTATCAGCCACGAGTTCCAAGAGAGCCAGGGAGCCTTCAGGAGCCATCAGAAAGTGTGCAAGACTCGTGTGACCCCTACCTATGGTGTGGAGAACAGCATACTTTGGTTTTAGGACGGGCTGTATTCTTCCGCCTGGGGCATCCGGTGCCTAATGTTTGGCCTGGATATCTCCAATGATAAGGAGTTAGGACTCAGAGCAGGTCCTCTATGACCAGCTTTTCTGCGATTATCTTTTGTTAGTCCTTGTGCTGAGGTTTTGTCTTTCCTGGAGGGTGAATTCCCTGGCACAAAGGACCGCTCCCTGCTCCTTGCGGTGTTTGCTGGCAGAAGAACTGAGGCTGAAATAAGAGATTGGCTTTATGGGCGAGGTTCCTGTTTGTTCAAAGCCACCTCCTATCTTTCCCTTCTGAAGCCACCAAAGAAAACTAAAAATCCTGAAGTGACCCTTAATTAGCTCAGCCCTGGAAGGAGGTACCCAGTGGCTAAAATAGGAGGCCTTTCTTTTCTGTATAGCAAATATGGTCTGGCCCTGAAGGCCTTCACGGACTAATCAGTTTCCCCGGTTTGATGCGTTATCTGGGTGGATGGAAACAGTCCTGCCTCTGTTTCCTTCAGATAAAGGTCAGGCTTTGCATGCATGATTCCTTAGCTCCGGCAGCTACGCTCCTGAGCGTGCTTAGACCTCACTTTCAAGGTGCTCTTTCCTTCCTTTTGGGGGAAAAAAGTGGGAGAAGAGCAGAGCCAGTGCTCTGGACCATGGTGTTGCCAGTGTCCTCTTGTTCCTCTGCATGTGTAGCCCCTGGTTTTACCTAAATTCCTTCTAGGAAAGGGCTGGACCGGGGCCTTCCGTGCTGCTGTCTTCGCTCTCTCTGAGCACTAGCATTCCAGGGTTTGTTTGTTTTTTCCTCAGAAAATGAGTTCTAGGCATCAAAGTGGCTGAGAAGGGTTTTGAAGGGAAGAAGAAAGGAAGAAGAACATTCCTCTGGTTTATTTCTGAGGGCACAGAAAGGGCGTGTGCTCAGTACAGCTTTACACAAAGCTTGATCAGAATCCTTCTCTTCGCTGAATTTGAGCTGACTGGAAGCACACATTGTGAGCCCAGCCTGCAGACATAAAAACTACAGAGTGCTTCCACCCCACCCACCTGGAGTCTGGCTTTAGACTTAGCTGAAAGAAATAAGAAAAATTTCATCTTGGTTTTGCCATATAATTTTACATTGCCTTTATTAGTTTTTGATGGTGTGTTCTCTCAGCTGAAGCAGTCAGCAAGTAGAAATGGTTGGAAGGCTGTCTAGACACTTGGACAAACCCAGTGCTTTCCCAGGAGCATGGGTAGCTTTATGTAAAATAGATAGTACTTGGTCATGATGCTAACATTTTGCCTTCATGATCATTGAACTTCACGATGTATAAAGATTACCAGGCAGATTTGTTCACAAGGCTCAGATTTCTCCGGCTTCCTCCACCTTTCTTCCCTTAAATGATCCAGCAGATCTGTGCTGAGGCCCAGGAATCTGCATTTTGAGAGGCAGATAAACTATCCATCTGATGGTGGGTCAGAAGAGGGCTTTGATCCGCAGGAACGGCAAGCCCTGGTGGTCTGAAGGTTTTCTGTCTCCCAGGCCTCACCTGTGCTGCGAGCCCAGCCCTCCCTTCTGCCCTGGCCTGAAGACACGGCTCCTGGGGAGCTGCTCCGTACTGAGCCACATTTCCTTGGGGTCAAACAGAAACCCTGACTGTGATGTGCACTCTTGGGAACACAGCTTAATGGACACAGCTTCTTTTCTCCAAGGCTAACCTTCATAACTTTGAGGGCTGGTCCAGGCAGAAGGAAGTCACATGGATTTGGTCATCAAAACAAAATAGAACAAATATGGAAAGTGCACAGCCTGGTTAGAGTGGCACAGTCAGTGACCAGTCACATGCCACTAGGGACTGGATGTAAGGCCCAATTCCCACAGCTTAAAGTAAGAGGGATTTAATTTGCATTCAGAGGATTCTGTCTGTGGCCAGCTGGCTCCAAGTCAAAAGATCATGGCAGAAGAGGGTGGCTGATGGCCACTGGCTGGTGCCCAGAAAGCAGACAGAGAAGGAGAGAGTGTGGAGGAAGAGCCAGGGGCAAGACTGTACCCTGCAGACCACACCCCAGTGATGCGCCTCCTCCACAGGCACCCCATCGTCTCCTCTCAGCAGGCTGCAGGACATCATCGATGGACGAGTCCGACAGTGGGTGCTGTGGTGCTACCAGCTCCCCGAAGCTGCCACTGAGCACGTGAGACTTCTGGGACACTGTACACCTCAACCAGTCAGGCAGCTCCATACGAGGTAGAGCAAATAGGCTAGAGCCTGTGCACCTCAAAAGCCTAAAGTCCCCAAGGTAACAGCACAGACACAAGGGGTGCAGTCGGCCAGCACCTGCATGGGCCCAGGCGGGCTCCCTCTGTGCCTCAGAGGCCCAGGACATGTGGGCAGATGCAGAGCTGAGCTGGCCTTTCCCTCTGCAGGAAAGAAGAAAAAATACTAACCTATCACAGCTAAGTGGAAATAAGTTTGAGGAAGATGAAAGAAATGGATTACCTAAAAATTATAGATATATTACATCTAGGCATCTTATGAGCTTGTTAAATTTTAACTTACTGTATACACCATAGGCAACTCTTTTTTTAAATCCATTTAAAAAAATCTGTTTGGCACAGGGTCTTGCTGAACAGCTCAGAGTGATCCTCCTGTCTCAACCTCCCCCAGTTCTGGGATTACAGGCATGTGCCACTATGCCCAGTTTTGGTGGCTGGCATGGCACCAGGCCAGCGTGGCATGAGGTACCAGGGATCAGAGCTGGGTTCTTCCATTTGCCAGGCAGGCGCTTAGACCACTGAGCTATCTCCCAGCCCAGCAGAGGCAGCTGTTATTAGTACATAAATCATGTAAAAGATTTTGATGCTTTTTAAAACTTAAATTTACTTTTAACTAATATATAAAAACATAAAAATTGTATATATCATTTGAGTAACGTGTTGTTTCAGAGTATGTATATACACAAGTGTAATGTTTAAGGTTTAACTTACGTGTCTCCTCCAATGTGTTCTTACTTTATGGTATGACTTTCTATTTTTTATTGGTATATGTCTGCCATACATAATGATCCAATTCATCATAGAGAATTTCTAGCTGTACACAATATATCTTAGTTGTTTCCCCTTTCTCCTTTCCTCCCTACAAACCATTTCCTCCTTCACATTTATAAAAGCATTGTTTCCATTTTCCCCTTCCATTCACAGTTTCTTCTTCGCTTCCCCTTCCTCGGTCCCCCTTTCCATGAGCACACTCTCCTCCTCCTCCTCTCAGCCACGATCCTCCCTTTGGGTCCTTACCTTTGGGCTTCTCACACAAGAGAGGCAACGCGATACTTTAACTTGTGTGTTCTTCTTAGTAAAGCTTTCAATTTCCTTTCCTCTAGATTTTTTCCAGCACTTGTTGCTGTTGTTACCTTTTTCTTTTCTTCTTTTCAGGGTCTTGCTTTCCAATGTGGGCTGGCCTCAGAGTCATGATGCTCTTCTGCCTCAGTCTCCAGAGTGCTGAGATTACAGGCATGGACTACCATGACTCACTCTTCCAGGTTTCAGAAATGTAGAATACAGGTTTGGTGCTTAGGGCCACCTTACTACACAAGAGAACCCCACAGCGTCCTGCTCCTTTCTGGGTGCACCTTTGTACCCACCGCTCAGCCTTGCGCCATCCGTCCCTCCTCTCTGCTCCCCAGGCTCTGGCCACCACCATGCAGCATGACTTCACTGAGATTAGGACATTCTTGAGATAACTAGCATGGCAGGTCTGTGAAGGGATGGTTAAGAAAAATTATGCATATTCAAATTAACCTCTAACATTTGAGAGAGACTGGGATTATCTCTCCCAGTGGGACTTCTTTTGCTCTATCTGTGGTCATTGTTTTGTTGCTATTTTATGAAAAGCACACATCTCTTCGTGGCTGGGCAATGGAAGCTTCAGGGCATCTGTAAGCGTCATGTGTGTTGGATGACGAAGCCTAATGTACAGCTCGATGGGACCTGCCAGTGTGGTGGGAGCAAAGCCCGTCCACAACCAGAGGTATCCACGAACAGAGAAGAACTCAGTTCAGCACAGTCAGTAGAACAGGCCAGTTTGGGAACACAGCCCACCACAAGAGGGGGCGCATTCTAGTTAGTCTCTTATGATAAAAACCAGGCTCCAGAATTAGGCTCCTTTGCACCTGGTTGCTTCCCCTATCAAGTAGGGGAACGGTGATCACAGAAGTCATGCCTACTTCACAAGGTGACGGTTTGATGAACCCATGTGTGGTTCCTGCAGCATCCATGTGGAACACACGCAGTGTGTAGGATGCTTCTCAGTACCACTACACTGGGGCAAAGCACCCAACACTAGCAACGTACAGGAGAAGCCTTCCGCAGCGGCGCCAAGGTGGAAATGGCCTGGTGGAGCGGCCTGCTGGAGGAGAGCCGCTCACCCCATCAGCCAGAAATCAGAGAGAAACAGGGAGAAGGCAGGGCAGGGGCGTGAACGCACCGCCTGGCTCAGCCCCAGGGCTGCCTCTCTCCACCCGGCCCGCCCCCGCAGCACCTGCAGCCCTAAAAGCGTCAGGTCAGCGGAGTAATCCGCCGGGGAATGGAGCGTCTCGCGATCCAGTCGCCTTCCCCAAGCCTGGAGGAGCCTGTGAGACTTTGGGGACATCTTGTACCTGGGTCGTAGCAGCATGGAGAGGGTATGATGCCCATGCAAGGGCCTAACAAGCCGTGAGATGACTGCAGTCACCACCCGCTTCCTTCTCTCTCTGGAGTCTTCCTCATCTCTCCAGCCCTGTTCGCATCACCCGGGAAGCTCCCCCAGCAGCTTCCGAAGACGGTTGCCTTGGGCATCAATCGCACAGCTTCGCCCTCCGCGACTCGCTCGCGCGTGTCCCGAGGTTCGCTGTGTGCCCGCAGAGTGAACACTGGGTTGATTTCACTGTGCAAAATTCTTCATTAAGCAAAAATGCCTCGTCTTGCGTAGGCGAGGGAGGGATTGATACGGAGTCTCAAAGGCCGGGGAGAAGCCTAAGGAAAGACCAGGGAGCCGAGAAAAGTCCGTGAATAAAAGTCACGGGTGGCTTGCACCCTTCCCCAGGTTGCGCTCGTCCCTCTCGGTGGCGCTCACGCTGCAGTTCGGAAGCTCCTTCCCAGAATGCAACTGGGGCCTGGATGCTGACGTCACACCTGACTTGGCGGTCACTGACTCAAAACCTACACCCTCTAAGGTTATCACTGCCATTAAATCTAGTACGTATCTTGAACATCGCCACACTATATTAATTCTCGGCACAGCACTTATTTGAGTCTCCATTTCTTTTCTATTTCATTTCATTTGGAATATGAATCCCCCAAAACTTAGAGACTACGCTATTCTTCACCAAAATCATGGACATGGCGACCCACGTCGCTGTTGAACAAATGCTGGCTTACGGAATGCGTGAGTAGTTGGGCGGACAGATGGCTGCGTGGGTGGACGGCTGCGTTAGGAGGGCGTGAGTGCTTTCTCTCTGCAGGCGTTTCTTTTCGCTTCCCAGCCGCCCCCTGCAGGCGTGCGTTTCTCCTGGGATGCTCGGCGTGCCAGGTCTGGGCGCTGTGCGCGGCGCAGGTATGGCGCTAACCTGCTGGTGCCCGCCTCTAGGACTCCCTTTTGGGTTTCCCCTCCTCCCTTCCAAGGGCTTGGGAAGCCCCTGGTATTGTCTTCTGCTTGGCTTTTCCTCCTCCCCACCCAGGTCTTCAGGGTTGATGGCATCGTTGTTTTCTCGAGGTGGGAACCCACTCGTTCTTGAGCACGTGTCTGCGGAGAACCTTTCCTGGGGGGCTTCACAGATAACTGTAAAATTACTAAATGAATGGTCTTAGCATATGAAATACACGTGAATGACATATCTAGATATAACTACATAATGTATTATAATTCCTCTGGATTTAATTATTTTTCAAATCGATATTTAAATAAATATGTGCTCTTGTTCTTTTTCTAATTTTAGTATTAAGAAAAATTATGATTTTTGTACAGGTTTTCCCTGTGCTTATGAAGGTCCGAAATCTTTGCTTTTCTCTCATCATGTTCAGGAGAATATTGCAGTCATTCTGTAATTTGCTAATTTTACAAGGTTATTACTTACAGTTTGAATTTCTAGGCCTTTGTAACTTCTGATAGTCAAACACCTTTTCTCATTCCCCCGTTTACGTGGTCCTCACCCATGAATGGGCGCTCCATTCCCTGTCCATCTTCCCCACGCTGGGCACTATAATTTTCAAACTAATTGAATACTAGGAGAAATGCGATCAATTACTTTGTCGTGGGGGACAGCCTTCCACCATAAGTGAAGTTGGACAATTTCTCATGTGCTTACACATTCCAATTGCCTTTTAGGTAAATAATCTTGCCACATAATTAGTGCACAATCCAGTGGATATAATATTGTGGCCATTTTTGTGCATAAGAAGTAATCACCATGGGGTTCGGTAAAGCCGTCTCTAGACCGACCTTAGTCAGAACACCGCTTCTCCTCGCCCAGCTGCCGGGCTCCCAGAGACTCCAGCGCCCAGCAGCGCGGCTGCCGCCGCTCCCTTGATCAGCTCATGAGCCAGCCCTGCCTGTGAGAGCCCGTGCGACCCTGGCAGCGGCTTGGTGTCCTGGTGGACACCTGCCAGCGACTGCAGGCCAGCCAGGGAGGCCATTGCGAGTTTCTGTTCCAGACCAAAGCTAAGAGGAAGGGAGGCCGCCCACTGCAGGGAACGCAGGGGCAGCGGAACCGCCGCGCCCCACCTGTCTGCTTCCTACCCAAAGCAGGCCGTCGTCACAGAGAGCGTGGCTCCAACTACATTGACACAGTAGTCATTCCGCCTGCCCCGTGGACAGTCCTCGGCCTCAGAAGGGCAGGAGCGCCCAGCGGTCCATGCCATTTATGAAAATCCCAGTGCCGCTCTACTTGTCAGGCAGTTTCCATGAGCCCCAGGCCCGTCCAGAGCCTCGTTTTGCAGTGTTGCCCCCAAATCAGCGATCAGGGTGAAGCCACTGTGTGCGCGGCTCTGGGTTGGCCGATAGGGGATTCCGCTGGCGGCTCTAGAGGGTCCTGTGGGGCCTCTTCCCCCCCCCCCCCCCCGTTCTGGGACAGCTCTGTGCGTGGTCTGGAGCCTCGGAGCCTGGGCATGGGGATATCTTAAAGACCTGCAAGCGAGCACAGTTAGGAACCATCTGCTGCTCCTGGGAAGACCCGGGGGTGGGTGGGGGGGGCGTCCACTGTGGGAATTTCCGGTCGTCAGAGATGACTCACAATGCGCTTTAGTTGGTTTCTCAAAGAAAAAGATTCATGAGACTTTTACTGTTTGTTTACAGAACTGCATACAAAATATTTGGAAATATAGAAAGGATCCCATGGATGCAATTTAATCAGATTTTAAAAATACTATTAGATCCTATTTGTGTATATCAGAGTGCCAAATTTAAATAGAGGGGCTGGGGAGATAGCTCGGTGGTCTAAGCACCTACCTGGCAAGCACAAGGACCTGGGTTCCATCCCCAGTACCGCATGCGGTGCAGGTCCTGGAACCGGGCATGATGGTGCATGCCTGTAATCCTTGCACTGGGGAGGCTGAGACAGAAGGATCACTACAAGTCTGAGCTTCGAATCAAGACCTTGTTTGAACACACACACATACACACTGATTTAAGCAGAACATTCATGCTTTTGCCAGTGACCTGTCACATATGTATTGTTTTAGCATTTTTAATTTTCTTTTTTTCCTCTCTCCTGCACTCTTCCTGTAATGCCCAGAGGCCTCCTTTATTTTATTTATTTTGCAGTACTGGGGATTGAACTCAGGACCCTGTGCTTGCCAGGCAGGCGCTTATTGTACTGAGCTATCTCCCTAGCCCCCAGCCCCCAGCCCCTAAGGGACCTCCTTTAATCCACTTGTTATTCCCCTTGCCTGGCGGTAGGGTCTGATACTGTACATTTAACGAGTGTTGAAGGACTAGATGCAGCCTCCCATTGCTCCGCTGGCTGGCTGGACTGTTGGCAGCAGTGGCGCCACAGTGACCTCTGTTGATGAAACCAGGAAGTACAGTGGGCAAATGCCGACAGTGTTTGACTGTCCAGTTGCGGCTGAAGCGAGCCACGCCTGCGTCTCAGAGGACTCGGCTGCTCTCCCCGCTCACCCTACCGTTTTTCCCTATGCCTCCATTCCGGAGGCCCAAGGCTCACTTCACCCCTCCAGATGGCTTTCCTGGTTTGTCATCAGCCAGTGAATTCAATGTCGCCTTTTGTACTGGTTTTTCATGCCACAACCTGTTCTGATTACTGTACTTAAAGCACTACAAATGCCACAAGAAAAACCCTCTCGACTCACTGTGCTTCTTAGCAGATCTTTAAAACTGCTCATGCCTGTCCCTCTGGCTGTCACTCATGTCTCGCGTCCTCTATTGATGGTGTAAAACTCAGGTGGAAGAAAGGAAGGAGGCTGCTTTTGAGGACCCTGATTCGAGATGCAGAAATTAGGTGGAAGAACTTAATCCTGTGAAGGAAGCAAAAACAGGCCAATCGTGACGAATCACAAGCACGATACCGAGCAGGACCAGCCAGCTAGGAGTGGGTGATCTAGTTTCGACCTTTGGCCTGACTGAACCAGTTAACTTTCTGCCTAATTAACCTGACTCTCAGGTGCAGCCACGAGTACATACCGCATATGGACTGTGGGCCTGTTTCCCCCTTGGAGGAGGAAACATAAAACTGCTTATCTGGCGACCAATGACTTAGAGTTGGAAGGAAGAGGAAAAAACAAACAGGAGATGGGGCTTTTATCTGAATAGAGATGTCATATTAATGCAAATGTTATCTAAACAAAATGACAAAAATTTTAGAGGCAGCAATAAAGTGTGCAAAAAGGGAAAAGATAGCAAATGTCAACTGAAGAATTAACACAGAACTGACTCTGAGGCAGGCAGGAGAACAGTCCAGATCGTCCCCTCGGGGCTGTGCTGGGGCCACACCACAGCCCCGCTAGGGCTACAGCAAGACATTAACCTTTGGCCACAAAGCCATGTTAGGTGGAAGGCAGAACAAAGAATTCCGTATCAAATTATCTACCTATTTTTATAAGGCTGCAAGGGTAGTCTATTTATTTTTCCTTACACACCCTGTCCCCTAAACTTTTTGAAGAGCACCACAAGTGATACAAAGCCCAAGAAGATAACAATAATAAAATAGAAGCAACAGAAGGAAGGAAACCAAAGAGTGGACTCTAAAATCTAGCCAGAAAAGAGGTCAAAAATACAGCTGATGCAGGAGGACTGCAGGTCTAGCCCAGCCTGGCCAAGTTAGCAAGCTAGTGAGACCCTGAGTCAAAAGGAAAAGGGCTGGGGACGTAGTTCAGGACAAAAGTCATGTGCGCTGTATCCTGGGCTTTCTCTTTCTTTTCTTTTCTTTTTTTGAGACAGGGTCTCACTGTGTATTCCAGGCTAACCTTGAACTCAGCCCAGGCTGGCCTCAAAATTGAAGCAATCCTCCTGCCTCAGCCTCCTGAGTGAAGTGATTACAGACAGGTGCCACCACCTCGGGCTCTGTGTAGGCTTTATGCAACATAAACCTTCTAGTAATCAAGGTGCCAACAGCCAGCCAGGAAAGCACTACCCAGACTCATAAGATAAGAACAAGTGGATTCCACAGAAAGCCAAGTCTGCCAGTGAGACCAGAAAAAAAAATATGCTTAGGTTTTCTGTCAAAGAAACTGCATGACAGAATAAATCAGACCCTCAACAAACTCTCATCACCCATTTCCTAGGACTTCTCCTGCCCTTGGTCCTAGCAAGGGGCTCCCACGCTGCATGTCAGGCAAACAGGAGATGCGTTTGCACTACAGAACCAGCATTGCTTGCCTGTAGTCCCAAGTTAATGGGGCAGTATCAGGGTGTTGACTTCTCTGGTCTGGCAGCCCTGGCTGAACGTCCCCCCTCAAAGTGGAAAGCAGATGTGGGCACCCGCTTCTGGTGCTGCTCACGATCTGCGACACTGCGTGGGCACAGCTGCGGGGCAGGGATGGCTTAGTGATTTCACGGCACCAGGCCTTCCCCTGCACGGAGGAATGAAAGCACTGGCTAGAGGCACTTTGGGGCACAGTAAGGCCTGGAGAACTTTTCTTGAAAAGTATGTAGAGCAGCTATGGGTAGATCTGCTTTTGTGTCTACAGCTCTGAAAGGTTATCTTATGTTCATCTTCAAACAATTTGGGGAAAAACTTTTATTTATTTATTTTTTGCCTGTTAATCTTTCTGCTTTGGATGCCAGATGTAGGAATGAGCACTGACATAATTTAATAGCAACACAGAGTTTCTAATCAATAAAATGGACTGTTAGAACCTCACTGGATATTCTAAATGCATTTGAAAATGTTAATTATTAATATAAAAGTATTGGACAAAAATCACACTGCATACTTTTCTTTTAGTGGTACTGGGGATTGAATCCAAAGCCTGCTCACTGAGCTATACTCCCAGCCATTTCTTTTTAAATTCTTGCTTTGAGAAAGTGCAGCAGCAAGCAGAAATGACACCCAAGACTTGGAGGCAGGCTTATTTACGTGGACGGGCACTGATGGGGGTCACTTCTAGACTGTCAGGCCCTGATCTCAGGTGGTTTGTGTGGGATAAGGAAGGAGAAGCACAGAGGCAGAGTGGCTGGGCAGGCGGGGACTGGTTTACACACTGTGCACACTAGTGCCCAGCTGTGCATCACAGTGACAGGCCGTTTCCAGGAGACAGGAGCACCCGGAACTGGAACGGGAACTGTTACCAGGGCAGTGAAGACACTGAAGTGTCCTGGCTGGGGCAGGGCGTTCTCTGGCACAACAGGGTCTCGCTGTGTTGCCCAGTTTCCCATACTGGGCACCTCTTGCCTCAGAGGGGGTTTGGTCAGGGCAGCGGGGTTACGGGTGTGCACCACCAAGCCTGGCTACACAAACATGTTTCTACTTGGCATGCTTTAGATCTGGTTACCTAACAGTCAATATCTTGGAATGAGGCTCACACATATTTTAAGCCCTATTAAACCTTTGAAGATGTATAGTACATTTAGGATCTATAATTTTCTCTCAGCACCAGGGGCTACAGGGTCCCAGACATGCTGTAGGTGCCAAAATATATGGATGCTCAAGTCCTTTAGAGAAAATGGAATAGGGCTAGCACCTCCACATACTTTAAGTCCTCCTCTCTACATTAGCTCACTCCTAAATGATATGGAATGCTGGGGAACGCAAACCCTACTCCGGTAGTTGTTATAGTGCGTTCTTTAGGGACAAGTACCAAAATATGTCTGCATGTGCTCAGTTCAGCTGTTATTTTTGGGGGAACATTTTTAATTAAAGTTTGTAGAATTTTCAGATACCTAGCAAATGGATACAGAAACCAATTGGACATTAGAAGTTCAGGAAACAAATGCATCCTCAATGTCATCGGATTTCTCTTTTGCTTTCTAAATCAATCATCCCTTTCATGATTAAACACTGATATCAAGAAGAAAATACATAATTCACTTACTCTATTGACTAAATTGGATTAAATATCTAAACTGGATTTTCTCAATGTAATTATGGGATCAATCAAGTTGGGAGAATCCACGTTTGTGTTTCCTCTAGTTAAACTCTGTAATTACTCTTTTCTACTCACAAAATGTCCCATTCAGCGGGAGGGAGGGTCCTGTAAGTAAGACCGGAGTGTTGAGAAATGAACCCGCGCCACTCCATAATGCTCTTGAAGATGGCTTTAGCACCTGACGTCCTCAACTGTGATCTGTGATACCGAGATTGACTCTTGGCACGCTAGCATTCAAAAATTAATCCCTGCCTTAGCATCCAAAATTTGATAGAACTGACAGCACACACACACACACACACACACACACACACACACTCAAACATACACGCAAACAGGAAACTCCTGGCAGAACAGAACTCTCGGCAACAATGCGCTTGGAAATTCCTGTATTGATGAGCTCTTACTTCTTTCTCTTCTTTTGGCTTATAGGCCACAGTGTCAGCTCATCCTCACAAATCTCTTTTGTGCTTGTGTGTTGGAGGAATAGAGATACAACTCTCAAAATCTATGGTGGGCTCAAAGAGAAGTGTAGTACCCACTGCCACATTTCCCTTGTATTGCAGACTGGTCAGGCCTGCAACCTCCCAAAGGAGTGGACAGGGAAGGCGTACATAGAAGGGATGGGTGCCACGACTTTAGGGCTCAAAGGGCCAAAACCCTCTAGCAGAATTCGAAAAGAACTCTGGGGATTTATTTGGTTTGCAAATAAAGAAGGAGCTGGAGTGGAAAGCATGGGAAACTGAACAGGATCCGGGGAGTCAGCACAAGGACTCTCCAAGGAATAAACTGTGTTAATTTAAGACAACCGTCTTACGGCCAGCTTGGCTTCGCGGCAGGAGCGAGATGCCTGTGGGTGCAGTCTTCGTGTAGTTGGTTGAGGTTGGAGCCAGGCATCCTCAGCGGTGTCCTTGTCTTGTCCTTGGAGATGCCGCAGCATCACAGGCCACTGCAGGCCTCAGCTGGGGCCGGTGACTCACAGAGGTTCGCTTAGCATGAGTCCACCACCCACCTCCAGTCGGGGGCCTGGGCCTGGGACAGACTCACAAGTAAACATAGAAAGCCAACTGGGGTTGGGGTCGGGGAGATGGCTCAGTGGAATAAGCACTTCCCTGGCAAGCGCAAGGCCCTGAGTTCAATCCCCGGTTCTGCAAAAAAAAAAAAAAGAAAGCCAATTGGTTAATTTTAACCCCTGCTTTGTGGTGGTCTCTATTAGCCTGGGATACATTTATTTATTTATATGACCTTCTATACGGCAATGAACAGGTTTGCATCCTTTGTGACTGTGATGGATTCCCACCGGTGATCAACTTGTTATCCCCAGCTGAGCTGAAGTAGAGTAGTGGGGGGTGTAGGAGGCCCACCTGAGGGTTTTTACCAGCAGCGCAGGAGGCAGAACTAGATTACAGAAGGAGAAGCTGTTAGGGACACTGTTTGGAGAAGCTGTTGGAGCTGTTGGAAGCTGCTGGTTCTCTTGGGCGGTTCTGCTGGAGGACCTTGTCACACTGGCTCTCCTGGTGAGCTTGGCTGTTCTCATCAAAGGAGGCGCTTGGGCCCCATTGTTCCTCCTGCTCATTTGGGGGACTCAGGTGCTTGCCTCTAGCGTTGCTTCCTGGTTCCAGGGCAGATCCCTCAGCCTGCTGGCACAGACTTTCTAGCTTCCATCACTGACCTTTGGGCCTTCGCCAGCACAGAACTGTGAAGCAGGCTTGCATGAGGCATCGTTGTGGGTTCTAGTCCTCCAGCTGGACTTGTGGGAGGCATTGTTTTGAGCTCTAGGCTTTCAGCTGGAATCATGCAAGATATTATTGTGGGATCCAGGCCCTTAGCTGGAGTTTATGTGGACAGATTTTCTGCACTCTTTGTATATGATTCTTTGGGTGATTCATTACAAAATAATCTTATAAAATATGTCCTGTATTACATTGTACAGGAAAAAACCCCAAACTATGACATATCCCAAACCCCCACATCCCTCCCACCAAGTTGGGGCCCAAGGTGGCTATCCTGTGGTCACTGGACCTTCTTGTGGACTCTACTGCTTGTGAGAGAAGTTCCAGGCAGGACACAGGTTGGGGTCACAGCCACGGTGGCAGCAGCCGCCCGGTGAGTGACACTGTGCTGTAAGCTTTGTGGCCACAGTCTGGACTGGCGCATGCGCTGCTGAACTGTGAGCCCCAGTTGTCTTCCAATGTATCCTGTCCTCTTTGGGAAGAGTGAGTATGTCCCTTCTGCTTGCAGCAAGGATGCTGCCTCCATTCTACAGATTGTGCTGTCCCTCAGCTGGTGACATCTTTCATTAAGAAGTCCTTCTATTGGTTGAAACTGGCTTGATGACCAGTTTATGGATAATGTCCTAGGAATTCTATGACACTAATCAAGGAAAATCTAAATTTTCAAAGAATTATTAGTAGAATGAGCCCATTTATAGAGCATACAATCAGTTCTTGGTAGACTCATACATTTTAAATGAAAAAAATGTTACACTACGGTATAATTTGGGAGAGAAATGAGTAATGCCCTTGCATGGTGTTCAACACTTAGAACATGTACTAAAGCGAAAGAACTCAAGTTTGAGCTCTGGCGTCATTCTTCACTGAAAATAAAGAGTTGGGCTCTAAGTAAAAGTTCATTCATTTCAGTTTGTTAAGGAGCTAGAAAACAAACAGACCTCAACTGCACAAATAAAATGCGCAAGCCCAGGAAGCGGGTGCCACCCGTTGCATGGTGTCTGCTGACTGTCACCCAGGCAGAGGGGTACAACTCAGGACATGGAAGACCTGAGGTTCAACACATGGACTAAAAGACAGGCAATCACTCTGTGATCTCAGAGCCCTTCGTTCTGCCCTATGATTTTTACTTTTCCTCCTGGTATTGGGCATGGAACCCAGAGCTGCCCCTGGAGCTACATTCCAGGTTACCCGCCCCCATTTCAGGTCTCATTCACTCACTAAGTTGCCTGGGCTGGGCTGAACTTTCCGTGCTCCTGCATCAGCCTCATGGAATGATGGGAGCGTGGAGCACCACCACACCTGGCCTTTTACTACTCTTAAAACAGACCTTCCTGTGGCTGTCTTAGAACTATGTGTAACACCATTCTACAAACACAACACGTCCTCTGTACAAGGAACTCTTCTATTTGTTTATACTTTGTGGAGGGAGGGCACGTTTCCTTGTCACGTGGTGTCTTGGGCAGAAGCTGGTCCTTTGAGGTGCAGTTTCAGATTCTGATTATTTCTCTTGGCGCCTACCCCTTCTCTTACTCTAGTTCTCCATTTCTCTTCCCATATCTTCTTTGCTTCTATGTCTTCATCTCTGTGTCCCTCTGTATCCTATCTCTTTATCCCTGTCTTTCATTCTGTTACTTTTCTATCTCTATATAGGTCTCATTCCCTTTGACTGATGCACAACTTATATACAATAAGATGCACAGACTTAAAGCATTCTGCCAAGAGTTGGCAGCTATATATGCTCATTTAATAACTACTCAAAAGAAAGCAGAAAACACTGCTGTTGTAGTTGTGTCTAGATGTCTCCCCAGAGCCTCATGCAATAACAGGGGTGAGTTTTTTAGAAACAGCTGAATGTAGTGCTTGTGATTGATTCATGGTCCAATCCTGGGATTAAGGGTGTGAGTGCACCCTGCACCCTAGGGTGGGTACCCTGAATACAATGTAAAGGACCAAAAGGGGCTTGTCTCTCTCCTATTGCTTTTGTTGCCTCCCACTCCCATGAACTGTTGCCCTTTTCCCTATGCTACACTGCCTTAGAGCCAGCTGATTATGGATTAAAACCTCCACAAACCGTGAGCTAAATAAACTCTTCCTTCTTTAATTTTGGGTGTCAGGTATTTTGTCCCACCAACAAGAGAAAATAACTTTAACAGAATCTGGTACCAGAAGTGGGGTCGTTGCTATGACCATACTTGACTCTGTTTCAGGAGCCTTTGGAAGTGGCTTGGGGGAAAGTTTGGAAAGGTTCAGAGATGCTGCTGAAAAAGTGAAACTGGAACATTCGAGGCTGTACTGTATGGGCACTTTTGATCAGAGCTCAGAAGACTAGATAGCTGGTGAAGACCAGGCTCAGGAAGCTTCTGCTGGGGAGAAGGGCTGCACTGGCATAGTTAATATGCATTATGGCTTGGCAGAAAGTATGTCTGCATTTTACTCATGTCCAAAGACTTTGCCTCAAACTGAGATTAAGAGTGGAAGACTGATTGACTTGGCAGAAGAAATTTCAAGTCAGTCTAATGCTGAGGCAGTGACATGGTTACAGTTGGGGGCGTTAGCTAGATTTATTTTGATCATCAAGTGCAAAGATCCCAGAAGAATAATTTGAAGTGTTGTGAGTTTGGTCAGAAAAAAAATAAAACAGAGGAGATCTTGACTGATGATGAAGGACTAGGAGAATAGGAGAGACTGCCTGAGGGCATTGTAAACAGCAGCCAGACCCCACCCTTTGCAGCCTCAAAATTGCACAGCTGAAAGACTGATTTGGGAAGACAGCCACAGAGCACTGTGTTTCTGAGTGGTTGCACCCTAGAGAATTTGTTCCTCAGAACTGAATTCAAAGTGTTGGGTGATACAGGACCTCAACCCCTACTGGCAAGAGCGAGGGAACCCTGGCTGCTGCTATACCTGCTAGGAGTCCTTGGTGTCATCCATGTGGCACTGGTTTTAGGGGAATACAGAATGGAAGTGTTGTGGGATCAGAAAGGCTTGCATTCAGATTTCAGAAGAAGGCTTGGGAGGGCCAGGCAGTATGCCCTTGAGGGTGTAGTGTGTGAGGCTGGGATTGTGGAGCTAAACGTGCAGTGCAGACCCCAGGACTTCAGAGAAGCCAGAAGCAAGAATCAACCAAGGAAATCTTCAAAGAGAGAGCAAAACTATCCCAAAGAGCCCATGGTATCTTATAACCACTGGAAGTGCCTTAGGGGTGGGCCTACCCAGACACTGTGAAGGTCATATTTTGCCATAGATTGACCACAATGCTGCACATGGAGTCACGGGACTTAGTGTTTACATTCCTAGATTTTGGCCTTGCATTGGTCCAGTTCTTTTGCATCACCTTATTTGCCCTTTTGGGAACAGTTATGTCTATTGCGTGTCATTGTATGTTGGAAGCATTTAACTCTCTTTACTGTGAGTCCAGGGGCTCACAGCAAGAGTTTGCCTTAAATCTTAGAGGACACTTGGAACTTAGACTTTTACCAATGCTGAAACTGTTAGGACTTTAGGACTTCACTCCTAAGTGCCAATTAGGAATGAAGCCTCTACAAACTGTGAGCTAAATACACCTTCCCTCCTTTAACATTGAGGGTCAGGTATTTTGTCTCAGCAATCAGAAAAGTAACTAAGACAAGTGTCAAGACCCCTGAATACGATGCAAGCCCTTTCTCTCTGATTTGTGGCCTTCCCACAGAGGATGTATTTTTTTTATGACCATTACATAGACTTGTTCGACCTGTGAGAAATTTCACCTGCATATAAATTAAATTGTATGTCATGAACCTCATGTTTCTACCTGATGCAAATACTAAAATTTTTATTAATCTGTGCTGCCAATGCACAGGGCTCATATTCTTTATGGGGAGTAGCCGCGTGGACATAAGGCATCTTCTTTTTAATACCCTCTTGTCCTGTTCTCCCCCTCCTCAACCTCTTGGTCCACTTAATTTTTTTCCTTATCTATTTGTTTCTTTGGTACAGGGTCTCATATGCAGCTTGGACGTGAAGTGACCCTCCTTCTCAGCCTCCCCAACACTGAGATTACAGGTGTGCACCACCATGCCCAGTGTCAGGGGCTGGCTCAGAGCGCTTGGCGTTCCAGGGCCTACCTGGCAAACACGAGGACCAGTGTCTGATCCCTGGTACCATGTGCCAGGCAGGCACAGAGGCCACAGAGCTATCTCCCCAGCCCTCTTGGCTCACTTTCTGTTTACAAAAGGACCACCTCCCTATATCATCTATCTTTCATTTTGCTCTTTCATTTATCTATGCTGTGGGGTTTTCCTATAGGTAAAACCATGTCATATTCAAGCTTGTGTGCCTGGTTTATGTCACTTAACATTGTGCTCTCAGGGGCCCTCATTTTCTCACAGAGAATTCAAATCTACCTTTTGTGGCAGATTGGAACTGCGCTGGATTAAGATGTGTGTGTGGATCCACCCTTTCTTTTACCCTGAGAGGTTCCTCATTGATGAGCACTCTACCACTTCCTTCCTTCCACCCTGCTGGGGAGCTCCCAGCTTGAGACAGATCTTCATGCTTTCATCTGGTAATCTGAACAACTAATCTGAAGACAACAGCATGGAATATAACAGCCAATGTTGATTTCCTATTACTTTGTTTAGTGAAATTCTGTATCATTTCTAATCTTTTTTCTCTATTTTCTATTCCCTTAAAAATAAGGGTGCTAGAAACATTATTTTACCAGACCAGTGGACTTTTGTGGACATGATGTGTTTACTTTTCATGGATAATGTAACAGTGGAACTTCTGGGTTATGGAGTGAGTTTAACTTTAGAAGAAATGGCAAAGCCCTTCTCTGTGTGGCTGCACATTGTTAAGCTCCTACTGGCCGCAGGTGAGAACGACAGTCCCATTGCAAGCTAATGCATCGTCTTGCCGGCGTTTGGTGATAGTCACCGTGGAGCAGCGACATGGGCTCTCCTTGTGGTTTTATAGTGGCTAATGAGCTCATATTGAGCATCTTTTCATGGGCTTATTGGCCGTTGTTGGCTTCTTTATTCAAATGTAGTGTAATAAGCCTTTTTTGACCTTTTAAGCCAGTCATTTGTTTCTATAAATTATTTATGTATTCTAGATTCAAGAATTTGTCAAATATAACTGTACCAGCTCTCCACAATGAATGTACTTATTGTATATTCAACCATGTACTAATCAAAAAGAAAAAAATACACATAGAAAACAAATAACTTCATTTCCAACGTTCACAGAAGAATTTAGTGGCATGTACATGTTATAAACATTTTTCCAAATGTCATTTTTTTCTAATGAACAGTGGCAAGTAAACATCACAGCTATTTTCTAGAATATTTGGGCCCAGACATTGAAGGGACAGCCACACACATGATGCAGTCATGGCCACAGCTCTTCTGTGTAACAAATCACTTTCAAAATGAGTAGGTTAGAATAGTAGCCATTTAGTCAGTAACTGAGGTACAGAGGGGCTGGGGTCAGCTGCCAGAGATGGGTTCAAGCTAAAGTACTCAAACTTGTGGGTTTCACCTCCTCCTGCTCCTCCTCCTCCTCCTCCTCCTCCTCCTCCGGCTCCTCCTCCTGCTGCTCCTCCTCATCCCCCTGCTCCTCCTCCCCCTGCTCCTCCTGCTCCTGCTGCTCTTCCTCCTCCTGCTCCTCCTCCCACTGCTCCTCCTGCTCCTCCTCATCCCCCTGCTCCTCCTCCCCCTGCTCCTCCTCTTCCTGCTGCTCTTCCTCCTGCTGCTCCTCCTGCTCCTCCTCATCCCCCTGCTCGCCTCCTCATCCTGCTCCTCCTCCTCCTGCTGCTCCTCCTCCTCCTTCTGCTCCTCCTTCTCCTCCTAGTCCTGCTCCTCCCCCTGCTCCTCCTCCTCCTGCTGCTCCCCCTCCCCCCTGACAAATTAGAGATGCTGGAAGACTAACAGTAAGACGCCTGCCACTGCAGTCAGGATTCAAGATGGTGGAGCCACTTCTTGTGGACTTATGACCAAAGCTTGTCCATGGTTAAAGCTGGAGTCAGGAGCCACAAATCAGGGCCTGCTGTCTTGAGGGGCCAATGGCATGGATGCAGGGGAGGTGATGGGTGTGGGTGGCAGGTGAGTAATGAAGCCTGTCCCAGATGTACACAAGTCTTGCTTGTAAATGCATTTTTAAAAATTCATGATAAAAATAAATATTACAAATAATTTATGTTTTCCTTTGTTCTTTTGCTTACTGAGTATTCATCCCACCCAACTGTTATTTCCATTTAGTCTTCAATTAGTTCTAAAACAATCCACTCATTCATAAAGTAGTTAATTTACTAATGATTTAGAATATTTTTTAAATTCCAGGTGCTCTGCTGCATTCCTGAGCAGTGATCCAGGGAGACAGAGTTCCTGTAATTCCAAGATGGAAATTTCTCTCCAAGGGCATGTTACAGAAGCCCTTGGAAGGGTGGTTTACACACACTCTTGATGCACAGGGCCTGAAAATGACAGCCTAGCTGTGAGCTACAACTCCCAACTCCAATGGTAAATAAATATGAGCACAGGAGGTGGAGACAAGAGGTGTGCATTCACGCACAGCAAGTGTGGCGAGAGCCTGTGCTTAGGCAGAGAAAGAGTTCCAGCTGAAGAACCACTGAGGCTGCAGAGCAGGTTGGGACTCAGAGTCCAGAGGCAGGAGGAGCAGCGCTGCAGGAGTCCAGGGTGGAGGTGATGGTGGACATGTGGGCCGGCGCTGTGCGGTGGAAGGTGCATGTGGCTTCCTGTGCCACGAGGGCATCGCAGGGGAAGAGGCAAGATTGTTTTCTGTGGTACATGAGGGACAGTGCGAGAGAGAGAGAGAGAGAGAGAGAGAGAGAGAGAGAGAGAGAGAGAGAGAGAGAGAGAGAGAGAGAGAGACAGAGAGTCTGTCTGTCTGTTCTTGCCTTTAATGAAAGAAGGATGGGAGGGAAGGCCACTTGGGATTTGTGGGAGAAGCAGAAAAATTTTTCTTTTGTTAAAGCTTATTTTATTGCGGTGAGAATACTGAATGAAGTATACCTTCTTAGCATGTTAAGCGTACGGTACAGTATTGTTAACAGAGGTGTCTGAGCGGTCATGTTTTCAGCACCCGCCCCGAGCTCTTACCCAGCGCTGCTTCTGCTGCATTGGAGCTCAGCTCCTGGGGGGCGACAGAAGTGGGCTCACTCAGCATCTGTCCAGCGACTGGCTTCTTTGTACATTGCAGGATTCCCTTTCTAAGGCTGAATAATTTTTCATTGTAAGCATATACCATATTTTAAAAATCTGTTTATGTGTCTCTAGCTATTCGGCCTGTTTCTGCCCCTTGGCTATTGTCAGTAGTCCTGCAGTGAGCATGGAAGCAGTACTATCTCTTTGGGACTCCAATGTCCATTCTTCCAGGTGAACGTGCAGAGGGAGTATCCGCACTGCGGGGCCGGGAGATCGCTCCATTCGCATTGGCAGGATTCTCTGTTCTGCTTTCCACGGAGGAGGCACCATCTTGAGTTCCGCTCTGTCTTGTACAAAAAGATTCTCATTTCTCCACATCGTCACCACAATGTGACGCTTTTCATCTTATTGTTTGGCCATGCATGACCAGTTTAAAAAGAATAAGGTGATACCTCATTGTGATTTTGATTTTCGTTTTCATGGTAACTAATGGTTCTGCGCATTTTCTCGTAAACCTTCTGGTCACTTGCATGTCTTATTTGGAGAAATGTTCCCGTGCTTACAGGGTACTGCCGAAGCCATTGTCAGAATGCAGTGGAGGAAGTGTGGGCGACAGCAGAGTCCAGGAAAGCGGAGGAGAGAATAGTCGGGACAGTGAGATTTGCATCAGTCAGAGTTTCACTAGAGGAACATGTATAACACAAGATGTACAAATGTGTAAGAAGAGGGCACCTGCACACTGGAGACTGAAGGATGCAGTCCAAGGTCTGGAGCTCACTGCAGTGCTCCGCCTAAGTCTGGAACAGGAAGCCGAGTGGATGGGTCTGTGACAGGAGGCTGATGAGTCTGCAGCAGAAGGCTGAAGGGTCCAAGGCAGAGCCAGAGACTGCACTAGAAGCCAGGAGATGGCGTCCAGGCTGGCTGCCAAGTCCGGAGCTCCTCTGAGGAAATGGAACACTTCATCCTTGGGGCCTCCATGCCCGGGGGGCGGGGATGGGGGGGCCTCCGTGCCCTGGGGCGGGGCCTCCGTGCTCTAGGGCGGGGCCTCCGTGCCCTAAGGAGGGGCCTCCGTGCTCTAGGGAGGGGCCTCCGTGCCCTAGGGAGGGGCCTCCGTGCCCTAGGG
>NW_004524628.1:8446094-8449712 GCF_000260255.1 Octodon degus
GGGGCCTCCGTGCTCTAGGGAGGGGCCTCCGTGCCCTAGGGCGGGGCCTCCGTGCTCTAGGGAGGGGCCTCCGTGCTCTAGGGAGGGGCCTCCGTGCCCTAGGGCGGGGCCTCCGTGCCCTAGGGAGGGGCCTCCGTGCCCTAAGGAGGGGCCTCCGTGCTCTAGGGCGGGGCCTCCGTGCCCTAGGGTGGGACCTCCGTGCTCTAGGGCGGGGCCTCCGTGCCCTAAGGAGGGGCCTCTGTGCTCTAGGGTGGGGCCTCCGTGCTCTAGGGCGGGGCCTCCGTGCTCTAGGGTGGGACCTCCGTGCCCTAGGGTGAGGAATTGCTGAGCCAATTTAGTTAAACTTTTAAAAACTACATAACGTTTTTAAAATATGTATTTTAGTACAGGGTCTACATGGCCTACAGGATCTCACTACGTAGATTGGACTCGTAGTGATTCTCCTGTTTTCAGCCTCCCAAGCACTGGGATTACAGGTGTGTGCCACCATGCCCAGTCTCAATCACCATCTCAGTGCGCCCTCAGGGTGGGGCCAGCACGGCATGCTGGGGGTCGAACCCCTGGCTGCTGTGTTCTGACTAAGCAGGCGTTTTAGTCCGCTGAACCATCTGGCTGGCCCTTACCCAATTTAAACTTTTAACTTCTCAAGTTGACCAAAAAAAAAAAAAGTGTCAACCTCTACAATCCACCTCTTGTGAACTTGGCAACTAGACATATTGCTTTAAACCAGTCTCTAGATACAAAGATACCATATAATCGCACCTAACATGTTATAACTATCCTGCATACAGATAGAACCTCACTGATCTGCTTACCAAAATAGAAGGTAAGTTTCCTTTGCTTGATGCCTATGCTTAATCATTTCAGGACTTCAACATTAACACGCGTTCAATAATCCTTAAGAACTGGTAGTAAACCTATCAATATTATGTTATAACAGAACCATGTAGGGGTGAAATAGTACACTTATAATCCGCTTTTCTGTGGCTGATCATGGGGTCGCAGCTGGTATTTAGAGCTACCTGCTTCCGCTCCCCGTTCTGCATCCCCCTGGCCCTCAGCAAGCACCTCAGCAGGTCTTGGCTCGTTCCCTGGTGGAGGGACCCGCACCTTCACTCCGGAAGGCTCTGCAGCATTTGTCATTGTGCCTGTTGTAGTTTCCCACTAACTTTAGTAACAGGAAATGGCGATACTAAGAGGCACCTTAAGGGATCTCGTGCAATCTATATGTTCTTCTTTTCCTACACTGTGGAGAATAATCCAGTCTTCCCTTGATCATCTGGATCCATCACCCATGACAATACTGTGACTCCCTTTTTAGCTTGTTTCCTCAGAGGCATGAGGAAACCAAAGTGACCAGGGGGGTAATCTTAGCTTCCAGTTCAATGGCATCATTGTTGTACTTCCTGGTATAAGCCTTCCCCCCTCTGGAATGAGGACTTCTTGTCCAGCAGAACATATGGTTGTGGGGACAGGAAGCAATAATTTTGCTAGTAGATCACTACAGGTAATGGTGAGTGGTACCACTCCTACTCCCACCCCTTGATTGCTGGACCCAGGAATCCTGGCTATGGGAGACACAGTACCATACAGGGGGAGCTGAGCTCCACATCTTCATCAGAACTTGACTTTGTTCATTTTATTGTTTTGTCATGAATAACCATTCTAAAAAATACAAGGTGATATATTTTTGTGATCTTTCTTTCTTTTTTCCTTCTTTCTTCTTTCTTTCTTTCTGGTACCCAGGGATTGAACTCATGACCTTGTGCTTGCCAGCCAAGCACTTTTTCCACTGAGGTATCTCCCCAGCCCACTTTTTCTGATTTTGATTTTGATTTTCCTGGTAACTAATGGTCTTGCACATTTTCTTGTAAACCTGGTCACTTGAATGTCTTATTTGGAGAAATGTTCACAATGTTTACGGGGTACAGCCAAAGCCAGGGTCAGACTGCGGTGGAGGAAGCGCAGATGACAGCAGTGTCGGGAGTAAGTGAGATTCCCTGTGACCCGGAGACAAGAGTTGGAGCTCAGATGTAGCTAGAATCGCTACAGGAACAAACAGACTCCTTCCAGCGTAGAGTTAAGAAAAGAGAGTTGCTGGGTACAGAAGTAAATCACTGGTTAATCTGGTGCGTGGAACAGAGTTCTTGTTGGCTGTTTCTTGTTCCTTTGCAAAGGGAGGGTGGGGTAGCGTGGGAAGGAGGCGCAGTATTATGTTTAAGGAAACTGGAGAAAGCTTGCAAATCAGGCCACAGAAGTTGGGTGAAGAAAGACTAGTTGTTGTCTTGCCCGCCCCGAGACCAGCCTCTGGCTCGGCTCTGATTAGCATGACCGAAATCTTCACAGTGATGCTATTTTCCAAATCTTCTGGCCAGGTGCTTGTGCAGAGGACATGGGCAGCTGAGCAGCATCGGAAGGACAGTGAGCCAGGGATGGAGGACACGGATCTATCTAGCTCAAAGTCAGCTCCTCTTTTTGTAGTGTTAGGATTGATCTAAAATTGACTGAAACACTTGTCATTTATTTTCAATGCTTTTTCTAAAGTAATCAACTCTTTAGTCAATGGCAGAAAAATACAAATTGGTTTTTCCACAACAATGCATATTTAATTGCTCAGCTGTTACTGTCGTTCTTATGTTTATTTTCAGGTGACTTAAATGAAAACAGAGACTGCACTGGACTGTATCATTATCTATGTCCAAATACCTAGGGGCATGCCTACATAATAGATGCCAAGTTATCAGGATGGCTCTAAAATTTTTGAAAAAGCTGTACAGATCAACATCTTACATGCGATGACATCAAGCAAGAAAATACATCTTTGAATGCGAATCCTTTCCTTGCCCGATTTTGTAGAGCAAGATACCACAATCGCTGAGGAGGGAGTCTGCATTTCCCAGAGGCCAATGACCTTGGAACAGTAAAACACTGTAGTGTGGTGAGCAACACGGGAGTACCTCCTAATTCATGAATTACCATGATGCATCTTGTGACCAGTAGTCACAGGTCTGCAGGTGACAATGGTTAGGGAAGAAGTGAGGCCAATCCCAGGAACTATGAGAGGAATGTCCAGCTACCAACCTGTGGAGAGAGTTACATAATCTATTAAAAAAATTGTAGAAGTGGACTCTCGTTTTTTTGTTACAGCCTAATAGAGAAACAGGTTCTACAGCTTTATTTAATGTCAGTGCATTAAGCAACAGATCTTAAAAACTGGTTCTTCAGTGGTCCGGACGAGGCTGAAACGCAGGCGGTTTCTCTAGTGGAAGCCGACTCTGACCGGCTGCCACATAGAGAACTACTCAGACTTTAATGAATTTTTCTGTCATCACATTCAGTCTGCTTATAACTCAGCCAGGAACTGAGCCAGTGTATTGTTGGAAAGGAAGCGAATATGGCCACATAGTCTGTCTTTAGGAAGCCGCTAACCACTATTTTTAGAAAAATGGACTTCTTCTTCTTCTTCTTCTTCTTCCTCTTCTTCTTCTTCTTCTTCTTCTTCTTCTTCTTCTTCTTCTTCTTCTTCTTCTTCCTCTTCTTCTTCTTCTTCTTCTTCTTCTTCTTCTTCTTCTTCTTCTTCTTCTTCTTCTTCTTCTTCTTCTTCTTCTTCTTCTTCCT
>NW_004524628.1:8449812-8454223 GCF_000260255.1 Octodon degus
TCTTCTTCTTCTTCTTCTTCTTCTTCTTCTTCTTCTTCTTCTTCTTCTTCTTCTTCTTCTTCTTCTTCTTCTTCTTCTTCCTTCTTCTTCTTCTTCCTTCTTCTTCTTCTTCTTCCTCCTTCCCCTCCTCCTCCTCCTCTTCTTCTTCCTCTTCATCTTCTCCTCCTCCTCCTCTTTCTCCTGCTCCTCCTCCCCCTCCTCCTCCTCCTCTTCTTCTTCTTCCTCTTCTCCTCTTCCTCTTCTCCTCTTCCTCTTCTCCTCCTCCTCCTCTTCTTCCTCCTCCCCCTCTTCCTCCTCCTCCTCCTCCTCTTCTCCTCCTCCCCCTCTTCCTTCCCCTCCTCCTTCTCCCTCTCCTCCTCTTTCTCCTCCCTCCTCCTCCTTCTTGAAGTCTAACTTCCAGGTCTCCTTGTCAGGCATCTAATTTACAGATTCTCCTCTCCAGAATCACAGCAAGGGGTTTCAGTGATATGAAGAAATTAAGAGTAGTTGGAGAGTTTTCTGGCTGGCTGAAAAGAGTTTGCAATTAGCTAACGAGGTTAGGACTGGGTTACAAGGAAAAAGGAGAGTGCCTCCTTGTTTCTATGATGAAAGGCATCCGGATGCGAGCATATGTAGCGTATCTAAGATGGATGTATCGAGTTGGAGATACAGACTTTAAGTGAGACAATTTGTCTCTATGTGACTGTAAGCTGAAAGGACGCATATAAGGAAGGAGGGAGGGAGAAGAGAGAAAAAATAAAAGGAAGGAGAGAAGGATGAAGGAGGAGAGAGGGGAGGGGTAGAGAGATACTGGATAAGGAAAAGCTTTTGAAAGCTCTGGGCCCCCTGCCGGTCCACCTCGCAGGATAATCTAAATTGCCTTACAGTCTTTGGCAGAAATATAAATGACAAAGAACAGAAAAGTGAGCCAGTTTACAGGTGACTGGGTGAGTGACCAAGGACGCTGTCCTTTTCCTTCACCCAGGTCATTGAACACTGTCCTTGCTAGGAGGTGGGGGCCTGGGATCTAAGAAGTGCAGAGCAAGAAGCAGTGCTGGGTCTGCTAATTTTATGTCCTCCCCCTCCAGGGCGCAGAATCCTTGTCTCAGCTGACCTCTGCTGCTGGCTGTACCCTTGGGCCCTGTGCTCTGAATGTCTGCTTCGGAGCCTCCTCGCTGGAATGCCTTGCACAGCTGGTTCCCTGGGCAGGGAGAAGGGCAGGCAGGGTGCAGGTGCCTGGACAGTAGGACATCGTGAGGGACAGCAGCAGCAGGTGCTTTGGGCGGCGGAGGCCCTGCGGGCTTCCCCGCTGAGTCCAGGGTGTGTGTGTGTGTGTGTGTGTGTGTGTGTGTGTGTGTGTGTGTTTAAACAAAGGTTCTAGGGTTTATTAGCTGGATTCGATTTCAGCTTCTGAGCAACCTTGTATTTTCATGGAATGTGAACAGTAAGCCACAGGGCTAGGCCAGGCTGTTCCTATGTTCTATGGGATCAAAATATCATTTGAGTCTCTCTTCTTTCCCTTCTTCATTCTGCCAAAATCTCAGCTAGCTCCAGAAAAATATAACACAGTGATCCCTTCATATCCATGGGGCCCAGTTCTAGGGACTCCCCAAGTCCAAGTCCCTGGTATAGAACGCCCTGGATCAGGCCCAGAGCCTACACTGTTATCTTGGAAGTTTTACGTGATCCCGAGATGAGCTGTAATACCTGGTGCGACACGAGTGCTCTGCAAGTCGTCATTACGCGGCATCGCCTAGGAAATAATGTGCTAAGAGGTCTGTATGTTCAGCACAGATGCAAGTTTTGTCATGATAGTTCCTTTCTTTTTGTTCTTTTTCTTTCTTTTTAAAAATGTATCAGTTATTTAATTAGGTTCTTAGTAAGAAATTTAGAACACTAATTTATGAGGATAAATTCCATTTGTCAGAGCAAAACGGATCCCAGGTAGGCCTGGAGCTGAGGAACAGCTTTGATTTTTTTGCTGAAATCTGTGAGTCCACTGCTTTCTGACGCACCTGGCGCTGCTCTGCAATCTGGTATCTCTCTTTCTCAGTGTCGAAGATCTCGCCCTCCTGGTGTCTGGGCTCCCGCAGCTTCTTCTTGAAGTGAGCATCAGTGAGGTGTTCGGGGGTTTTCGCTTTGCTGACATCAAATTTTGTAGAGGTGGCAATGACAAATTTCTGGTGTGTTCTTTGTGGAGGAACACGATTAAGGCTAAGGGGCCCAGTCACAAGTAGCAAGCCACTAGCCCACTGCTTCAAAAGACCACTCTCTGCCTCTGAGATGCCCAGGAAGGATGATCAAGATGGTGCCAGGAGTGATGCTAGCTCGAGGTTTCCTCCCATGCTGACTGAAGGCTTTCTTGCCGTGGCTCAAGAGCTTTCGGGGCACATCTTCAGTAGGGTAGGATCTAGGCATTTTTCGAAGCTTAACCACCCGGGTACCTCCATTCTTGTCCCCACTGACTGGCTTTGTGATCGTAGCAAGAACTTTCTCCTTTTTCTTCTCAACCTTTGATTTAGCAGCTGTGCACTTTCTCTTGTACAAAGCCTTTCTGGAATACATAGCAGATCGGGAGTATCTACCAATTCCTCTAACCAGGACAGGACTTCGGCTGCAGTGGGGCTGCCCCTTCTTGGACATTTTGGCCTTCTTCACCTTACCCTTTTACCAGTATCACTGGCAGAAGCCTACTTGGCTTCAGGTTTCTTCTCTTTAGAGTCTGGCTTTTCAGTTTTTTCACCTGCCATTTGCAGAATGGGAAAGAGAACTAAGTCTCCCAAGATATTTTCTTTCTATAATTGGTTGAATTTAAAAAAACTGCAGTACACAGAGATGGAGGGCACCCAACAACGTAGGGACATGCTTGCGGCACATTGCTCACTTTTTGTTTTGTTTTTGTGGTAGCAGGGATTGAATCCAGCACCTTCACATGGAGCTGCATCCCCAGGCCTAAACAGGATCTCTCTAAATTGCCAAGTTGCCCAGGCAGAACTTGAACTTGCCCTCTTCCTGCCTCAGCCTCCCAGAGTTCTGGGGTCACAGATATGCAGCTATGTTAATGTTTAAACCATCAAGGTTTAAGATAAAGGAGAAAAGACCTCACTAGGAGTCAGAAAAAGAGGCTTTTGCTTGGAGCTGGAACTGATCCTGAGTGAATCCAGGCATTTTCTGGGGTCTTATTGCCTTTCCCATAAATGAAGACATTAGGATGGAAGAGATTGGAAGTGTGTATGCGCGCATGTGTGCATGTGTACGTGAATACATGTGTGTGATTCTGCGTGTATGTACACACACATGTGCATATACCTCTCCATAAGGAGCAGAGCCAGCTTTCCCTCTTTGTTCACTCTCCCTCACCCAATCAGATGCTACAGTTTAGTTTACGAAAGGGGAGGCTTGTGGACGCTGCTCATTGGAGCAGGAGGCTGAGCTTCCTCTTCGACCCCTGTGACCACCATGAGGGCTGCCTCAGCCTGCTGTGAGCACACCGATGGCTTCTGAGCTGCGCCCACTGCAGAGGTGCCTTCGGATCCAGTTGTCACCCGGGACACCCTGTGATGTGAGGACTGGCTGGGGCCATCTGGGAAAACAGTGTCCAGGGCATGGGTTGACGTCTTCCAGGTGGCCATTTGGTGGTCTGGGTTGTGTGCTGCCCATAAATTGGGGTCAGAGGTCCTTTTTGCTGACCTTTAATTGCACAGTGCTCCTGGCCATGGGAGCTATTAACTCCTGAGTATATCGATAGTAGCTGGAAATCGGTCTGAGTTGACATGAATTTAATGTAGAACCGAAACCTGAGTAGGTCTGAATTTAAACCTAAGAAGACCTGAAGTGAATCCAGTAGAACTGAAATTAGTCTCTTGTGAGCAAACGCTGCAGAATTTAGTCCCTCTTGTCCAAGTCCCTGTAGATCCAAAGGAAAATGGCACATAGCATATGTGGCGCAGACCAGGCAATGTCCCTGCCCTTCTGGGTTTTTTTTTTTTAAATCCTATTTTTCTCCGAGTGCCTGCATGAAATTATAGAAACAGAAACAAGAGCACAGTCCTCTTGGACCACTGACAGCAGAAGCACCTTGGCTCTGCACACGAGGCTCCATCTCTAGACCCTCACTGGTGAAGGGCCCCATCCTCATCCACTCAGTGTGGCAGCCCGGGGCCTGGAGATTGGGCTCAGCCTGATATATATTCTTGTCATTACCAGGATTCCTGTAGGACCCAGACATAT
This sequence comes from Octodon degus, assembly GCF_000260255.1. Classification (NCBI taxonomy): domain Eukaryota; kingdom Metazoa; phylum Chordata; class Mammalia; order Rodentia; family Octodontidae; genus Octodon; species Octodon degus. Next base: position 8,454,022 of record NW_004524628.1, read on the forward strand.
TTCATGATGTGACAGCCACTGGGCATCTCGCTATGTGATGCAGGGACTCTGGGGTCTGGCAGCAACCACGCAGCACCAGAGGGGAGGACAGTCAGTGCTTACTAAGTGTGCGCCCGGGCAGTCCTGTGCTGCCCAGTCATGCACTTCCGCAAGTGAGCACCGCTGGCTACGAGGGGAGGACTACTGCGAGCGCCGCTGGCTA
>NW_004524628.1:8454323-8463426 GCF_000260255.1 Octodon degus
CCGCTGGCTACGAGGGGAGGACTACTGCGAGCGCCGCTGGCTATGAGGGGAGGACTACTGTGAGCGCCGCTGGCTACGAGGGGAGGACTACTCCGATTTCATGTTGAAAAATAAAGGAAGTGAAGTCTGAGAACTACAGGAATATGTCCTACACGCAGGTTGTGAAGATCTGTGTACTACACATTTAGGAGAATCAAGGTCCTGTCAGCCATTCATTCGTTTGCACACATGTATCGCTCTTACCACAACTAATTCTAGGAGAAAAATATATTCTAACATATAAATAGTTAAAGATTAGTTCAGGACAAAATATCATAGATATGAGGATACCATTTATAGTGAATCATCAAATACTCCCAAAAATAATAAGCCCTGAATAGAATCAAACCTGATACTTTGCCCGTTATTCCAGAAAAGGGACTATTTACAAAAGATTATTTTATTTTCTCAATGGAATGCTCAGCAAGGATCAGTGTGACGGCAGGTCTCAGGCCCAGGGCCATGATTTGGCATATCTGAGTCATTTATTTTGATAATACCATATTTCCTTTGTAAATCAATCTGCCCTTCCCTGTTTCCACCTATTTTATGGAAATGTATTTGTGCTTGTCAGTGTGACGTTACTGTAACAGAAACCTGAGATGATCACTTTATGAAGAAGAAAGGTTCATTTGGCGCACAGGTTTGCAGGTTCCCACGTATATGGTCGGTTGGCTCCACCTCGGCAGGGCAGGGGAGCACAGCAGGCCCAGACCTCTTCCCTTGGTCGGCAGGCCATTAAGGAAGCAGAAGGGGCAGGGATCCTGCTCTCCCTTTGGGCCCAAGGGACCTGAGGACCCCCACTGGGGTCACATTTCATAGGTCCCAGATCTGGGAGGGATCAAGTCTTTAACACATGCCTGCAGGACACATGTGAGCCAAATGAAAGCATCGTTTTACAGTTCAGTGGAAGGGTGTCACTGCTGTCACTTCTGCCACCTGCACCTGCAGCACAGTGATCCTGGGAGCTGGCCTGTGCACACAGGCTGTCTCTTCTCTCTTCCTTCTCCACACCCTGCCCTTCCCTTCCCTGCCCTTGCACCGTGGCAGGAGAGCCGTCTGTGAGGGCTCTGTTGTCACCATTTCCCATCCCCTCCCCTCCTTTTCCTCCCTTCTCCCTCTACCTCTTGTTCCCTTGTTCATTTGAGAGACAGCTCCCTGCTTCCTCCTTATCCCCTATTTTGTTGCATTGCCATTATCTGTCATCCATGAGCTACACAATTAGTGATTTCAGTTATATTATCTATTTTAAAATTATTATAAGTTACATCAGACTAAATTTGTGTTCTAGAAGAACATAAACTATATTAAATGCATATCATAAAGTACACACTTAGAAAAGAAGGAATACTACCTTGGATATTGAAAATATAATTTGTGTAGAAGCCACATGGCTGTCCTTGCAAATAGTGTATCAGAATCATCTCAGTTCTCTAAGCCTAAATAATCCAAATGCTGTCCCCTCAAGTGGTTGTGGCATGAACTGACATTTGTGCCTCTCCTCTAAAAACCTATTAAAAATGTGAATTGCATATTTTTCAAATTAAAAATGCTATATAGGATGGTTCTGCTTTAATTTCTGGTTTTTCTTTCAAGAGAGAAGATGTGGATGAGGGAGGGAAGGTGTTGGCTGTGGTTTCCTGCCATCCTGATTGATGCCCGGTTTAGCCAGTCCACGTCTCCCCTTGGGGGCAGAGTCCAGCTTAGATGTCATCATCTATGACTTAGATGCATGAACTGACCTCATACAGTAGGGTGCAGTAAGGACCAGCCACACCGCAGGGGTAGCCTGGGCCCAGAGACCCGCGACGCAGAGCCCTGGAGCACAGGCAGCTCCTCCCACCCCCCGGCCCCCGAGTGCACTTGTGAGTTGTAGCTTAAATTTTGGTTATGGGATGATGTAGCAACTTTGCACAATCCTATTCCAGTGCTTCCGAAAATAATGAAAACTAAACAGGGCTGGAGATGTAGTTCAGCATGAGGCCTCTAGGTTTAATTCCCTGTATCTCAGAGGAGGGGCCTGGAGAGATGTCATTCTGAATGGAAAGTGCATGATTTTTAAAGGAGAAACTGCAATAACTCTGAGGGAAGGCAGGACATAGGCACAGGGACATGGTCACTTGCACTTGCTCACTCACTGGATGGTCCTGTGTGGAGGCTCTTGACTTTTTCCTGAGGTCATCCCATACACCCACACTTCATTTTCTTCCAGGTGACATCGCTGGCATCTAAAACTTAGCTCCTAAGAGCAAACAGGCAGTTCCAGCTCACACATGCACAGCACAGGGCTGCAGAGTAGTTGATCAATCTTTTCAAGGCTTCTGTGCCCGTGTTTCTTATTTCCTAAGCTGTGGAAATAATGCTCATCCCTTGAGGCTGGTGGTACTATGGGGGGGATCTCAAGTGTCCCCTAAATTCCCATATGTGAAAAACTGGCTGCCAGCTGGAGGGACCCTTGGTAGCTAGACTGTTAGGAGGTGGGCCACAGTGGGAGGAAGCTACGTCGTTTAGCTGCCTACCCCTCTTGGGGAACTTGGGACTTGGCCTCTTCCTTCTCTGTTATGGTTTGGGTCCAGGTGTCCCCCCAAAGCCTCGTGCCATCATGGGGCACTTTCTAGCATTTGTGACTAATTCATGGTCCAACGCTGGGGTTACGGGTGTGAGTGCTACACCTGCCCTGGGGCGAATAGCCTGGATACAATATAAGGAAGGGAGAGGGGTCTGCTGGCTACCACAGTTGCTGCCCTCCCTTTGCTCTTTGCTGTCTTCCTCCATCATTAACTGCCGCCCTCTGCCTTGGAGTCAGCTGAGTAGGGACTGAAACCTCCACTAACTGTGAGCTAAATAAACCTTTCCTTCCTTTATTTTGGGCATTGGATATTTTGTCCCAGCAACAAGAGAAAAGTAACTAAGACACTCTCCTTTGTGCTTCCTGGGTTGCACGAGGTGGGCAGTGTCCCTTCACCATTTGCTCCCCACCGCTGTGTGCTGCTTGGCATGGGGCCAAAAGCAGTCTGGCCAGGGACCGTGGACCGAGCCTTCCGCAACCGTGAGCCCAAGCAGACCTTTCCCCTGCACAGCTGGTGGTCTTAACAGATTCTGTCACAGTGACAGCAGTCTCGCTTGCACGGCTGCTTCCTAGCGGTGGAAGCTCTAAATTCCTGGTGGTGACATAATTACTGACATTGGCACAAACTCCATCACCCCCGTTTTCACCATCACCCTCACTGCCACAGTTTGTCTCGTCATCACCTCCACTGTCACCATAGCTTACGTGTTGATGAGTGTGGATTTTGTTCCTGCGACCCAAGACTTCTTTCCCATCTTGACGGGCTGGGTGACCTGTAGCTGTGTTTCTTGCTCTAGCGTCCTTGTGTGTGGAGTAGGTCAACTACAATACCAAGCTAAGGTATTGTGAGTATTTAAAGAGCTGGTAGACACAGAGTGTGGAGAAGAGCCTTCCCAGGGATTGCACTCTGTAAGGGTCAGCTGTTGGCATTGTTCCACCTTTCCATCATGTGCCTGCATACAATATCTACATCCTTATTTTTTAGCACATGGTAATTTGCAAAATACTAAATTTTAGATTATATGGCAAGAGACAAATGAAAAACATAGGCAAAAGATGGACAAAGCATAGTACAGCACATCCTACATTTTAAACTGAAGCTGTCTCTTTCCAAGTTCTAAGTATGCAGAGGCAGACAGGGTGCTGGGCTCTGAGGGAATCAGGGAGGATCCCAAGCGCACATGCTGTGCTTCCACCTCCACCGAGGGCAAGCTGAAGAACCGGAGCTGACCAGCCTCACTCCCCTCAGAGACCAGTGAGGCTTTCCCACGGGGAGTTCTTATTAAATACGACCTGAGCAAATGTGCTTCTTCAGCTAAACTTCGGATGGATAAATGGACACAGACGCACAAGGGATTAAGAGCAGCAGGAAGAGGATAAAGCGCCTAAGGGAAGAATGGGCTTCTAATTTTGTGTTGCAGTTGGGGTTTTGCACGGAGAGCTCCACAATACAGGATGTTTGATTATTTTGTGATATCAGCAGGCAAGAGAAGGAGCTTCCAGGGCCCGTCATCGAGATGTTCCTCAGGACAGGTGCGGGGAGCCAGGAGAGCCTTCCCACTGTCTGCTGAGCTTACTGGGCTGGAACTGAACAAGCTGCTGCCATACGAGAGTGGATAGAAATCTGGCTGCTGTTGTCTGAACTGTCCCTCCAGGGGTCAAGGTTTAGCAACGTGGTCCCCAGTGCAGTGTGTCAAGAGGGAGCCTGTGGCTGTGGAGTGGGGGAGACAGTGGGCTGATCCTCATGGTGGGTAAGCTGCTCCCTCCCCAGGAGTAAAGGGAGCCCGAAAGCAAGCGCTTTCTAGCCCAAGCCCAGGCCTGTGTCCCAGCTACCATCTGCATGCTGTGTGCCAGCCCTTGCCAGGCCCAGAGCCCACTCCTTACTCGCTGCCTCCAGAGCAGCAAGCTGCCTAATGCTGTGGGCTTCTTATGCTCCCCATGCTGCTGTTTAGTTACAGCAACCAAAAAGGCACTAAGATGCTGGCCAAACCCAGACCTAGAATGAGAGAATGCATAGCTCGGCTGTGTAAGCACCTGCCTGGCAAGTGCAAGGACCAGGGATCGATCCCTGGTACCGCATGCCCTGTCAGCCCCAAACTGAGCTGGCCACATAAACTGGGCATGGTGGCGCACGCCTATAATCCCAGGGCCGGAGTGGCTGAGAGAGGAGGATGGCTACAAGTCCAAGCTGTGTAGCTGTACCAAACAAATAATAGAAAAAATGTGGAAAAAAAAGGAAGAAGAAATAGAGAATGTGGAGTGTAGCGGACTGAGAACTGGTAGTCAGCTTGTAACACTAGCTGAACTGAACCAGCATGGCGCCAGGTATGGGAGGCCCACCTGAGGGTTTCTGCCAGCAGCCCGAGAGGGGGAACTGCAGAGGAAGAAGCTTAGAAGCTGTTTGGGAGCTGCAGCTGTGGGGGAGCTGGTCAGGAGGCTGCAAGCACAGCAACCACAGAGCCCTGCACGTGTCTGTCATGTTGGATGCTAGGTGACAGTCTGAAGGTCTGAAGTCGCTCCTACAATGGGCCACCTCAGTGCCTGGAGTCGGGTGTGGCAGCACAGCCGGGGGTCCCATTTACACAGCAGAAATGCATTCAAACTCTGGACTTATAAATCACTTTCTAAACAAACATGAGGTCTCTCACGCCAACCTCCCCCCTTTAAGAAGGGGAAACGGAAGTATTGAAGAACGGGTTGGTGGGATGTCTGAGAACGGAAGCTGGTAACTCAAATACACGGTGGGTGGCAGGAGCCTTCAATAGAGAGTGCCACCTTCCTACACAACACGGGGAGTACAAAGCACCTCTCCACGAAGGAAGACCTCTGTAGGCATGAGACAGACATGTGTGGCCGCAAAGACAAGAGAAGCATTTAAAGAGGCACGCCAGTGAGACATGCACACTGCCGTGTGGGCCTGCACGGGGCTGCTCGCTACAGAACGGGCCCTCTTGCACTAAGAATTAAGTCTCCTGAAACAAAATCAAGCTGACGTGGAGAAGGAACACTATCACCGAGAATTGTACAAAACCAAAGTCAGCAATGGTAATGGGTACAAACTGTTGTTAGGCCAGAATTTTGAACTGAAATATCAGTATGCATCTAAGGGTTAGTGGGTGTATAATATAGATTTCAATTAAAGACATGAATATTATGCAAATATGCAAAGCATGGTGTGACATACAGGTAACTACAAGTCTCCAATCCAAAGTAGGAAACTCTATGAAATCAGCAACTTTGTAAGTGTGGACAAGACACAGTGGAAAATTCCAATCCTGACCTCATGTGACAGGTCACTGTCCAAACACAGACACACTAAAAACATTTCCTAAAATTATAGGCTGTGTGTATGAGACGCATAGGAAACAGAGGAAAGCTGTGTTCCGACCAGCGTCCCTGCCTTCACTCACTGTGTTCACGCAAACATCACGTCTGAACCGGAGGCGCCGCTTCTCTCTGCCTTTCGGGTAACAGTTCCCGAAGCTGCGGTGTCTAAGGGCACAGCCATTCCCGGGTCCCTGGCGGAGACCCAGCCTGTGCTGCCTCAGGCTAGGGGCTGGGCAGTAGCCGGCCTCCTAGAGAGAGCGCTGGCGCCACGCTGAGGCCCAGGGCCGCGCTGCGGCTCACAGGCTCTTCACCTCTGCATCCCAGAGAACTGTTGCACCCGGTTTGCTGGGGCACAGCCTTCTGGGGTTCCGCAGCTACAGCTCTCCCTGCGCTCCCAGATCAGCGCTACAGGATACACGAAGGTCGCCTTGGCGTCCCTGAAGGTTTCCAGGGCAATGGGAGAATTTAAAACTAGGCTTGTGTTAGGAGACCATAGAGGTAGGCTCTGCGTAGGGCCTCCTCTTGCACCAGCTCAGCCTTGCCTTCCTCGCACCCAGAAAGAATTCCAAAATGTTCTGTGAATGTTAAGGGTGCCAGAGATATGCAGCACCCTGTGTGCGGCCCTGTGACTCGGGAGGGACGCCTCTCATTCCTCTAGAAGCACCCGTGTTCTGGGAGGTCACCGTTGCTCCAGGGGCTTGACGGGCTCCAGCCAGCCCTTCAGGGCCTGGTCTGAGTCCAGTCATAAACTAGGTAATTATTATTTCTGAAAATATTTAGAAGTTTTGTAATGCACTTGGATTCTCACAACTCTTGCTTAGCTGGGGAAAAATAAAGCTGTGAAATCCCAAAATAGGAACCAGGGATCAGTGGACAGAAACATTTCATGTGATGCTAGCAAAGGTTCCTGTTGGCCCCATCCCTGAGCCCAATGAGTGAGAAAGGCCCGCAGCCCGCGTCTGAAGGCAGGAGGGCGCCGAGCTGAGGCCAAATCCCACCTTCACTCAGCCAGCGAGCGAATACTTCATGGGACTTGTGTTCCAGGCGCCATGATGGGCATTAAGTGTAAAAGTGTAGTCAAACAGTTCAACAGCCTTGTCACTTCCACAGAGCCTTGTAATGGGAGAAAGGTAGGAGGGTCAGGTGCTGAGAAGACGTTTGCCGAGACCTGTCCACAGGGACTGCTGTTTAGGAAGGCAGGTGCCGGGTCGCCCTTCCTAGACTAGGCTGCCTGTGCGTAGAGCCCTCCCCCCAGGAGGAGGGCCATGTCGTAGCACAAAGATAGGATGCGCAAAGGCCCTGAGGCAGGCAGGCGTCTGGAATAGGCAGAGTTCACAGGGGGTGGAATAGAAGCTTGGGTCCAGAGAGGGAAGGGCCGAGGCTGAGCCACTGTGGGATTTTGGTCTTTCCAAATGGCCCAGAGGAATCACCAAGAGATTTTAAATTGGGACAGGATATGACTCCAGCCTCAGTTCTCACATGGGTAGAGGAATGGGTAGCATTCTCACCTCCAGGAACTGAGCTGGTTGTAGTGCTGCTCGTTGATGAAATGGCCCTACAAAGTCAACACCAGCAGAGGGGCGGCAGTGGTGGCTTCCTGTCACTGTGACTCAGCTACACAAAGTGTGAGGGGCAAAGACTTACTCTGCTCAGAGTTGTCCTGGGTTACTTGGGCCACCATGGAAGCAGGTGACAGGAGAGTGCCACCTTCAAGTGGCCAGGAATGGAGAAGGGTGTGGGTTTGGCCACACCTTTTGGCACTTCCCCTTGCTTGGCCTGCCCTCTAGAGATCGTGCCCCACGCCCAGAGCCTCACCACTAGGGACCTAGCCATGGACACACTGGCCTTTAGGAGACGCTTCCGATTCAAAATGATTACTTTTAAAGCTAAATCTTTACCTTTTTATCTGCAGGGACAAAAAGGGCACTTAGGGCCTTGGAAGAAAAAGTCATTAAAGTTTAATGCCTTAGCATGGGTTTGTATGGCACATGTGGAAGTCACAGTCACTGAAGGCCACTGTGACAGCGATGGTTAACAAAACAAGGACCTTACCCGCCTGTGGCTTCTACCCAGAGCTCCCCAGGGAAGAAGGAAGCACAACAGGCACGCACTTTTGATTAAAGAAAATTCCCTGGGAAAAAGGATGGAGCTCTCAGGTTTGGACGGACCAGACAATTGGGTCTGATTATATGTCAGGAGGGACACCCGGACACCTTGTGAAATCCTCTTCGGTGTCTCGGAGAATCCTCCTCCCCTTACGTTCAAAGAGGATGGCTGCTTTTTTTCCTTCCCTTTAGGTGTAGGTTTTTCTTCTTGTTAAAACTCCGACAAACTCCGCAGGGAGAAGGGGGTTGCTGAGTATGCACCTAGCAAGGCCCGAAAACTGCAAGCGAAGAGAAGGTTTTATTTCGGTACCAAAGGGGACATGGTGGCTGTGGATTGAACGGCAGCGCTTCTGTTTGGGGTGCCTTCCAGGGACTGGTGATAAGATTGTGGCCCTTGAAGCTTAAAGCGCCCTGGGAGAGCAGAGCTGAGAGGCTGCGGAGGAGGAAGCGCGTGGGAACTGGCGCTGGAAGATAAAGCGCTTCTGGATGGGGGAACTCGCGGGCCTGTCTTTCGCTTCCAAACCACAGCTGTCCTGTAATTAGCGGAGCCTGTCCATCTGCCAGGCAAATCACCGGCTTCCCATGAAACGATTATATTTCAGATGGCTTGGACACGGGCACCTCTAACCCTCGGAGCTGAGAGGTTCTTTCCTCACTCTCCGCCGGCCTCGCACAGTGAGCCAACCCCGCCCGCGATGCGGGTGATAGGGTTCAGTGGGGCGCGCACGGGAACGCTGGCTTCCGCCACCGGCATGGTGGGGTGCGGAATGGGCTCCCTGTGTTCCCTGTGCTGAGACTTCCAGGGACACAAAACGAAGCTTTTACAAGTTTCCGTGCTCCCGGAGCGCTGGCTGCTGCTCGGGGACCGGCCCGAGGTCACCCACAGGCTTCTCTGCCCACCAGCCTCCCTGCTGCGCGGAGCTCACGACGCGTGGGTCGCCGTGTCCCTGCGCTGGACGCGCGCCGGCTGGGCCTCCGGGGCGGGGACAGGCTGCCCACACACGGCTCGGCAGCGCCACCCGCGGGTCTCGGGCCGGGAGGGGCACGTGGTCCCGGCGGCGTC
>NW_004524628.1:8463631-8467820 GCF_000260255.1 Octodon degus
CGCGGCCTCCTGCTGCTTCTTGCGCTGCTGCCGGGCGCCGCGGCCGAGACCCCGCCGGATGCGCCCGGACCCGGGGCCACTAGCGCCGACCCACCCAGCCCCGCCAGCGTGGTGGCGCCGGGGACCACGCCGCTCGAGGAGAGCCGGCTGCCGGTGTTCACGCTGGACTACCCGCACGTGCAGATTCCCTTCGAGATTACGCTGTGGATACTACTGGCCTCGCTGGCCAAGATCGGTGAGCGGCCGGAGCTCAGAGGGCGCAGGCGGCGTCTCCGCGGGTGCAGGAGAGTCGAGGAGGGGGCTTGGCGCTGGGTTTGCCCGCCGCCACCCGCGATCCGCTGCGCCCGGCGAGTTTGACAGCGCTCGCGAGCGCCGCCGGGCCTGTTTGCCTCGGAGGAAGTGGGCGGGCTGCGGGGGTCGGTGTAGCCCATGGGCACAGGCTGCCCGGGTCGCGGCCCTGGATGCGGGCACGGAGGGCGCTGGCAGCCAGCGGCACCGACCGGAGCCTGGCTGAGGAGCGAGAGGAGGGCCCGGGAGTCCGCAGGTGCTGCGACTGTCATTCTCTCTGGGACCGTCCGTAGCTGCAGGCTGACTCACCAGAGAAGGGCCACTCGTATTAACTAGACCCCATCGGCCGGGTTCGCTCCCTCTGGACTCTCCGTGGGAAAGCAAGGCACTCAGGGTGTCTTTTCTGTCCTCGTACCCTCCCACTCTGGATCTCTGCTTTTCTGTTTTGATCAGGGTATTTTATTTTTAACCTTATATTTTAAGGACTTTAATTAAAGAAGTCTTATGCTGTGATAGTGATCACAAATGGTCGTTAGATTGAAAGAGTGCGCGCTCCCGAGCTTCTGCTTTGGTCTTGCAGGTGAAGCAGGCTCTTGACTATGGGGGACCTAACTTAGAGCAGGAAGGGACAGGCCGCTGGGGACATGTTCAGTGGGCCAACGCCACAGGGCGCTGTCGGGAGGCACAAGGTTTTGAAGGCTGCCTATTGGCGGCGAAGGGAGCCCCTCTGCAGAGAGGCCACCACAGACACAGCTGGAACAGGTGTGGAAGCCAGCCCAGGGGTGGTTGTGAGTGGTAGGAGGTGCGCCCCATCACACCTGTGGTGTCAGCGCAAAATAATGAGATTCTATCCGTGACCACAGGGGCTGCATCCTTATCTGAAGGTCTCACAGGCTGCAGTTGCCTGGCTTTGGCACCTCTTCGCTGGCTGAGCCATGGCCAGAGGGGCCCGCTCATGCCCATCCACCAGCTGGGTTGATAAACTCCCAACCGCTAATAATAAGCTCAGTGGCTGCCTCTCTCCTGGTGCTCACACCCTCCCGGCCTTGTGTAGTGCACAAGGTCCATGCCAGCTCCAGCTGTGTCCCTCTCCCTCTCGCAAGCCTGTAGCTGTGGGGACAGCTGTCCCCTTCACTGCTGTGGCCAGTACGGCCTTGTCTATTCCTGTACTTTCCTCTGTTGTCTGCTCCTGATTATTTTAATCGGATTAATTACACTAATGACAGCCACTAGTGGGCACTTAGGTGCATTATCTGTAATTGTCACAGCCTCCATCCTGGTTGGCACCGGGAGCCTGTTTGGTGGAGGAGAGCGCTTCTGTGCCAGTCTCCTGTCTCCATCTCAGCACTTTCCCAGCGTCCTTTGCCTGTGAGGCCCCTGTCGCAGTTGCCATGTCTGGGGTGTCCCATTTCTCTCATTCAACCTCATCTCTCTTCTTGTGTGGCATTGTGAAGAGGCATCGGTACCTGTGTGCACCCAGGCTCCAGGTGTTTAGCGGCCTGTGGCCAGGTGCTTGTCCTGGCGCGGAGATGCTGCCGGTTCACTTCCTCACTAGTGGGCCCGTTCCTGTCCTCCGAGCCCTGACGGTGGCATCACTGCACACGGCACCTGCCTCCTGTGCTCCCTCCCTCCCTCCCTGCCTCCCTCAGTTCTATGCTTTTTGGCTGCTGTGTTGTCCTTCCCTCTGGTATCTGTGCAGTGTAGAGAGGTAATAGTACAGATGTGCGTCCACCAGCTCAGGGGGGCTCCAGAGCAAGGAGCAGCGTGGGGAGGGGCAGGGACACTTCCTGGGAACAAAGTGTAATCTTAAGTCCAGAGAATTGGCGCTTGGGGTCTCTGGCATGTTTTTTTCTTCTCTTCTCCCATCCCTCTCCTGCCTCTTCAGTTGTATTCCTGAAGAAGCCTGCAAATGCACAGGAGTCCTCAGGCCTCCTGGGGCCTCCCAGGGCCTCCTGGGGCCCTGAGCTGTCTGCTTGGTTTGAGCATGACTGTCCCGTGCTGTGGGGCACTTTCACAGCTCACCAAACAGAAGTGCAGCCGTTCAAGTTCTGCTTTAGCTTTTGCATCAGTAAAGCTTTTATTTGCAAGTAATCTGCTTGTGTTAGGTCACTCATAGCTGAGGAGGAGGAGGAGGAGGAGGAGGAGGAGGAGGAGGAGGAGGAGCTCAGCGTGCAGGGGCGTATGAGGCTACAAGGCACAGCGCAGATGCCAGCCCTCATTGAGCGCAGTGGCTTCTATTTAGGGCCCTTTTGTGCTCTGTACCCGCTGTTCCTGAATTTACCTGCTCCAGAGGACACAGAGGGACATTAAAGAAGGATAAATAGGTGGCCCACAGTGATGTGCCTGCTGACAGGAGTAGAGGGTTTAAATATTGCCTGATAGGCATTTGGTAATAGTTTTCCAGATTTCCACACATTATAATCATAGAAATATTATAGTTATAAGTGAGGAAACATCTCTGGAAATTGAATATTCAGCTTTGTATGTACAGTATTAATTTACCTGGTTATCAGGGAAATCAACTTTCTCATTATTGAACTGGGGAGAAAAAAGTAGATCAGTACTTAGAAAATTTCCTAAAAGCGTGCTGCTGATGGCAGAGAGGTTGATGCATGTGTGAAGTTGTTTAAATAAGTAGCCAACAAGGAGCACAGTAAGTGGAGGGCACCTTGGGAAGGCTTTAATCATACTGGCAAGAAACACTTCCTCGTCTGCTTGTTTCTGAGGTCCTCAGACACGGGAGCTTTTATTATTCTTTCACTTTGACTATTTATATTTTGAGCAACCACTGACTTTCTTTTTGTAGTTATAAATACACACTTTGCTTGGTAAATCCTGTAGGCAGGGACAGAGTTCCACAGCCTGGACTGATGGGTAGCCAAGAATTAAGAAGAGAAGATGTCCTGGTGTTTTTGCAGATGGCCCACTCATGTCTTTGCCCAGGGACTGGGTCTGTGGGGCTCATGATAACCTGAAGGAATGCTGCGGTGCACCCCACCTCTGCTCAGGGCCCTCAGCCCGCTGCCCTGTGAAGGAGCAGGTCTCCCCAGACCTCTCCCCGCACCTTTGCGTCTCGAGGGTCTCAGCTGCTTGCCACCCTTCCTAGCTGTCCCTGGCCTTCCTGTCATTTGCATTTCCTTTACCCCTAATAACTTGTATTCTTCCTATTCAAGGGAAAAGCACAACCAAATTGATCTGTGAAGAATCCCAGGCCCCTCTCCATTCCAAGCTGTCTGGATTTGAAATGCAAAGCTCAAGAGTTTCACATCTGCCTGCATTAGAGAGCCTGTGAGCTCTGCACATCCGCGTGCGGGCTCCGTGTGCTTCTTGGCCAGCCATGGCTGGCTCTCCTGGCGCTCCTGGCCTCCAGTGTGACTTCAGCCGCATCTCCCTGTGTGCTCACTGCCAGCACATGTGCGCCTGCTGATGTGCGTGACTTCAGAGGGACCTGCCTCCCTTCTTGCCCAGCCCCCCCCCCTCCTCCCTTTGGGCTGCACATAGGCCTTCTGGGTCCTGGCTGGAGGGTGACTTCAGCTCTCTCATTACTCTCTAAAGAGCAACTCAGGTACCTGCAGAATTTGCCACTGTGCTGTGCCACTGAGCACTTTTGTTCCTTATAAAATAATACAGATCACTTTTCAACAATGGTGAGTGTCACATTGATGAGCTCTAACAAAGACAACTGTATTTATTATGAATGGGATGCTTGATTCTCACTGAGTTTTTCACATAGTTTGAAACCTCAACAAATATATAGATAACTTTTTATATAAAATTGTTCTTTAGCTGAGTAGAGTGGTGAACACCTATAATTCTAGCACTGGGAGGCTGAGGCAGGAGGTTGGCAAGTTCAAACTCAGCCTGGGCAATCTTGAAACTTAGTGAGACACCGGCTCTGTTT
>NW_004524628.1:8468040-8486139 GCF_000260255.1 Octodon degus
CTGCACATACAGATACAAAACGGTCCTTCCTTTGTATCCCATTTTTTTGTTTAGTCCTGTCAGAAATGGATATTCCATTGGCATCTAAATACTATAGGTGCATGAATTCAGCAAAACAATCCAACACAGTCCAGCAGTCCACAATAGTAGTGAGTTATCCACAGAAGTTGTTGACTTGAGCCTTTCATAGCTCAGCATATTAATATGGCTTTACTTTATATACCTTGTTTTTATCTTTTCTGCTGGATGGTTAAGACCAAGATAAAGCAAGACCTATATAATAAGAAATGTAACTTTTGTATCTGATAAGGTCGATCAAGTACCCTCAGGATTTATCGTGTAACCCTGTACTACAGGTTGTAGATCCTTTGTCAGTGTCAGCTGTGTGGATGAGTCATGGCCCTTGCTTGACCAGTTTGCTTTCTGTGAAAGCCTGAGAGAATGTTTTCTCTCCATGTGACTCTCCTTAGGCACATTCTACGTCATTGATCATGTTGCTCTGTGGCCCTGTAATCTCCTTGATCAGAAAATTTGGGACACAATTGAGTTATGGGATGTTACAGTATAGGTTCTCCTATGTCCTGAGTCTTCACTGTGACTTGGTTTTATATTTTCAATTATTTTATTTATTTATTTATTTATTTTTTTGCGGAACTGGGGATTGAACTCAGGCCCTTGTGCTTGCCAGGGAAGTGCTTATTCCACTGACCCATCTCCCTGGCCCCTATGGCTTGGTTTTAAATTGGACGAGGTGCTGGGTGTGTAGCTGAGGGCAAAGTCCCTGATTCAATTGCTGTTACTGAACAAAAAACAGGAGTCCCTCTGAAGGTTGTAAAAACTCGCCTACAGAACTAAGTGAACTCACTGGCTTTGCTATATGGACAGATTCTAAGAACATGATTATTTTCATGTTTCCATTTGCTATTTGGTCTACTTCTGTCTTCTTGGGTCAAGTTAGTAAATTGCATTTTTCTGGAAAATCATTATTTTTGTTACTTTGTCAAGACCTCTTTGTTATTTGCCTCTGTATTCTCCATTTTATTCCCAATATTTGTGTCATGATTTTATCTGTAATATCATCTTTGAAAAGAATTCCGTCCTAGCTAGCATCTTATTTCTCAGCACCTTCTCCTACCTTTATGATTTACTTCCACTTTCTTTGAGGTTGTTTATTTAATTATTAAATTGAAAATTTAGCTCAGTATCAAATATCAAATGTCCTTTTTTTTTTTTTTGCCAGTGTCAACTCTTGCCTTATATAGATAATTCCTTTTTGAAAACGCACTAATAGTTGAAAAATATAATTTATAGCATTTTTGGTATTTTCCATAATATTTAGTATTGTATTTTTCTGAATCCTGGAGGTCTGAGGTTTATTGGTACTTATGCTATAATGATATCTTTTTATTAAAATGGCCAAAATTACTTCATTAGCTTATTTCATTATTGTCACTCCAGTAAGCCATTTTACTTTCATCAATGTCTCCAAAGTAGGGGTAATTAAATCAAATTAAAGTACAGGTGAAAAGTAAATAAAGTAAATAAAAATGATTTTATTTACTAGTATTATAAATAGAAGTGATACCAAGCAGCACTTGCCACGTGCCATTTTTGCTATTAAACAGAAAACCAGTTGGTGTTTTGAGCAAACCAAAGACCAGGCATCTGCGGTGAGGTGGAAGGTAACAGACTGAAGGGTCGCCTCGCAGGGCATTCGGCCACCAAAGTAAAGTCCATGAAGTCAAGTCTGTCTTCACGAGATGGTGAACTGAGACGGGATTATTAAGGGAGCACTTCTTGGAGGTAACTGAATGGATATTTCCTGGAAGAGGAGCAGGGCAGAGACACCTTTCTGTCTTACTTTAGCTGTGTGCTGTGTAAGTTCTATGTCGAAAGCGTTCGCTGTGTGCAAGTCCAGCATTTCCAATTCTCCGTGGTATTTTATTCCTAACTTAATAATTACTTAGATTTTACCTCTTAGTTAATAATATGTGGGTAATTTGTTCCTATTGTGTTGCAATATGGTTATCTAGGCATGGTATTGATGTTTAGCAGTGATTGACATATCCTTTGTGGTCATTTTTAAACCATAATTTGTATGTTAGCTTGAAAAAGAATATATTTATGTTCTCTTAGCTGTTGGATTTTGTGCCTATACATGCATATACATGAACACACTCATACAGGCAGACGGATAAATTTTCTGATCATCGTGTTGAAGTCATTAGTCATGTAGACAGATACAATGAAACTTCTAACAATGGCATTGCAACTGTTAATAGTATTACCAGGTTTTCAGCTGTTTTCCCTATCAGTTTCTGTGCTACATGCAGTTAACCTTTAAGATTGATTTGCTTTATTGATAATCTTATCCATTATTACTTGGCTTTGCTGCTGTGCTATTAGGTACATCCTACCTCAGTACTGCCTATTGTGAGGGAGTTCTCTCTTCAATAGCTTTCCTGCGACTCAGTGTGTGCTCCTGGGTCATCACTGGTGCTCCGCCAAGTGCTCGGCACACACGTGTTTCCTCCTGGGCTCTCTGTGTGCATGTCTCATACCTTTGCTGTCATGTCGGTGCTGTCGTTTTCTTTTAGATCTTTCTTATTAAGCTGCATGGAGGTGCTTTTGCATTTTGAAATGTCTGAAGTCCAGAAAGAGGAATACAATTTCTTTTCATTTATTGTGAAAAATGATATATGTAGATTAATGTTGTTCTCAATTTACGGTGCTTTCTTAGTGTCTTTATTTTTATTTTTTGCAATACTTTGGCTTGGTTATTTTTTAAATGAGCGGCTGTCCAATTTATTATGATTATCTGATTTATTAGGAGCCAGTGCAGATTGCTTTGGATCACATCTCAGGCTTTTTTATTTTACCATATTATATAGTCTAATTTTGTGCCTTGTAATTTAGATGTTTTGTATTTATCTTTATGCAAATTAGGTTTTGTTTTGCAAGGTGTTTATATCAACTTCCAAACACGATTACCGATTCTTCCTTGCTTTTGTATCTCTCTCTCCCTTCCTTCTGAATGCTGCCTTTGATTTGGAGTATCTTCTTCAGTGGAGACTTCAAGGAGCACCCTAGTCTTCAGTCTTGTCTGAAAACATCTTTATTTTGATGATATTCTTGAATAAAAACATCACCAAGTAGAGGGCTTGGAGACGCTGCCACTGGAAGACAGGCGCCATCGCTGCCTGCCCTCTCCGATGCTCCTGGTGGGGCAGGAGCCCAGGGGCCCAGGGCTGCTCTGCTCCCGAACCCTTGGGAATCAACCTGACTGTCTTCTCTGGTTGCAGTTCAGATTCTTGGGTCATTTCTGGTCATCTCTTGCTTCCCTGTGAGCCTCTGTGCTTTTTCTGACTTTGAACTTACTATATGTTTGTATTTCTTAATTGCTCCTTGTGTTTGTTTGCTTCTTTTTTTTTTTTTTCCTATTTCTTCCTGATCTTATCAGCCTTCCCCCCAGCCAACCATATTACTTTCACTATACATAGGTGTTTCACTTACTCATTAGATTTTTAATTTTTGATTTTGATTCAAATTTGAAGGTCCTTTCCATGTGACTATATTTCATTGTACTTACTTCAGTACTACTGATTACTTAGCTTTTACTTCACGCCTTTATTCATCACAACTGTTTTCGGTCTATAGCCACTTTCAGATTGTGTCCAGTTTCCCCAGTTCTTAGGGCGCAGTGCTTGTCAATCTATGACTTACTCTTTTGGCTGTTGAAATCTTACCTGATCGTAGTTTCATTGTGAACTTCTGTCCACCAGGGTGGTTTGCTTGGTCTAGTCTTTTTGCTTGTCTTGTAAAATGTTCTTACAAAATGGTTTTTAATGTTGTTTCCAGCTCTAGGGTTTCAGTGGTCCATTTCAGATCTTAGAGCCTCAGCCTGGCTTTCCTATGTGAAGCAGAGACTGTCAGTGCAGACCCAGCACCTGCAGGTCTGGCAAGCCTGCAGTTGCGTGCTTCGCAGGTGAATTTTTGCCTGGCTCAAAGCCTGTAAAGCACTGGCCTTCTTTCTTTCCTTTTTTTCCTGGCTACCGGCATCTTTTTCCCTCTATTTATTTATTTAGAACAAAGTAGTTCTTTGAGACTTGGGAATGTATGCCAGCGGCCTTCCTACGAAAGTCAGATTTCTTGTCTTAAGGGATGTTCAACCTGCCAGACCCTAGCACCCAGGGTGAGCTCCAGGTCCGGAACTCCCCCAGCTCACTAGGGGTTGGAGTCCAACTGACATCTCCCACTAGGATTTCTCAAATTATTTCTGGCCTCCTACACACTGTCCATTATTTTGAACTTGGCTAGATATTAGTATCATAATTTCATTGAAAGGAGGCTCTGTGCTCAGATCACCGCTTGCCTCTGTAATATTTTGAATGATACATCTTAAATAAATAAATATTTATACAATGTTCAAAATCCCTGGCTATATTTTGCTTAGAGAATATCATAATGGCCTCCTTTTACTGCAAGATCAGAATAATCGTACTCTCTTCAGTTTTTATTTTTATTTTTTGTATTTTAGGGAAGGGTCACAGGGTGTTCAGGGTCTCACTACTAGGTCAGACTCTGAATGATCCGCCTGTTTACAGCCTCCCAAGAGCTGGGGTTACAGGAGCGGGGTGCCACCCCGCCCAGTCTCAATTGCTGTCTCAGCGTGCCCCGGGGGCAGGGCCGGCACAACAGGCCCAGGGATCGAACCCCAGGCCCCTGTGCCTGCTTGCAGGTGCTTTAATCCACTGAGCTATCTAGCCAGCGCACTCTTCAGTTTTTTTTATTTACAAGTTGGGCCTATATTTTGGCAGAGAAAGTGCAGACAGGGAGGAGGGAGGCCCTACTGGAGTTTGGTGGTACCATTCGCCTGGTCTTAGGGTCCTAGCAAGGCATCCCCTATGTGGTGCTGCCGTTGAGTCAGTTGGAGTGGGGGAAGATGCCTGTTCCTTATATTTGATATAAGGATGATTCAAGAGTCTTCGTAGATGAGGGAATCTTGATGGCAGAGCTTTGGGTTTTATTGCAAAAGAAGCTGAATCCAAGACAAGTGTGCATTTATGCAGTAAGGTGACGTGTAGTCCTGGGCATGCTAACATTCTAAATGATGCCTGGAATTACAGCTTACTCGCTTCCAATTATATCGCTTAAATGTAATGAATCATAATTGACATATTTCCTGCAACAAGCTGCCCATTGTTCATCACTATTCATGGGGTGTCTGATGTAGATTTGTCGAGTGCTTCTTCTCTTTCAAGATGTCTAGTGTTCCTTTCCTAGTCTAGTAATTCCAGGAGGAGGAACTGCGAATAGGAACTTCTCTAGAAAGATCTGATGTGGCTGGGAGGTAATCCTACTTCACAGGTGACTTTTACGTTCTTCTGTGTTGGCATATGGAGGCTCACATGGGAAAGGCAAGAGAAAATGAAAGTTACAATTCCACTTGGACATTTCTGCTGAAAATGAGTTAGACTGCACTGCCTACTCTGCATGGGATGCATGCTGAAGACGTGTAAAGGGTTTGCTGTCCACCGGCAGCCTCTTCGGGAGCCCCAGGCAGCGATGCAGCTTCCTGTCATATTCCCATGGCTGCCAGTGTTTCTCATCACTCTCAAGCCCCAGGTCTGCTTCCTAGGCACCCTCATGCTGGGAGCCGGGGGCAGAGCTGGGCAGCCCGCGCTGGTTTTTCTGCAGCATTGGAGGGTAGAAATGGATCAGACTCTGGTGCAGTTTCTCTAATGAAATAATAATAGCCAAGAGCACTGCTGCCTGCCAGGTTTGGGGCCAAGCGCTTTATCCTCACTACCTTAGTCCATCTCCTAGTAGCTGCAGTAGGTGAGGAGACAAGCTTTAGGGGACTTCATTAGCTCAGGTGTCCCAGGCATCCCAGCTACTACACGGGAGAGGGTCCTCGGCGGGTTCTTCCTCAGGCTTCTGTGCCTGGTGTCAGCACACTGCCTGTCCTGGGAAGGGACAAAGGGATCCATGTGTGTACACTCACCCAATAGGCCACTGGAAATAGTAGGAAGAACTTGCGTTTGCCCTGAAGTGTGCATATGTTTTTCTTGTCGCTCTTCCCCGGGGAAGGCAGTGTGAGGGCTGTCCATGCGGCACTTTCCTGGTGGATGAGGGTCGACCCGAGGGGAGAGTGTGCCTAGGAGGAAGTGTGCTGTTTCTGCGCAGGCGTGGCACTGTCCCTGGGAGGAGCCTGGGGTGTCCCTGTGGTCCTGGGGCTCGTGCCCAGAGATGCGGAAGGACAGTTGTCTGTCCTTCTGTCGGTGGGCTCCCGGCACCTGTGGTCCTCTCTCACCCAGCCCTGGCCAGATCCCTGCTCCAGAACCTCTTGTGAAGCCCCTCTCACTGCATGCACGCTGTCTCGGATCGTCACAGCAAAGCACTGAAGGGTGGTGATTCCACTGCCTCCTCCGCAGGGTCCCTGTGAGGCCCAATTGTGACCACCTATGACAGCAGATGGGGACCTAGGTCAGTGTGAAGGTGACCTCAGGCACTATCTGAACCTGGGAGGCAGAGCTAACCCAGGGGCAGTGTGAGGCAGGTAAGCGGTCCGGAGTCCGAGCTGGAGTCTAAGCTTCGGAGACCTCGCGCAGCTGTCCTGTGCTCTGGGAGATGCAGAACTGGAGCACTCATGAGATCTGGCATATCTGGAATCTAACTTTCCAAGTGACTTGTGTTCAACCTCGGTCTTGAAATAGTAATATTTACATCGAGTTTTTCAAGACAGACAGATCTCATTCCCTAGCTGTTACAGCAGTGTGCTGTGATCACGGTTCTGTTTCGTTATTTGTCGTTGCTAATCTCTTCCTCTGTCTGGTTTATAAGTTAAACTTTATCCTAGGTTACGCAGAGTTTGGCTCTGTGTGTGGCTTCAGGCATCTGAGAGTGGGGGTCTTAGACACATTCCCTGTAGATAAGGGGGAACTGGTGTGTAAATTTAACATGTTAAGGACTCATAAAGAAAGGTTCATCCTGTAAAATCTTGGCTACTGTGTAGATCTACTAGATCACAGCTCAGCCCCAACAGAGGACAGGAGAATACATGCTTAATGTTTTTACCGTGCACGCATGCACCTCCACTGAACGGCACACACACTCACGTGGCACACGCACGTGCACACACACGTCATTCGTGACGATGCAGGCTTCACAGGGCAAGGGCTTTGTCTGTGTGGCTCACCACTGGAGTGGTACCTGTCACACAGTAGGTACTCAATAAATCAGGACTGAGACAATGAATAAATAATATTTGGAGACACTTTTTGTTTTCCTACAATTTCGCTGCGTGGTGGCTAAGGTGACGGCTCACTGTGGTTCCTGCGTGGCACCCAAGGTTCACACCTCTTGTCCTGGCAGGCACATTAGGAAAGCACTTGCCGGCTCGCGCGTCTCCTGGTTGTTGGTCTCTGCCCTTCCACCACACGCACTGCAGTGCTGGGCAAACTCCAGGTGGGAGCTTAGGTTCTGAAGTCCGTAATCTGATGCTCGCCACTTACTAGCTGTGGCTTCAACGTGAGAGTGAGTCTTTATAGCTTCTACTATTTCATCTGTAAAGTGGGGTAATAGTAATCGTGGCTTCTTCACCCCATTGTTGTGAGGACCGAGTGACACTTGGTGTCTTAAAGACCTCAGAAATTTAGATAGGCTTGGACCAAAACAGATTTTTTGCCTCCTT
This sequence comes from Octodon degus, assembly GCF_000260255.1. Lineage (NCBI taxonomy): Eukaryota > Metazoa > Chordata > Mammalia > Rodentia > Octodontidae > Octodon > Octodon degus. Next base: position 8,475,734 of record NW_004524628.1, read on the forward strand.
CTCCAAAGCCTGACAGCTTTGCACTGGGAAGTCTCTTTGTCCTCTTGTTCCGTGGAAGCCTAGCGGATTGTTTGGATGTTCTGGTTCCCTGCTGCTGTTGTTATGAGTAGGCTTCTTTCCAAATCACACACATTTCAGGTTTCAGTGCTTTTGGGTTGACTGAGTCAGTGGGCAGCAGGAAAGTCAGTGCACACCCATTTTTCCAGGTTCTTCGTTGGAAACCAAAGCTTAAGTAGCTGCCTTGATGGGTGGTGGGGAAGGGGAGGGAGGATTGGGGCAGCCCTTCCCTGGCGTCTTCTGCACCTGTCCCGGGAGGGTCCAGGCTGCTGGTCTTGGGGCCCTCCATGTCTGCGGATATAGCAGTCGTGGGAACACAGTAAAAATGCATTTTGTCACCAGGTGTTTTCCAAGTATTCTTCGTGTACTGTTGAGGGAGTGGGGGGGACCAATAGGGTGTTTCTTTCTTTCTTTTAAGGACTCCAGATAGGAAAGAATTGTGATGCCAAGTGCCATCCAGGGTGGTGAAAGCCTCCTTAGAACTGTCAGTCAGCTTTGCCCTCCTCAGTGTCGTAAGATAGAGTCACTTCAGACCCTGGAATGGCGGTGGGGGACTGCCCTCCTCCCATCCGACGGGGGTCCTGGGCTCCATGGCTGGGGGATGCGTTGCCTGCGTCAGAGCCCTGGGCTGCTTTTCTGGGATAACAACTTCCTTTCGAGGGTCTCTTGGGAACTCACCGTGTTGAGAGAAATCTGAAAACCCATGTTTCTGTGTGGATTAGCTCCCAGCCTGGCTCGGATCCTGCTGCCTCGGTGGACTTTCTGGTGAGCCCAGGTCCCCATCTGATGTGATTATTTATTTACTGCCAGGTGTCTGCTGTCCTCCTCTCCTGAGGCTGGGGATGCAGGCCTGCGTCTTTTGTTTTCGCCAGCCCACAAGGTGCTTAATTGGCGCTAAGGCCGTCTGTGCTCCTGGTAACAAGGCCTCTCTCGGTCCTTTCTCAGCCTCGTCTGCCTTGAGCCTCCTGAGTCTCTCTCTGCTTTGGGCTTCTGCTCCTGCTGATGTTCATTCTTTCAGGCCTCCAGGTCAAGCCACCCTGGCGAATGTGGTGCGCAAGGCCCTTGGTTGGCAGGAGCGTGGGTTTATGCAGAAATGATTTGGCTCCCTCAGCAGTGACTCCAATTCTGGTGTCTTTGTTGGGCCTGATGTTTCAATTTTGTGCTTCGAGGCCACTGAAGGAGGGGAGTCGCGACTGAGCTGAAGTGCTGTGCATGAGCCACACCCCTCTGGCCCTCCACTTTCCACTCTATGGGTTGCTAGGCCTGCTGTCACTCTGTGAAACCTAGTAAAGTGACAACAGTGGCACCTGGGATCATCCAGCAGGGCTTACAACTGTGCGCCTTCTTTCTTTCAGAAGGTCCTTCAGGGTGTGCCTGTAGGCTAGAGGTGGCCACCTCAATCTGCCCCAGAAGTCAGGGAGCGGCACAGTCAAAAAAGGACAGGATTCTTGGCAGTTTAGAAAGTAGGGTATTTTCCAAATGAGGTCGTTTCTTAGTTTAGCCTGAGCCACCAGCGTGCAAGCAGGTCCGCTGCCTGTAAGCGACCACGGTCCACAGCTGGGTGTTAGCAACCACTTAATTGAAAAATGATATCTAGTAGCAATTACTGGCAACTGTGGCCTCTTTTGCTACATATTTATCGACTTATTTTAAGCAAGTGGTAAATTTGTTGAGTAGCCAGGCCCTGAAGGAATAGAAAGCAAGCACAAAATGCAGCTCCCACCCAAAAGGCATGGGTGGGTGGGGTGCACACCCAGAAAAAATGCTTGCCACTTAATGGCAGCCGTGTGCAGCAAGAAAACCAGAGCTGGCACAAGTCATTTACTAACACATGGCCTGAAAGCATGAGGAATCCTGGGATTTAATGCCCAGGTTAAGGCAGGAAAGCTGGCGTTCTACTGTGGGCCCGTGCAGAGGGCTTGGGATCCAGGTTACGGAGCACCGGAGGCCTCCTCACCACCACCAAAGTGTGCTTTTCCCTGGCTCCCCTGTGGAGGGTCTGTGCACAGTCACAAGAGCTCAGTCACTTCTTGGAGGGGCTCCTTCTAAAGCAGGCCCATCCCCTGGGAAGTTCTACCTGTTTGAGGATGTCTTCAGTCAAATTTGTTTTGGGGGGCTGCTGGGGAGATGGCTCAGTAGAATAAGTGCTTGCCTGGCAAGGGCCTGAGTTCAATCCCCAGTACCATTAAAAAAAAAAAAAAAAAAAAAAAAAAAAGTTTTTTTGTCAACTCTTTCATTGACCTGTATGTCTAAAATGACAGGAGAAAAATAAATAAATGTAAGACAGAGGCCTATGAAAAAGGATAAACTTGAGTCCTTGGTAGGAAAATAGATCTGCTTTGAGGCCAAAAGGTTAAGTGAGACAAATCAGACACACAGCTTGTCAGTGTTGTATGCCGTCTGTCCTACGGGAACACAGTATATACATAGACTAATGAGCCAAGTAAAAGAGAGTATGGGATAGAGAGAGGGGACTTCTGCAGAAGAGAAGGCAACTAAGAGATGTACCGAGGTGGAGGAGCAGAGAGGGAGAGGGACAAAGCAGAACGCAGGTGGGACATGTACGGGTGCCAGCTCGCCACCATGAACGCGGTCCTTATGCCTTGCAGACATGTGATCATAAAAATAAAATTTAGAAAATAAGCAAAGCGGGGACCCTCAGGCCAGCGGGAGGGGGGCCTCAAGGCAGATGCACATGTTTGGGCCTGCGCAGGGCTCTGCTCCACTCCAGCTGCTTCACTGTTGCAATCGCAGAGCTCCTGGGCCCACCGCCTGGCAGCTGCGAACTCCACTCCACTGGCTTTGCAGTGAAACTCGAGAGCAGACTTTGCTACGTAAGAGCCTGGTCCAGCGCAGCACAGAGGGTGTGTGAGCGGAGCACAGAGGGTGTGTGAGCGGCGAGGAGGAGGATCTTGTTTCCCACCTGACTGTGCTGGACCGTCCCCTGCATCTGGGGGTGGCTTCTCTGGGCTACACATTTTGCATGCAGCGGAAGAGACCCCGAAGCACTTGAGAGCCGCCCGATGCCCTTCCTTCTCTTTCTTTCTGCAGCAGGGCGTGGGGTGGGCAGAATGAAGCCAGGTCTAATTTCTGGGCTGCCCAGAGTCACGCGTCTTTCTCCTCTTCACTGCTCACGGAGCATTTCACAGAGTTCATGTGACACAGACCTGGCATTGTCCCTGCTTCAGTGCTGGGAATCTGAGCGTACTGTGACTGAAGCCGGCATCTTCCAAAGCAGCGGGAGCCTCTTACCTCCACCTGCCTTGCTGATTGTGTCTCCAGCTCCAGCAAGGCCAGAGGACTCTGAGTGTTCTGAGACCTTGTCCTCCAGCAGGAAGTAGCCGGGGCGCTCAACACGTGACTACTTTGGGTTTGTTTGACAGCAAACAATCCAATATAAAACTCAAAACCATGAATCGCCTAAATCAAAGTGGGTCATATTATTTACAGAAAGGCCAGTCTTTATTGTTTACCTGTTTGCTTCTTCTCCACTGGCTTTCTTCAAGCTCTGTGTTCAGCTTTCTTATTTTTGTGAGACCAGTGAGCAAAAGCATTTGACTCCCGTACGGCCCGGAGATGCTGCTTGGGTATTCTCTGTTGATCTTTTTAAAAAATTCCTGGGAAAATAGCAGCCCTGTGCTGTCTGGAACCTGGGGGCTGTGGTGTCACCTGCCTGGAACAGATGCTGGGAAGGTGTGAGGGGACCTTGGCAATGCCTTTGCTCAGAAGGTCAGGGCTGCAGCAGTAGCTCATTCCTCTGGCTGTGTCGCCTGCTCTCTGCCTCCTCAGTGGCCGGGAGGACTTTTTGGGGGACTTGGCAGCCCACCCTGGGTGACAGCATTGTCCCTGTTGCTCCGCCAGGTCTCTCTGAGCATGGGCTTAAGGCCAGAGGCTCGACCCAGACACCCTGCTCCTGCTCAAAGCACTGCTCTTCCTGGATACCTTAACGCATGGGGCACAGGAATTCCCGGTCCCTGGAGGGACAGCGTGCTGCTTCCATCAGTTTGTGATTTCCCACACAATTGGAGGACTTTTCTATGTCAAAAAGTTGAGAGCAGCTCAACCTATCTAGGGGGTGGGTGTGGCCTGCTGGGTCACAGGGACCCCATAGTCCCTACAGCAGTGACACCGAGAAGGGCTCACAGATGATGTGTGTGTGTGTGTGTGTGTGTGTGTGTGTGTGTGTGTGTGCATGCCAGATACTTGCATAGGCTACACACACCTCCACACACACTCAACATCTTTCAAGTCCTTGAAGTATAATTACTAGGTTGCTATTTAAAAACTATGGGGGGCCGGGGAGATGGCTCAATAGAATAAGTGCTTCCTCGGCAAGTACAAGGGCCTGAGTTCAATCCCCAGTTCCACCAAAAAACAAACACACACACTAAAAACTATGAATGAATTAAAGTGTGTTCTGCACACGTACTAACTCCCCAAGAGAAGTGTTATCATTATCTACTGCCAACATGTACTTGTAAAAATTAAAATGAAAAACCTAGTAAAATATCTTAAGATAAAAAAGTTATAAGCCAAGCAATTGCTAGTTATGCATAGTAAGAGAACCTGCTCAGCACAATGTTTTTCCGACTCCCTGGCTAGAAGCAACTTCAGCCCACTGTGTCTGGAGGTGAACTTCATCTCCCTGTGCTGCCCTCGGGAGCAGGGCCTGGACCCTGACCAGAACCAGCTACCAGCTGCAGGTTGACAGGGACAGTGCTCCCCAAGCCCTCTGCAGCTCAGTCCTTTCTTGGCTCTGAAAGGGGTGGGCCAGTGTCTGACAGTGCAGGGAGCCCCAGTGCCCACATTCGGTGCCCACATTCTGTGTCCATGGCTGTGGCTGCGGTTTGAAGTTGGGGGAGGAGGAGGGAGTGAAAGGACTGTCATGGGCTGTGCCCCACAGTGAGTCTGACACTTGCACTGGAGCAGGCCTGGCCTCGGCAGTGCTCGGCTTGGGGCAGTGACGGGACAGGCCAGCTGCAGACCGGCCCTTTCCCAGTGGGACCCTGCACACTCCTGCTGATTGAGAAACTGGCACACACAGGTGGGCGCCGGAGAGTGCTTCCCATTGTGCTGAATGAAGTTCAGAGATAAGCCAGGAGGGTAGGATGGGAGGATTTAGGCAGGGAATGTCTCAGTTTCTAAAGAGGAAATTGATATCTGAGGTCACTATTGAAGGCCACCAGGGGACCTGGCATGCCCTGAACGGCCCTGTCCTAGTAAAGCCATCTTAGGCGGAGAACACCCTAAGTCAGATTTCACTGAGTCAACCCAACCCGGGGAACACGGTAGCTCAGGAAAAGAGCACGCTCTAGTTTCTCCCATGTCCCCTCAGAAACCTGAGGCTGGCTGGGCCCTGCAGCCAGGACCATGAAAGAAGAATGATCACATCTCACAGCCCAGGGAAGGAGCCAAATTCAGACTCCAGAATCTGGCTCCTATTGAGGATGGATCTCTTTTGGACTAGCGTAAAGCCCAAAATGTCATCCATGGAAACTTGGTAAACTAGGCACTGTTTGCATCCCTGTGTGTTCAGGATCAGCTGGCATTTGTTTGGCAGGTTAATGCTGATCAAACTTAGCCAGTTCTCAGCAAGTAATTATGCTAGAAAGGGAGAAATCAATAAAATAGATAAACTAGCGATGGCTGCCGTACCCTGACCATTCAGAAGTGTGACAAGACTGCTGTGGAATACTTAAGGGAAAGCACGTGTTCCTCACCCCTAGAGTCAATGGCTCAGGAAAAGCTTCCATACTAGACCGGCACCTGGGAGCCCACGACGTCGCATGAGATGATTCCACTCAAGGAAGGCAAACCCAAGCGTGGCACAGTTGTCAATGCAAGTGACACCTCATTGCGATGCAAGTGCTACTACAGTTAGTCCCCGACTTAGGAACGAGTTCCCTTGGGAGGACCTGAATCACAAATTGGGTTCATTTGTAATCAGACAAATTGAGTCTTGCGTGGCGCACCTGTGAATCTTCCTTAACACACCTGCGAAAGTCCACAACTCAGACGTCCACAGTCAGAGACTCGTAGCAACGTCAGTCAAAGCCATGAATTTCACAGTTTTAAGGAAAACAAAGACAATACCGTAGCTGCTCCTCTGTACTCTTCCACTGGAAATTCTTTCAGATGAGCCCATAGAGCTGAAATGTTGGAGATGAACGCTGTGATAGATCGCACGTCACGCTGGTGCGCTACATCTGTGTGGTCCTGTCCTGTGACATTTCACTATGAGTGCTTGCTAAGGAACTCATTTTACCCTTTGAACTGCCAGTGGTTCTCAGGTCTTGCCTCTGTTTTTCAAACAGTCCATGCCTTGTGCGTGTTACGTGCACACACGCTCACATGCACACACATGCACACGCACACACACACATGCACACGCATGCACGCACATGCATGCATGCATGGCGTGGCTGCAGCTGTGAAAGCCTGGCTTCCCACGGTCTCAGTGAGGGTTTGGGGCTGCTCCACTGAGGGGCCTGGAGCAGACCCGCGCTGGCTGCACCCCACTCTGCCTGTTTGCTTTTGCCACTAGGTCCGTATTTGACTTTGCCTTGCCATCATTTCTGTGTAGTAGTGATCCAGAAAGATAAAAATGGAAGTGAGACTATTTTCTTCCTGATATAATATAAAATGGACCATCTTGCCCATTGTCAGTGTGCAATTTAGGGCACTAAGTGTGGCCACGCCATTGCGCAGTCTTCACCATGTGGCACCAAGGTTTATCATCTTCCAGAAGTGACACTCTGTCCCCATTAAACACTAACTTCCTAGTTCTCCTCCACCCGCAATGACCCATACTCTCATTCTCTGTAGGAATTGGTCTATTCCAGATACTGCCTATAAACATAATCAAATCACACCATAGTATTCTTTTATTTATTTATTTTGCATGGCCAAAAGAATTGTAAGAACTGTAACATTCTTTCACCTTAATTGACACAAAGCTTGATACCACTTAGACTCATAAAAACATAAAACCTCAGCATAATCAGATATGAGTCCCTTGACTTTGCGTTCTGTTGGGAAATAAAAGAACAGAATTAAAGATTAAAGGAAACAGTAAAGGTTAGGATCAGGCCTGCGAGGCCGTGATAAAGGTGCAGCAGGAGATCTTATCTTACAGCCTGCGGAACTCCCACCTGAGATGCACGTCTGCTGTGGCCGCCCTGTGGCTATCTAGGTAGGGCTGGCATCTGATCCCTGAAGGAGACCAGGAAGATCAAAGGCCAGATTAAGAGCTTTGTCTTTATTGCCACTTTTTCCTAAATCAAAAACTGCTGCTTCTGTATTCACTTAACCCTTCAGGCACCGAGTATGTGGGTCTTCCCCTCACACTACCGCCAAGTTCCAGCTCTCTGGAAGCCACAGGAGTGACCGACCATTGAGTTCTGATGCCAAGGACACAGAATTCGAGCAAAGCCTACCATGTAGGTCCTCAGCCCAGGAAGATTGTACTTCTCTGGACACCGTACAGCTATCTGACCCATGTGCTATACATTGGAATTCCCCGACCTCACCTTTAGCTTGATAATTTGCTTTGAAAGATCATGAAACTCAGGGAAACACTTAAGTTTCCAGCTTATTGAAAAAGATAAAATGAGTGATGGTAGGGAAAGGCCCCTGGGGGGGGGGGGGCTAGGGAAAGAGTACAGAATTTCCTGCCCTCTGCAGTCCAAAACCTCCAAGTAGTCCCAAGCCCAGAAGTGCTCCCAAGCTTGCATTCAGGGTTCAAGTGAGGGCTCACATTACCAGGCAGCTGAACAAATCCTTGCCCCTTAGTGTTTGCACTTGTCCATCCTCCAGCTCCTCCTCTCTCTGCAGAGTCCGAGCTAGGAGCCTCAAAACCCCTCTCCTCCATTCTGGTCTTTGCATCCAGCCCCACCCAGAGAGCTCCCCAGAAGTCTTCCCACAGTCATCTCGTGGACACATGGAAGGCACTCACGGCTCAGGGTCCAGCCGTCTTGAAACTTGGAAGCCAAAGACCTAGACCAAAACCAAACACGATATGAGGAGATGATCCTGTCATCCTAATCACTCAGGCACTTACAGGAGCTGGGGGCAAAGTCCTTCTCTGTGCTTAGTGTGTCACAGGCTACTACCTACAACCAAGGCAGGGAGGGCTCACAAGGGAGTCCACAGCCCTGTGGATGTGTCCCTTGGGGGTGTGGCAGCCTCTCAGACGGACCTGTGCATTTGTCTGCTTGGATTCATAAGGAACACACTGCCCTTCTGCTCAGTGTTTGAAAGTTGCATTAGGAGTCAGTTGGGCTTTTTGCAGAAGCCGTTTCTCAAACTCATGGAGTTCCTTTCTGTTTCTAATTTGTTGTGAGGTTTTATCAAAAAGGTGAGTTTGTCACATGCTTTTTCTGCATCCACTGATATAATCCTAGGGCCAGCTAAATAGCTCAGTGGATTAAAGCACCTGCAAGCAGGTGCAGGGGCCAGGGATTCAATCCCTGGGCCTGCCGTGCCGGCCCCGCCCCGGGGTGCGCTGGGATGGCAATTGAGACTGGGCGTGGTGGCGTGCGCCTGTAATCCCAGCTCTTGGGAGGCTGTGAACAGGCGGATCACTCAGAATCTGATCTAGTAGTGAGACCCTGAACATCCTATAGACCCTTCCCAAAAAAAAAAAAAAAAAAAAAAACCCAAAAGATATAATTCTATAATTCCTTTTCCATAACCTATTTATATGATGGATTACTTTAACTGATTTTTTGATCATAAGCAAATCTTGCATACCAGGATGAAAAGTCACATGATCATGGTGTATAATTCATTTTACTTATTTTTAAACTTTAAACAACTTTTTAAAAAAGATACTTTGTTTATTTATTTGGTACAGGGTCTCACTCTACCACTTGGACTCATAGTAATCCTCCCGTCTCAGACTCCCCAGCACTGGCATTACAGATATGTGCCACTCCGGGGCTGGCACAGCACGTGGTACTGGGGATCGAACTGGGGTCCATACACTTGTCAGGCAGGTGCTTAGACTGCCGAGCTCTCTCCCCAGCCTCCACTTCACTTATAGGTGAACTCTTTGCTAGTATTCCCATGAAGACTTTTGCATCTATTGACAGATCCTGGTTTGGCTTCCTGCATTGCCATTGTCTGGCCTGGGCATCAGGGCAGTGCTGGGCTCAGGAGGAAACCCAGTGTTCCCTGCTTGACCATTTTCTGAAAGAAGTTGCCTAAAATCAGTGCTATTTTGGAAACATAACCAAAGAAATCCCCTGAGCCTATAGATTGTTTTCTCTTTCTTTCTTTCTTTCTTTCTTTCTTTCTTTCTTTCTTTCTTTCTTTCTTTTTTTTAGAATAACAGCTTTATTGGTTTACCTAATACACAGTTATCCCTCAGTATCTGAGAGGGATGAGTTTGAAGGTGCCCATGGAAACCCAAACCCGGAGACACCCAAATCATTTACGTAAAGTGGCAGAATATTTTAAAGTAACTGACACATATCTTCTTGTGCATTTTAAATCACCTCTAGATTATTTAATACCTAATGCAATATAAATACTATGTAAATAGTTTTCATACTGCATTATTTATTGAATAATGACAAGAAAAAAAAAGCACACATGTTAAATTTGCAGTTCTCCTACCTGCGCTAGGTTTGTGTGTTTGGAGAGCCAGCTGTATTTTAAAAGTCACTCTCTAAGAGTGTGATTTTTGATGATGTTTATAGTTTCACTCTTTAAATTTCTGTTAATCGTAGCGTTACACAAACGCTCTCTCTTGGCCATGCTGGGTGCCTCGTGGGAGTTCGCCTTCCTGGAGGGGTTGGTCGCTGTCCCCTGCAGTGTCAAGCGCGTGCCGCCCCTTACCGACCTATGACTACAGGGACCGCAGCCCTGGCCCCAGGCGTCCCCAGCATCGGGGTTCTGTGTCTTCTGTCCCTTCTCGCTCGGGGATTCCAGCAACTTGCCTCATTCCTGTTTCCTGCTGGAAGCCGTGTTCTCCATGGGGTCCCCGCCTGGCACCGAGGGGGAAAAAGAAGGCCTTTACCGACAGGGGAGACAGACCTGACCTCCCTGCACGCCCTTCCCCCAGTTATCTGGCTGTAGAGCGCTTACCTTTGAAGACTTTTTTTTTTGGCGGAACTCGGAATTGAACTCGGGCCCTTGTGCTTGCCAGGGAAGCGCTTGTTTCACCATCTCCCTGGCCCCTCTTTGAAGACTTCTCTCCCTTGCTAGGCGGACAGTTCCCAGCCCTCACCTGACGCTGGCCAGGCCTCTGTGGGCTGTGCCCGAGGGCGCTCCCGGGATGCCCGCTGCTTCAGCGCCTGTCTGAGAATGGAGGAGGCTGCCAGCGCGCTGCGCGGGGTGGGGGGGGG
>NW_004524628.1:8486239-8499825 GCF_000260255.1 Octodon degus
GGGGGGGACGGGGACGCGCCGCCGGCCGGGAGCTGCGCTCCGCTCTTTCACCTCTGCGCCCCTCACCTCCTCCCCTGCTGGACTTCTGCACAGACTTCGCAGAGGTGCATTCGGGCAGACCTAGCTTCTAACTCAATGCTCTCTGTGTGTCACTTATAATAATCAATTACCTCTTGGGAAGGAAGGCGGTAGCAGCGCAGGATCATATTCTAGTTTTGCAGACTTTTCGAACGTTAAGCCCTTAGACCTTTATGGCATCTCCTACGTTCTTGGAAGTAAAAGCGAAGAGTCTCTCCATCGGTTGCCCCCCCCGCATCTCCGCAGCTGGTCACGGCCAGCCTCGCTGCCCTTCCCCACGGTCACACAGCTCCTGCTTGATCTGACCTTGCTGGAGCTCTGCGTGAGGAGGCTGCTGTCTCATCCCCGCCACTCATGGTGGCTGTCCTAAAAAGGTGCAGCAATGGGTTCAGCGAGCCTGACCTTAGACGCTTTGAGAAGAGGTGACCCTTCACTCCTGCTGTGCAGATCCTGCCTGCCAAGTCTCCTCAGTACACCTAATATCTGTTTGTTAAATTCCGTGGTGTTTTTCAAGGAGATCTGCTTGGCATTTTTTGTCTTGATTTTCCTCCCTGGCGTTTTTACTGATCTGCATCTCAGTGAGTGACCCTGCCCTCCGCACAGCTGCCAATATGGCCATCACTTTCCTCAGCTCATAAGCCCCTCTGGCTCCTGGGGGTGCTCAGAACCAACCCAAGGCCCTGGTCCCAGGCCGCAGCTCTGTGCGTTCCAGTGCATTCTTTGTCCTGTTCTACTTTTCCACCACGACTCCTCCATTCAGTGACCTCCAGCACAAGCGGCTCCCTCCTGTTAATGAGCTCCCAAATCAGGGCTTCTGTCCTGGTTCTTTTGTTTCCTGTTCTGGAAAGTTCTTTCCACCATGTTTCACTCCTTCATGTGTTCAGAGCTTTGCCCAGGTGTCATCCATCAAAGAGCTTTCCCCTGTCCACGATGGGATAAACACCAACCCAAAGGGCCCCCTCCTCTCTGCCTTCCTGTGCTCGCTCGCCACCACCCGCTCCTGTGCTTATTGGCTGATGAATTTAATTTGTTTTCCACCACTACCCGCCATCTTCTGGGCAGAACCTCGGTGTAATTCTCTGCCACAGCCTCCGTGCCTGGTGCAGTACCCAGTATGGGGCAGGACCTCAATAAACAATATGAAATGAAACAAACGATTGCATGAAGTTGACTGTTTTCATCCCTCCAGCTTCCCCCTATCATCTATGATGCCTGCTGAGTGAAGCTTTTTGGGTTTTCGAATCGGATAACACCACTTTCAAACACCATAGTTGCTTCTCTGTTACCTGTGCTCGTAGGTGACATGCCAATAGTCACGTCTGGGCAGCAGGCCCTCCTTGTGCTCGGTGGCTCTTCCCTTAGAGCCTGAACTGTTCTTACATGTCTTAGCCGCTTGCCCTTTCCTTGGCAGCCTTGATCTCCTTGTTTCTGAATTCCAGCCTCTCATCTCTGATCTCCCAGAAGGACATTCTCCCTGTTACTCCGCATGTGGAGACGAGGAGGTGCTGAGGCTGCTTCTCTCGCTCCTGCTGATGGTGCAGAGCCTGGTCCCCGACAACTGGCTTTCAGGGCCTGTGCAGTCTAGTTGTCCTTCTGCCTTCTCAACTCTGAGCTCCAAGCTGGGCACACGGACCCTTGCATCCGGCACCCAGCCTTTCTTTGGCTGTTCCCCTGCGCTTCCTTCCCTTGTAAGAGAAGAGTCCCAAGAACGGCTGCTTCCCCTTCTCTAGCAGTTACTGCATCTCCCCCTTGCTGCCTTAGCATCCCACCCTGTTTCATAGTCACCTGTGGCCCCATCCTGTCTCCTGCACTCAGTGCAGAGGCCCTGTTTGCAGGGCCCATTCCTGATCCACCTCGGACTCCCAGGCCTTCATCCAAGCAAGGCACTTGATCAGCATCCGGTGAGGGGCTGGCCCTGCAGCTTTTGCAGCTCCACTGCCACAGATCATGGTGGGATCCCCAGGTTTTCTTTTACTTTGTAAATGACCGTCCCATTCTGAAAAGTTGGATACTACCCACATTCTGCCTTGGAATTATGCGACAATTTTTAGTGTTTCACTTATATTTTGAATTATTTTGTTGTTACAAGTCCTTTGTGAACCAGTAAGCGGGACACTTAAAAAAATCTCTACATTCAGAGCTTGATTATTTTTGGTGCTATAATTGTTAAATGTAGCTTTTAGACCCAGCAAATGATTAAATGTTGAGATAATTTTTTTTTTTTTCTGGCAGTACCAGGGATTGAACTTGGGACCTTGTGCTTGCTAGGCAGATGCTTATACTGCTGAGCTGTACCCCCAGCCCTGTGAAGACAAATGCACACTCACATGGTGATGCTTTGGCAGATGTCAGTTAGTTCTGTTCTATGTAGTGAACACTACACTGTATTCATTGCTTGTTTCTTAGGTGTCTTGATTACTTACTCAGTGTTATTCTGTTATTCAGTGCTTTGTCTACTTGAGTTTTGCAGGGTGACAGCGAAGTACTGGCTTCTCAGAGCGTTCACACGCGTCTCTTTGCTGCCTGTCGCTGACTGCTGTTCTGCTTTCTAACCTATCTATTTGGTTGCTGTGTTCATTGAGATACACTATAAAAAATAAAGCATTTTTTAGGTCTGGTTGAACCTGTCTCTTCTTCATAATAAATAAAAATAAGTTTAGCATATTCTGTGACTATTCCCCTGACATTTTCTTTCTTTCTTTCTCTTTTTTTCTTTTTGAGACAGAGTCTCACGATGCCATTTGAACTGGTCTTGAGCTCATGTTGTAGCCCAGCTTGGTCTCAAACTCGCAATGATCCTCCTGCCTCAGCCACCCAAATGCTGAGATTGCAGGGGTGCTCCACCATGCCCCACATTCCTCTGCCTTTTTCCCAGCCCAAGAGGCCCAATTTACTTCCCACTATGCCTGACTTTGAATACAGGTTCTTTGAGCGAGCCAGCTGGGTAGCTCCGGTCACTGCATGGTGCTTGCTTGGTCCCTGTAGGTACCTGCCCTGTACTTAACCTGAACTTGGCAAATGTTTGTTGATCCAATCGATATCAATATTTTTTCTTCAAGCCCCTTTAAAATGTAGAACAAAGTAAATAAAATAGAATCTAGAACATGGACTCCCACTTGTGTGTTTGTCCCCTGGGGGGTGGTGCAGCAGTCCTGAGGCACCCTCCTCCGACTCCTTTCTTCTCCCCTTTTGTGTCCACCATGACTATGAGGTTTTTGTTTGGAGGTTTTGTCATTGGAGTTCAAACTTGGTTTGCATTTTTGGTGGTGGCAGTTTCTGATTGCGACTTTTACATTGTTGCCCTTCTGTGGGTCCTGCTATCTGCTGTGCTCTCCTCCTGCCCCAGAATTTGACAAATAGGTCATGGCCAAGGGAGTGAAAAGATGCACTGAGTTCATCGCATGGTGCTTAGTTCCACGAAGCTCTTCAGCTTGAAGACTTAGTTACTCTGAACATTACACAGACAGAATTGAAACAGAGTCACCCTGAGAGAGGAAAATCTTCATTGTCTATCTCTCGTAGTCCTGTTAGCATCCCCACGCAGTTTCTATTGCAATTATAAAGTGATAGTAAGTCCTGAAAGCACTGACTCTGATAGGCTTTTATGCACCAGTAATAAAAACTGAATGACAGAAGGCGCCATGCCCCGAACATGATAAACAGAAATTCGCACGAAATACAAAGAAGGGAATAACCGGAAGTGGATCCCACGCTATCTCAGGACCCAGATGCACCCAGGGTTGGCACCCTGTGGCCTGGGGGCTTTGTGTGCCTTCCACATTTCCAAACCATCCAATCTGAAGAATAGTTTGTGACATATGAAATCTCATGACATTCTAGTTTCTGTGTTCTGAATCACAGCCACACTCATTGGTTCTGTTGCTGTCTGTGGCTGCTTGGGAACAGGATAGTGGCAGTGTCATCTGAAGGCAAGGGCAAGCTGGCCACTGCGATAGCTGGCCCTCCTCAGACCTTCTCACACTGCATCCGGGCTACCCAGGAGTCTGTACCCATCGTAGTGGGTGTTCAGCCTGGTGAAGACCATCAAAAAGTTCATTAGACTTTTCCCCCAATAATTTTCTTCCCTCAGTTGTACACTCTGTCTGTCCATGTTCATTTGCCCTGCAAGAAATACTTGGAGGAGCCCGCAAGCTCATGCATGCTGTGGTCAGCAACGTGCTTGCTTTATGCTGTGAATGTGGGTGTTAAGAAGCCTGTTTGTTTGTCTCTTTTCCCTCATCACCTTGCTGATGAGAATTATTCCATCCAGCAGCTTGGAGGAGTGTGGATGCTCACTCTGGAGGCCTGGTTCTCGGGCAGGGTCACCGCGTGAACCAGCCACTCTGCCTCTGTTTGCCAGAGAGTGCAGAACAGGGCACAGCCTTTGCTTAATCTGTTCTTGCCAAGGAGCAGTGGGAAGGATCTGTGACAGATGTCTTAGTTCAGGAAAGGTGTGAGGTGGCACACATCTGTAATCTCAGCACGGTGGGAGGTTGAGGCAGATAGGTTGAAAATTCAAGCCCGACTGACCTATGTAATTTAGTGATTTTGAGAGACCCTGTCTAAAAGTAAAAATGTAAAAGGGTTGAGTATGTAGCTCAATGCAAACACTCTGGGATCAAAGGCCAGTACAGGAGGAAGAGAGAGAGAGAGAGAGAGAGAGAGAGAGAGAGAGATACATACACACAGAGAAAGAGACAGAGCGTACATCCCTCTGATGAATTTTGAAAGATTTCAGTCTTCATAGAAGGGGAATATATTTCTATATAAAGATGCATGATGTCATGAACTAATGTACTGGGCCCTGGAGGTTCTCTCTGAGGCTCCTCCCCACTGTGGCTCCTCCTCCATCCCCTCCTGTGCCCTCTGTCCCAGTGGCCTCCTCTGGGTGCCACCTGTGTTGCACCTGCTCTCCTGTTTGCCACTGGCACCCAGCCAGACTTGGGCACACATAGGCAGGGGAGGCAGGCTGTGGCCCTCGGGAGCACGTAGGCGGGGGTGGCAGGCTGTGGCCCTCAGGTGCACATAGGTGGGGGTGGCAGACTGTGGCCCTCAGGTGCACATAGGTGGGGGTGGCAGGCTGTGGCCCTCGAGTGCACGTAGGCGGGGTGGAAGGCTGTGGCCTTCGGGTGCACGTAGGCGGGGGTGGCAGACTGTGGCCCTCAGGTGCACGTAGGTGGGGGTGGCAGGCTGTGGCCTGCACTCTCTGTCTCCTCCAGGCATGGTTTCCCCCACCATCCACTCTTAGGAGTAAGAGCGTCCTTGCCACATGGGGTGGGGGCAGCATCCTTGGGAGAGCATTCGGTCCCCATGCTGGGGCCGATCAGAGGAGAGAACAAGGCAAGAAGGGCAGGCAGGAGCATCCATCAAGGCCTCCTCCTCTTCTGGTTTCCTCCTGCCCAGCCTGTCTCGCTGCTTCTGCGCATTTTTCTTTCTTTCTTTCTTTCTTTCTTTCTTTCTTTCTTTCTTTCTTTCTGTATTTTAGGGAAGGGTCTGCAGAGTGTTCAGGGTCTCACTACTAGATCAGTCTTGTAGTGATTCTCTTTTATTTATTTATTTATTTATTTATATTTTCAAAATAATTTTATTGAGAAACAAATAGCAATGAGACAGTTTCAAAGCCTATTAGCAGGACAGCTTCAATAATTAATACATTGCATATTGTTGTCTTCATAGTGATTATTCATAGTACAAGATGCAGACATGATATCCTGTTCAAATACTATTAGTACAAATCTTTCTTCTCATTGAATTAAGAGAAAGTAGCTGTATATCTATCCTAACTATACTGTATATACAGATACAAAATGGTCCTTCCTTTGTGTCCCCTTTTTTGTTTAGTTTTGTCAGAGATGGGTATTCCATTGCCATTTAAATATTGTAGGTGCGTGAATTCAGCAAAATAATCCAGTATAGCCCACTAGTCCTGTTTACAGCCTCCCAAGAGTTGGGATTACAGGCACGCGCCTCGGGAGCGGGACAGGCATGACAGGCCCAGGGTTCAAACTCCTGGCCTCTGCGTCCGCTTGCAGGAGCTTTAATCTACTAATCTACTTGGCCAGCTGCCTCTGTGGGTTTCTTCAGACTGTTGGCCCTTGCTTTTGCTACTGAAGAGGCACAGGAAACTGTTCTTGGAGGCACTTGAGACGCTGCAGGCACCGCCGTCGATGCAGCACCCTGAGCGACTGTCCTGGCGATCATCCCAAATAGCCACCTGGATGGTGCCCTGTCCCCAGCCCTTCCTTGCTTCCCTGATGCATTCCCAAGGTCTGGTCATGCTGGAAATCTGTCCACTGTCACAGGCGGAGAGCGGAGGGTGGGCTCAGAAGAGTCCCCTGCCCAGAGACCTCACAGCTGGGAGTGTGTTCCCGAAAGGAGGGGACTACGCTTGGATCCTGGGAGCCCGGCAGGCTGCGGTGAGGAGCCCGCATCGCTGGCTGGAACAGAGTGGGTAGAGCGGAGGGCGGGGGCAGAGCCGCGTCTGCAGAGGGTATTTTTCTTGTCTGCGGGGGAGGGCAAGGGTGGTGGAGGTCCTGGGCAAGCAATAGCCCCGGCCTCACTGCTGCAGCTGGAGGTGTGAATCCTACAGCCCCCAGCCCCAGAGAGACCACACGCTACCCCTCGTGCAGAGGGTGTGTCTTCTCATGTGGAAATGAATTATTAAATCCCTCAAAGTATTATGACACACTGCTCAAGTGAAGAAAGTGTTCAGTGCGGGGGCTTCAGTCCCCCTTGCGACAAGGATTTGTTTCTGAAATGTCTGCCAGAGGATTCCTACGACTGCTTCTATCTCTGCAGTATTACTGCCCTACAATTCGGACATGCGTCTGCCTTCACCCTCTTTTCCTCTAAGGCGGAACAGCTTTGCTTGGGTAACTTCCACAGGAGAGGCATTTATTTTCTCATAGTTTGAGATGCTGGGAGTCCAAGGTCAAGGATATTTGGTATCCAGTGAGGATTTTCTTGCTGGATCCACAAAAGGTAGAAGGGACAAGGGCTGGTGCCAGCAGAAGAGTCTCAGTCTGTCTGTCCACCCGTCCATCCGTCTGTCCGTCTGTCTCATGGTAGGGGCTTGATCCAGGACCTCTGCCCTGAGCTACCCCTCCACCTCTTCTGGAAATTCCCCATTTCGAGTCAGGCTTTCATGCCCGGTTGCGGGCTTCTCTTAAAGGCCGATCATCCCATTGCTTCTTCAGCCTGCGTAGATGCTGTCTCTTCCTTGTCCGGGTCCTCCCCGCTCATGGCTGGGGCCTGGGCCCTCTTTGTCCTGTGTCACAGACATCACAGATGTATGGTCCATCCCCAGATGGGGCCCTTGGAGACTGGAGAGTGCGGTGAACTCCCACCTGCTGCCTGAGGCCTCCCAGTGAGTTGACAGGGCAGCCCTGGGAGGGTCCCATATCTGCAAAAGCACACATGCTCCGTGTTCCAAAAGAGCAGGTCTGAAACTAGAAATAAACACACGACACGCTTTTAGGAGTGCTGGGGCGCTGCATGTCTCTGAACCTTGTTGTCACTTAAATTTTTAAAAAGGATGAAAACAACTCCCTTGCAAGTTCCTTGGGGCTTTTGTAAGGATGAAATGAAATGTTACATCTGAAAATAGCTTGGAAATGTTCAGTTACTTCAAATATAAAGCTACATTGTTTTATCCCATTTCCGTGGGGGCCAATATTTAGGACAGAGTTAATGAAGGTACAGAAAATAAAATCTGTGTGGTGAGACACCTGTAGCTACAGCTCTTCAGTGGGACCTGAAGTCCAATTCCTGCCTGGTCCTCACTGGGTGGGCGTACTCAAGCAAATAAGAATATTTTAAGGAGGCCACCTGAGATTTGAGATGGGAACCCTAGATCTGCTCGAGGGAGTCTGGGTCTCTTCTGTGCAATTCTTGTGTAATCTGAGCCCCACGTCTCCATTGCGTCTCTCACAGGCTTCCACCTCTACCACAAGTTGCCGACCATCGTTCCTGAGAGCTGCCTGCTCATCATGGTCGGACTCCTGCTGGGTGGGATTATCTTCGGCGTGGACGAGAAATCTCCACCAGCCATGAAAACCGACGTCTTCTTCCTGTACCTCCTGCCCCCCATCGTGCTGGATGCCGGCTACTTCATGCCCACTCGCCCGTTCTTTGAGAACATTGGCACCATTTTCTGGTACGCTGTGGTGGGGACGCTCTGGAATTCCATCGGCATCGGGGTGTCCTTGTTCGGCATCTGCCAGATCGAAGCCTTCGGCCTGCGAGACATCACCCTGCTGCAGAACCTGCTCTTCGGCAGCCTCATCTCCGCTGTGGACCCTGTGGCTGTGCTGGCTGTCTTCGAGAACATTCACGTCAATGAGCAGCTCTACATCCTGGTCTTTGGAGAGTCCTTGCTAAATGACGCGGTCACAGTGGTGAGTGACACGGCCTCCGTGTGCCCATGTGACACCCAGGGCTACCCACCCAGCCACCCTTGTCTTCACAGGGTCTGTCTGAGGACAGAGACAGAACATTCCAGCAAAGCCCTCAGGACAGCCCCTGCTAGGTCCCTTTGCCTGTGCTCGTGACCCCCACTCCACACACTGGCTTTTCCACAGCTGCCTCCTCCACAGAGAAACTCCAGCCTAGAGAAACATTCTTTCCATTTCCTGGTTCAAGGGAAAGACAGCAGAAGGGACCTAGATGCAGAAACCGCCAGCCTGGAAGGGCAGGAAGACTCCAGGGTCCACGAGCTCGCTAACAAACCCCTCTGAGCCTGGTCTTCGGGGGCTTTCTGGACATGTCTCTACAGAGGCACAACTGAGCAGGCCATTGGCCCCTGGCGACTAACTTGGCCTTCACTCCTTGTCTCCTCCCCGGAGCCTGGGTCTTAAGGTCCCACCCCTGAGCCCTGCCATGGTCTTTCCAGTGACCGCCTCCTCCCTAAAGCTACACTGGGCTGCCACTTCCGAGATTCCAAGGGTCCCCCAAGTTGTATTCTGGGGGGCAGAGGGCAGCTCACTGGTCTACCTCACCACATCATGGTTCTTCACCTGCTCAAATGCTCTGCAGCTTCTGTCTTGAAGTTCTTCATGCATTTTTTAAAATTAACTGCTTATCTTTATTTCTTTTCATAAAGCTTTATTTATTGATTGATTTGGGACAGGATCTCAATATGCAGCTCAGACTTGTAGTGATCCTCTCCCCAGTGCTGGGATTACAGGCATGTGCCACCACACCTGGCTTCTGTGGCCTGCACAGCACAAGGCTGCCACAGCATGCAGTACTGGGGATTGAACTCACATCCTTGAACTTGCCAGGCAGGCGCTTAGATCGTTGAGCTATCCTCCCTGCCCACCGCTGAGCTATCTTCCCTGCCCACCTTTATTTCTTAACACATCTGGCCCCTCATTTCTGTTTTGCCCTGGGCCCAGGAAGGTTCTCAGTTGGTCCCTTCAAACCTGGCTCTGATTATGCAGGCAGAGCTGGATCTTGAGATGGTCTCCGCAGTTTCAAAAGCTGCGGCCTTTGGGAATGATGTAGAAGACTTCAGAGTCCAGAGATCTGTGTCAAGTAATGCTGCTAATACACAAGGAATGAGTAAAGACATAGGGTATAAATTTTAAAAAATAATTTATTTCAGTAAAGGACACATTGCCAAGAACAATGGGATATCTTTGGCAAAACCAGGAGAATAAGTTTAGTATTTTGGGATGGGAGAGGCAAGCAGCAATGTCCCTTTACTGAATCGTTTTTGAAAAAGTTTGAATGCCCGTGGTGTTCCGTGACCATGCCTCCTAACGGCACGCCCTGACCTGGGCAGTGCTCATAACTGCCAAGTGCCCGTCCCATCCGTGGGGTGGCTTGTTAGTAAGCTGGTGATCTCAGAGACATTTCTTTTTGTCATGTATTCCTTTTGTGTTCCAACTCAGTTTACACGTTCCTGGGCCTCATCAGTTTCCCATAGGTGGCTGTTTATTTAGCAAGCACAGATGATTGTTAATTCCCTTTTAATTGACACATAATTAGAGTCCGAGGCTATTAGGATTTTAATGTTGGGAGAATCTACCTCCACCCTTGCGGAGGTGGAGGGGAGGGCCGAGCAGGTGTCTGATCACCCCCAGACCTGTGATGGTGCTCCGTGCCCTGGCCGGGACACTTGGGGTCCTGGGTGGAGGAGCCAGTCCCTGATGCTGCTCAGTGACAGCCCCAAGCCGCTCGTTGTGGGTCTCCCTTGGCTCAGCTCCTGAGGACAGCCTGTGAAGTGAGTGCTCTTCCCACTCTGCAGATAAGAAAATTGGGGCAGGAAAACTTTCAGGAAGTGCTTGAGTTGCTTAATTTTTAATGCCTCCCATTAGCTCCAGCATTTCTGTTATTTCTGGCTCAGTTAAGAGTTCAATAGAAACTCACACTATTCTGCTAGCTATGATCTACAGTAAAAGCAGACGTTTAAAAAAATTATTACCTAAAAAGAATACAAAACAGTAAAAGAAAAAAATTAGCATTGATGCAGAACAATAAGAATTCAATAATAGTTGCTGTATTACATGTCTTTAAATTAGTTGTTCAAATTACCAGATGTAAGAATGTAAAATTGGTTTTAAAAAATCATAAGCTGAGGCAGGAGAACTGGTGCAAGTTCAAGACCAGCCTGAGCTACAAAGTGAGCTCAGGGTAGGCTGGGGCTGCCTAGCGAGACCCTGTCTCTAAAAAGAAAGTTATAAGAAATTCAACAAGACAAGAAAAAAAAAATTAAGCATCAACTGCCCGCTTCCGTAGACCAGCAGAAATCAGCAATAGCATTATCCGAGCCATCCTACATACACATAATGGATGTCCATTAACTTCTTGGGGACATTGTTATGCACAAAATAATTTATTGGTCATAATATATTGATCATAACTTGCAAAACATCCAGAAAGATGTATTTTAAGACAGCCGGGTTAACTCCCTCAACTAACTGAACCCACTTCATATTTTCTATTATTTACTGACAGTGATTAGCCATTAACCTTCAGTATTAAATTTTAACTGCTTTAATGGCAAAGACATTTTCCAACTCCTTCTAACTTCCTCAGCCATCAAGTTTTCCATTGTGATTTATGTCTGATATGCAAATTTTACCCTTGTGGAAGGAGACTGTGGATGTCTGGGTGTGGAATTCTGAGGCTGAACCTATTTAGTGTAAAAGGGGCTTCACACAGCAATAAGATCACTTCCCTGTGCTCCTTCCAGGGGAGCTGGGGAGAGTCAGTCTCACGCGGAATGGTGCATCACGTGCTGCAGGCCTGCCTCTTAGACATTCCCCTTCGGAAGGACCAGTGGCCATTCTTTGGGTTTGTCTAGAGTCAGACTTGAGAGAAGGAGTTGGCCGAGCTGTTGAGGTGTGAAGGAGCCTGGTGGCCCAGAGGTGTGTCCTGGGGGTGCTTGCCATCCACTGTGGCTTGATAGGTAGAGAAGGGGGCTGTCTGAGGCAGGCAGGGTGAGCAGAGCTCCTTGTCCCAGTGCAGCGGGGAAGGGGGGGAAGGGCAGAGGAAGGGCACAACGGCACTCTCGTCCGCGGCCAGCCGGTGCTGAGTCCTGACAGCTGCAAATGGTTCACCGCAGGCCTCCTCTGTAAATTGCACACTCAGGGTAGAAGGCTGCTGTACCCTTAAAACCCAGACTCACGGGTACTGGTGTAAGCAGGCATCTGCCTCCCTAGTTCCAAGGCAGTGCTACCTGACTGCATCAGCTGAGCGCTGCGATGAGCTGAATATGTTAGAAATACAGCAATGTATAAAAAATGACAATTCTGCCTTCTAGTCAGATGCCCTTAGAAAACAGGGGCAGAGACGTTTTGTGGAAGGTCCTTTGGCTTTGTCATTAAGTCTTATCCTTAGGAGAGGTCTAAGACACCACGGAATAGGAAAAAGCTTTACACATGTGTGTCATGATGCCTTCAGCTGCAATGGGGTGTATAGAAGGGTCCAGGTGAGTGGAGAGGGGTAGGTGTTGGAAGAGTTGGCAGGAGCAAGGAACGCTGCAGAAGGGTGCAAGGGGAAAAATGTAGCATAAAATCACCTAAAGCAAAAGAAATTGATAATTTGCAGATTGCAGATCAAATGACCTGAAGAACTTATGCTAACATGGCCATTTCCAGTGTCATTTCTAGGATGTGCTAATGCAGGAATCAGGATTCTAGTCCATTTTCCAACAAGACGTGAGGTTTCTTCGAGTCTCTCTGGTTGTCTGCCCATAGCTAGGCTAGGGGCGGGGGAGCTGGTCCTGGGGACAGAAGCTCAGAGGGGCCGCTGGGGTGTTCCAGTTTGAGGAGGTGGAGCTAAGTGGTGACCATCTGGAGTTTGGCTTTGATTTCGCAACAGAGATGCAGACCTAAAATGCACTGGGCAAATCTGATCAGGCTCTATGAGTTGTGTGAGAAAGAGTGATGGGGACGTGGCTGCTGTTTTCAGAGCTGAGCTGTTCTCCCGAGACACAGGATGTACACGTTGTTGCATTTTTGCTGCCCATGACCTCACTGAGTTAGTGCACATTTTAAATCAAAATCGCAAATACACAATTTCTTCTAATTTTATATATATTTGATACGTATATTTGAAATAATTATAACAAAGAGACCATTGGCCATGTGGTGGATTAAAGGCCCTCATTTGTCAGATTAGGCCCTAGGGAATTGGGTAGGTAGATGGCTGGAATTGTGATCCCCCAAGTATGTAAGTACGCAGCTGAGGTCCTCTATCGCAGAGTCCATAGGGACTCATTTTTGTTCATATACAACATATATATCTACATATAAGGTGGGTGCATACATTAGCTCTTTGCCACATAGATTCCCTAGAATAAAACAAGAATTTCACTGGAATGTGCTGCCTGGGGCTTATGGACAGGGGTAACCTGGAGATTCTACCTCGGACTCAACCCTTGGGATCAGGCTCAGCAGAGAAGGTGGTGGAGCTTGTGGAGGGCTTTCGGATGGTCATGGCAGTGTCCCACCTGAGCACATCCTCTGCCAAAGTACGGGCTCTTGGACAGTAGGCCTGAGCAGCCTGGTTTTGTGCCCAGTGTGCCAAAGGCACTGGACCCACCCCGCAGCTCTGATCTGATATTTAAAATAGAATGGCCTCTTGACAGTGTGGGTGCATTGACTCACCAGCAGCATGGCTTTGGAAGGACTGTGAGCTTGTGACCCTCTGCAATGCCACTTCTGTGGCTCAGGGCCTCCCGTTTTCCTTGGAGACCAGGACAGCCTGGGAGATAGATGGGCAGGGCTGGGAGAGGCGGAGGCCTCACTGGGCTCTGTGCAGAAGGAGGAAGAAGTGTGGTCCTCACTCTGCAGGTAACACCACCCACACGAGATGCCCGCTCGCACAGTCCTGATTGGTGTTGGGGCCAATCTGTGAGCTGCAGGGGGTGAGAGGAGAGGGGTTGGTGACAAGCAGAGGAGGGACCTGGGAACCATGACTTCACCGCCCCCTTCCAAGAAGGCAGGTGATTCCCCTGTATTTGGGGGCCAGGTTTCTGAAGTGACGGGAAGAAGCCCTCA